>NC_142084.1:18415033-18717582 GCF_054644295.1 Miniopterus natalensis
TCCAAAAACCTGTCAACTTAATTAGGAATTGATAGAGCATTTTGTTCTATTCCCAGGACTTGCCCAGTTCGCTGACTCTTATTGGCATGCTCTTATTGGCAAATAACATTTGAGCCGTAACAGCACACTTGCCCTTGAGCTTCCCCTGGAACCAAGGTGTGTTTGTGTTGTTCTTCCTGCCAGTGCCAATTTCCTGAGCACTGGCTCTTATATTTCAGGTGGAATTTGACATTCTGCTGCTTCAGGCACTGAGTCCAGGGAGTTCAGGCCCCACGTACTATTCAGGTCCACATGCCACTTCCAAGCCAAGATTTGTTATTCCCAGATTTATTCTACATCTATAGTTTGAAAGTATTGATTGAGCCCCCACTTTGTGCTAGATGCTCTACTTGGCACTAGAGCCACTACAATGAATAAGACCCAGTCCCTACCTTCAAAGAGATCACGCCCTGTGAAGCAGACGCACATGTAAATGGGCCTTCATGGTTCTCCATGGTAGGTATGCAAGGAGCACTATGAGAGCAGTGGCCAGGGCGTCCTCACAGCCCTGGGGGATCAGAGGAGGTTGTTCAGAAACATTTATACTTAGTCCTGAAGGAATCAGGATTTTGCAGCTTACTAATATTACTATAATCTCTGTGTAATTAGAATTATGTTTTATATTCTCATTGGATAATTAATAAAACATAGCCTTGAAAACATTCAAGCATTCAGTAAGTAACTAGTTACTGCTTAGCTTGTTTTTAAAGAAATAACTTTTAAAATCTGTATGTTTAAGTTAAGTGCTTTTCCCTTGCCTAGTCCTATCTTAAATATTCTAAGGGGGCAATGTGGGACTGATATAGAAGGAATAAAAGATGTGGGTCATGGTCTCTCAAAGTCCACAGTCTAGTTGAGAAGAACAGATTCATCTATCTAAAATAGAGAACAGCAGGAATAGTCAATGTAAGATGCATGCTTTCCTGTCACTAGCACCACACACCCTTTCAGTTCTCCTGCAGGGGAAGCACTGTCCCAGCTTCATCAAGGAGTTTGATTTGGGCACAGAACCAGGGGAAAGAGACCTGCTTTGCCTTCATTAGCCCACTGGAAATATTCGTCGTCCTGTTCTAGTTGTTTGAATGAGCACATTTATTGCATAGATGACTACAGGGAGGATTTTAAGAATTTCTGGTCATATCAGTCTTGAAATACTCCCCCTGCCCCTTTCTCTAGTATATTTCCTTTTGTCTTCCAAGTATATTCTCACTTATGGATATAAAGGTAAACCGAGTTCTCCTTTGATATTAACCCTGCCTTCAGTTATCCTCAGCTTTCTTTTAGGCAGTTTTCAACCTAACCAGAAGGAAAGGCTTCAAAACTAAGACGCTGAATTACCCTCCTGCTATATTGTAAACTCTTAAAGCCTCAGCTAGATTGTAAACTCTTTAAGTCTGTGTCTTATACTTTTTCTATACCTAACACAGTACTGAGTAAATAGTAAGAACTTAATCTGTTTTTCTTGATTTTTTTTTTTTAATCTACAAAAAACAAAACTTATAGGAAGAGAGATGGACTCTTTTCATTGGGCTGATGAACTATGCTGTTCATGCTCAGCATAGAGTGGGGAGCAATGGCTTTGAGTTGAAGCTTCATGCTGATCTGTCAAGTTATTTATACCTTTTTTCAGAACATCACATTTCCATACATGTTTAAAATGGACCATACACATTTAAACCACGTTTGGGTGTTCTTTATTTTGAATCATTTATGTTGCTGATTCTCTCTGTTAGAAATTGTTGAGTGTTACTCCTGGGAAATCTTTAGAAATAGGCAGAGAGAAAACTTAAGGAACTTATTGCAAGAATGTTTTTAGCATTTTCTCATTCAGCTCTGGATCACTGGACAGACACATTTAGAATAGTTAACTTACTAATTTTTTTAAGGTGATAAATATTTATTCATCCACTAATAGTCATCTTTTCTAGAATCTTTTAAAGACAGGATACTACTCTCATTCCAAAATGACTTAAGGTGAGGGAAGAGGAACAGATTTTTGGAGCACTGACTACAGGAAACTGTATTTTTAGGGCTATCTGGCAAACATTATGACGTTCTAATCTCAGAGGGAGTCTCAGAAAGGAGAATACAGGCCGATGTGACAACTGGGGAGAGGCAAGTGAGAAAATGAGGCCTTATTTTATTTACTAAGAGGCTTGACAGTAGACAATATTGCTGTAAACCTTCCACAAATACTGCAAAAACAGGAAATAAGGTTGACTTCCCTGACATCTTTCCTTATTTCCTCTCAAAAATGAGTTTTACCTCCACTGGGCCCTTACAACACTTGGTTTATATTTCCATTATATCTTCTCAAATAGCTACTTATTTTTTTCATCTTCACCCGAGGATATTTTTTCCATTGCTTTTCAGAGAGAGAGGAAGTGGGGGGAGAGAAACATCGATGTGAGAGAGAGACATTGATTGGTTGCCTTCCTCACATGTCCTGATCGGGGCCGGGGATTGAGCCTGCAACCGAGGTACGTGCTCTTGGCCAGAATCAAACCTGGGGCCCTTCAATCCATAGGCCTGTGCTCTAACCACTGAGCCAAACCAGCCAGGGCTCCAATAGCTACTTACTGACTTGTATTCCACTACCTGTCAGAATGTAAGCCCCTGAAGGGACAAGACATTCATTAAAAAGTAGATTTAATTCAGTACTTTTTTGAGGTAAAAATAAACAAGAAAAACTATTATTGATAGTTTTATATCATTAGTGACTTTCGTTTCATTAAAGTTCAAGAAAAGTTTAGAAGAAAAGATAAAACAGTTTTGTAGGAGGAGAAATCTCTTCTCATGGAGCCAGAAAGAATGCCATAATACTTAATCATAGGTTGGAGATCTCTTCTGAATGTTCAGGGGAGGGACCAGGGTTAGAGGAGCCTGGGTATATGTGTGGGGTGAGGGGAAGGGGTAGTATCAGTATTTGATGAAAACCCTTTCCTGTGTTCAGTGGCTTGATCAGAATAATTTCAGTAATGGAAAGTAGAATCAGTATATCTTTATCAAGGAAGCAAAACATTCCATTAGTCTTTTTTTTTTTTTAAAGATATATCTTTATTGATTTCAGAGAGAGGAAGGGAGAGAGAGAGAGAAACATCAATGATGAGAGAGTCATTGATCGGCTGCCTCCTGCACTCCCCGGACTGGAGATCGAGCCCACAACCCAGGCATGTGCCCTGACCAGGAATCGAACCATGATCTCCTGGATCCTAGGTTGATGCTCAACCGCTGAGCCACACCTGGCCGCGCGTCCATTAGTCTTAATTATAGCACTAATCACTGTCAGAAGAGATAGAAAACATATCTAGGCAGAGTTGACTGCTTTCTGGGCTAAGTGGCTACAGTCCTGTACCTTTAAGATTCTAAGCTGACATCATTTAAAGTTGGTTTTTAGATAAGAGTTTTTATTTGCAGCTCATTTTGTGAGGCTGTTATATTTTATTTCATTTTGGTGTCTTGTGGCACTCCTGTTAATTTTTCCTAAAATGATATAAAAGAGAGAATAGAAATCCTAAAGAGAAGGAAAAGACAGAGAGAGGTAGGGAGGGAGAAAGGGAGGGGAGCAAAAAGAGAGGGAGAGAGAGGGGGAGGAGAGGGAGAGGGAGAGAGAGGGGGAGAGAGGGAGAGGGAGAGAGGGAGGGGGAGGAGAGGGAGGGAGAGAGAGAGGGGGAAAGAGAGAGAGGCAGAGAGGGAGAGAAAGGGAGAGAGGGAGAGGGAGAGAGAGAGGGGGAGTAGAGGGAGAGTGGGAGAGAGAGAGGGGGGGAAAGAGAGAGAGGCAGAGAGGGAGAGAGAGAGGCAGAGAGGGAGAGAGAGGGAGAGAGGGAGAGGGAGAGAGAGAGGGGGAGTAGAGGGAGAGTGGGAGAGAGAGAGGGGGGGGAAGAGAGAGAGGCAGAGAGGGAGAGAGAGAGGCAGAGAGGGAGAGAGAGGGAGAGAGGGAGAGGGAGAGAGAGAGGGGGAGTAGAGGGAGAGTGGGAGAGAGAGAGGGGGGGAAAGAGAGAGAGGCAGAGAGGGAGAGAGAGAGGCAGAGAGGGAGAGAGAGGGAGAGAGGGAGAGGGAGAGAGAGAGGGGGAGTAGAGGGAGAGTGGGAGAGAGAGAGGGGGGGAAAGAGAGAGAGGCAGAGAGGGAGAGAGAGATGACACAGGTTTGGCCTAAAGCAAACCGGGTAGCATGAAGTTTCTCTCTTTTTTTGGTTCTGGCATCTTCTTTATGAATCTTGGCCTATGCCCAGCCATCACCTCTTCATCTATTGAAGAAGGGCCTTAGTATTAAGTGTTAACAATTGTTATATACCTGCTGATGTAGGAGCCAATCGTAATGATCCCTTGGATTCATCTGTGTGCACAGTGGAGATGGCAATATTTTCATACCTTTCCCGACGTGAAAAGCACAGGCAGTGGTGAACAAGCACCACCAGGTCCTTCTGGAAATTTTTGTTGAGAAAACCATAAAAGAGAGGGTTTATGCATGTAGAAACCATAGCAACCAAGTGGCAAACTACAAATACCAGGTCATGGTGGCAGCTCATCAGCATCTCATGATTCCAGTCAAAGATGACATTGAAGATGTTCAAGGGCAACCAGCAGGCCCCGAAGGTCACCACGATGGAGATCAGCATCGCGTTGACCCTCTTGTTCTCACTGAGCCGGCTCTGACTTTCCCTCTTCCTGTCTGCCTGTCCGTTTCTCCTCCGGAGGCAGATGACGATCCTCAGGTAGCAGATGAGAATGAAGCTCAGGGGGCCGCAGTACTGGAGCACGAACAGAGAGGTGGTAAAGAGCAGCCGGTTCACGCTGGACGCCCAGTTTTCTACACAGGCCGCCCGGTGCGTGGAGAGCTCAGCGGGGAGAGAGAGGTTGTGGAAGGGCTCCTCGGTGAGGTGGTAGGACAGGAAGAAGGGAACAGACAGCAGAAGGGAAAAGAGCCAAATGGACGTGATGCCCCAGTAGGCGTGAGACACACTGGGCTTCCAGCCGCGGGGGTTCACAATCAGCTGGTACCTTTCGACAGCGATTAACACAAGTGAGAATATGGACACAGAAATGGAGACGCTCTGCACATAGGAAGTGAGTTTGCACATGGTATCTCCAAATATCCAGTGGTCCATCAGAGTGTAGACGACAGTGAAAGGAATGCACATGACACATACCAAGATGTCAGAGAGAGAGAGATTGGCAATCAGGATGCTGGTGACATTCTGAGCTTCTCTCTGCTTCTTGAGGATGATGATGATGAGAGAGAGGTTTCCGAAAAGGCCCGTGATTAGGACCACAGCATAGGCCATGAGCAATGGGAGCAGGGCTAGAGAAGGGGGTCGGCAGGACTCAAAGTACACAAATGCAGAGTTGTTGCTCTCTGCATTGGTTTTATTAGGCGCCAGACGGTTTAAGGCAAGTTCCATCTTGTCAGGGTTATGGGAAAGCTTTTCTAAGCTTACTTGTTTTGTGAGTGAATACTTTGACCACCAGTTCTTGTGAAGTACTTGCTCTGAGACTTCCAAGGAGTAATTAGTAGGATTTAATCTTCCTTGATCTTTGTCTGTGCTTTGAAACGCATGAATTACTTGAGTATGCTCTTGAAATCCTAAAAAAATTAAACGTAACACAGAATATTAATGTAAGTTCTTAACCTGGACAGTTTTATAGGTGGAACAGTGTCCCTCAGAGGACAAGATAGATATCCAGAGGGTCTCTTCTCTCTATATCCTTGCCCTCCTCACATCTCAGAGTGCTTTTGTTTTGTCCCATCAGCATAGTTTTTAGAGTTAATGAGTAAGGAAATGTGACAGCAGTCTGTTCACTGTATAAGGCAGCCTGAATATACATTTCCATCCCTGTCACTGTCTGTCTTGTGTGTATGTGCTGTGGAGGCCAGAAGTAATAAGTTTGGAGTTGAGTTCCAGTTGGAGCAGCACAACTTGGTGTATGTATGACTTTGGCATAAATCAATTAGTCTTTCTGCTCAGTTTTCTTATCTGTAAAATGGGGATAAAAATATCTGTTTGGTTGTTGTAAAGATTAAATGAAAACATGCAACTGAATTTGTCCCTCAGCCCCACAATAGCAAATAGCACATGTAGTGGGCATTCAGTGTATGTGTGCTGAATAAAATTTGTCATCTCTCCTGCCCAGAGCTAGTCTGTAGTCCTTATTTTGGGGGTGGGGATGGGGTGGGGGAGGCTAGAATCACTGATAATACCTGGTATGGAAGAACATATGATTCTTCCTTTTGGTACTTCTTCCAGTCTCTGGAGCTGGAGCCATACTCTGCACAAGCAGTGTCTAGGTACATAGCTCAGATTCTGCAGATCAAGGCAGAGGGGTAAGCTAGTGTCTAGTGAGCTATTACTCAGAATTAATTTTGTTTAAAAAGCATTCTCCAATTCTCCTTCCCTCTGAGTCTCTTCTTCTGACTTCAGAGGAAAGGGGGGCCCTGATCCTGTGGCTCAGCATGGCTTAGGGTGGTCGTAGTTAGTGGAATTACTCATACCAGGATATGCAACAGGCATGGCGCTCCCCTGCCGTTCTAGGTGCTGAGATTTCTGGCCCAAAGAGGACACACTGAAAAAGGGCAAAGGAAAAAACACACAACCCTCTCATCTTGCTTTATTCTTTAGGAATTTGAGGAAAACATAATAAAGGAAGCTGAGAAATAGGAATGAAAGAGAACAAACTTTTATTTGCTGTTTGAAATTACCCTAGCTTGCTCTCATATTGTCCCTGAGTTCAAAAGCTTAGCAGATTCTTATTGGAAAGAAATCACCTTAAGAATACCTGCTGTGTCTGTCATGGTTTTAACAATGGATACCACAATGAGGAACACCATAAAAATACCACAGATGAATAGAACCTGTTGGTAAAGACAGTGTATTTTATAAAGAAAGACCCAAGGAACTGATCTATGGCTCAGATGTGGTACAGTGATAAGTAGAAATAGAAAAATTAAAAAACAACCACAGTGGTTTTTGAAATGAGGGTTTAGGCCTTGGATGATTCAGGGGTTCAGCAAACCTAGAGTTTACAGGTATTGGCTGAAGAGGACAGGTTTAAGCTCTTTATCACAGTCAACGGACTAGAAATATAAATGAGAAATAGAAAGCTTTGATTGTTTATTAGAGACCTTCTATAAAGCAAGCTTCACTTGGAGGAAGAAAGGAATGAAAAGGTAATAGGCAATAACTACATACACAGTTGGGTCGGCTGGAATGAGCACTAGGCTTCTGTCAGTCCTGCTGCTAACTAGCTGTTTCTATTTTGGGCAAGTCAGTTCTCTTCCCTGGGCCTCAGTTCTTCACTTTTCAAATGAAGTTTTAAAAATGGCCTCCCTCTTTTACACTTTGGTATAAGGGCCAATGCAATCATGTATTTAAAACACTGATAAACACTGTGCAAATTTAAGCGCTTATTAGTGCTGTTGTCCTTGTTGAAGCCTCCAGAGAGCTGAGTGCTTTCACATCTGCAGTACTGTTATTTCTCCAACATCAAGTTTTCTGGGAAGAGGTGGGATTACTTTTTTTTTTTTTTAATCCATTTCATAGATAGAAACCAAAGTACAGAAAGGTCCAATGGCTTAGCTAAAGCAAAACAAAAGCCACAAAGTCTCGTGCTGTCCCCCCAGCCCTTATTTTCTACAAGAAAGAAATGCGTCCTATGAATCCTGCAGATAGGTCTGAATAGCAGTTTTCTCTTTACAGATGTGGAAATTCATACAGTTTTGTAGAGTTCCTAGCAGATAGGTAATAGAGATGGGAATAAACATCGGGAAGCCTTGCGTTGCCCATTCTTGCGGATCCTGGCTGGCTGGGCTGAGTGAATGGGAATCACTCACCATCCTGCAACAGCAGGTCTGCAACTCCTTAGAGACCCCTTTACTCTCGGTGTTGATTAGTAGCAAAGTACAAATTAGCTCCTCAGTCTAATTCCTATAGAGGCTTGAAGTTCAAAAAAGTCAGAAGAAGGTCTGATGGGCCTCATCTGGGAGGGAATCAAAGGCGGGTGCTGGAGTTTACATTATCCAGTGCTTTCCACACAATACAGAGAAGATTAACAGGAAAACCCCAATAATGGACTTTCACTGGCAATGTGGGATTTACATAATTTGTAACTATTAAATTACAATATTGAGTACTGCCTATCTGGAAGCAAAATAAGGCCAAGCTTTGATTCATAAAAAAAATTCTTGGGATATATTTCTATTTTAGGAAAGTTCAACTTTGGCTTGTTTGGTTGGAAATGACCAGGATGTGAGATCTCAAATTACCAAGTGATATATTACCCCAAAATAAGTTTAGCATGTGGTAGAGGTTGGTAGCTTTCAACCTTCAACTTCATTGTATACAGCTCATGAGGCAGATGCCTTGAACTGGCTCCATTTATGCCTTTAGTGTAAAAGTACAATATTACATTACACATTTTTGGTACTTTTTTTGTTTAAAAGTTTCAAGATGAACAAAATAAGAGCATTACTCAGCCAAAGTCTCTATATGCATATTTATTTTTGTTTCTGAATGTCTTTTTGTTAGTGTGTGTCCTTTCCTATGTCTCTATTCCAAGAACTATTTTTGGGGAGAGTGGGTAGAGTTAGGGGTAGAATTCACATGTGTCTGTCCTTTGGTTTCTCTGTTGTTGTTTTTTACCTCTCATTGTCTTCCTCTCTTTCTACCTATCTGTTGTCTCATTCCCTTCTGTCTCCCCCTTTCCCTTAATTGTCCATAACCCAGAAAAACTGAAGCATACTTTAGATTATCTGTTACATTTTATTTGGTGCTGTGGTGTTTTGACCTAGAAGACTCTACAGGTATTCTCATATACCCCTCTCATTTGACAGATGATGTGGCTTTGCACTTCATTACTGGCAGAACCGGGATCAGAGCTCAAGTCTCCTGGCTCTCAGAGAGTTCCATGTTCTTTCCACTATTTTTGCTGCTTCTTGTTTTATATTTCTTGAAGAAATTTCTATATTTCTTGCTCTTAACATTAAAAGCAGATGAGTAGAACATTTTCTATTTCTTTTATATTAAAAAATTCTTTATGTAACTTCAGGGAGTCTGTGGCTTTGTGCAAAGTGAAATTTTGCACCCCCCCCACTCCCCAAGTATGTATGTGAGGGCCCCCAAATAGGGCAGGACCACACTGCAAGCATCCCCCCAATAGAACTCTCTCCTTTTCTTTAAACCTCTAGGAATACAGATTCTACGGCTATGTTGTTACAAATAGCATCTCATGCTTGTTTAGGAGTTAATGATTTTTAGTGCTGACAAGGTGGGCTGCCTTACTTGATTTCGACAGTAGTCCTGCACTCTAGATAGGGATGATGCTTTAATTCTGTCCAGAGTAGACAGCTAAGTCACGAGCAGCTAAAACCCAGTGACTTTCTCATGGTTGTGTAGTTAGTAGCAGAGCCAGGAATAAGACTTCTACTTTTTAAACCACATGCAAAGTAATGTTCCCAGTTTATTTGATCATTTCATTTAAAAATCAGTTAAATTGATCTTTTGTCCCCCATGAAAACAAATAGAACTAGAATCTCTGTAAAGTTACATCTTAGAGCTTTCCCTAAGAACAAAGGACTATGTTAAACAACCACAAGAAGCGTGAAGAAACAAAGACTGCTCTCTTGCAGCCTCATTAGAAGTGTAGCTGGCCTGGTTATTTTGCATCATGCGGACCCCTCATGTTCTCAGCTCTTCACCCATTCCAAAATGTACGCTTTTGTGTCTGTCTTTCGTAGAAGTAAGTGCCGCACGCTTTAGATTGGGGGTAACATTAGACTCACCTGTTCTTTTATTACGTGCACTTTGATTTTCTCTGCTGGAGACAGTTTATCTGTTTTTCCCTGAATTTGACAATTCTCTTGAGTCCATATAAAGTGTCAGTGAAAAATGTACACATTTCATCTCCCAAAGTCTAATAGTTACTTTTAAAATCCAGCCGGCACAGATTGTCTGAATTGGCTTTAATTTTCTGTGAAGGTTAACGACTGAGCTCGTCATTACAGGGACGTTGAGGTTTTTAATTCTTTACAGTAACAGCACATTACATGCATCAGGAAAGAACTAAAGTCTGCCAGTGAAAATAAATATACCAGGCCTTTTAAGTTTATTTACAAACAGATAAACAGAAAGTAATTAAAACCCCATTGTGCCAATACTAGCATTTGGTCATTTCTTTTGATGATTTTCTTACCATAGTGCATGCTAAAGCTATGGGGTTGTTTTTCAGATCACACAAACAAGAAGACAGCTTGTATAATTAGGCCTGAAAACACGACAGTTCTAATTTTTAATAATTTTCACATATTTTATTATTTTTAATCTTCACATATTTTTAAATGGGATTATTTTAATATGAAATAAACACTTGAAAAACACATTAGCAAGATTCTTCTTTAGCATTGTAGAGGTTTGTTTCCCAGTTTCTTACCTGTTGGAGATTTCTAGCTTTGTTGCTATTCTTTTCATCTTCCGCGTGTTTTCTTTCTTCATTTCCATGATTCTTTTTCTAAGTTTGTTTCTCTGTCAAAAGATGACATGTTTGCTGCCTCTCCAAGTCACAACATCCCCCTCTTCCTTCTCAGCTTATCTGCCCACCAAGCAACCTGTAGCTTCAGCTCAGAAGCTGCTGCCTGGAGTTGAAATCATCACACACAGCTCTGGAATCCTGTAGGATATGAGGCCACTGAAGCGCCAGAAGGGAGGAGTCAGAATCTCAGTCCAGTGATATTAGCTGGAGCTGTTTAAAAGATGTGTTCAAAATGTCATTTTCAATCGTCTTGCAGAGATGATAATAAGAGAGCACTTCGAAAACTTGTGGCATTTCTTGGCATATGCAGGGTGGGGAAAAAGTAGGTTTACAGTTGTGAGTATGTGAAACACAGAATTTATTCTTGTATTATTATTTATTAATCATTATATTATTTTCCATATAGCTAACTGTAAACCTACTTTTGCCCCACCCTGTACAACTAAAAGTAAAGCATGTAATATAATGAGAGAAAATCGCAGCTGCAAGGACTCTAGAGAGGGACGGGAGTAATCAGACTTAGTCCTTTCTTTGGATTCTTTTATCAGCTATATTGCCTGCGGTCCAAGGCTGTAGCCTATAAACAGTGAATGTTAACTGAGGCAAATAAAACCCTAATGTTCGCTAAACTTTATCACCAATAAGTACAGCACAGGATTATACCAAACATCCTCTTAAAAATTAAAAAACTACTCTGATTTCAGCATTTCTCAAATTTTTGTACTCATTCTAGACTTTCTTTGGGAAGGGATACAGGACTAGAAAACAATTAACTCTGCTCTTAGCCTGGATTATATACTTCTACTAAGGAAATTCTACGAAAAATAACAATAATAACTACTACTTACTGAATATCAACTCTGTGCTATCATTAACCTTCAAAGCAATCCTGCCAGGCCTATGGCAATACCCACCTTATAAAAAAATAATAAAAACTCAGAGAGAAACTCAAGGTGACTCAGCTAGGTGGTAATACAGGAGAATCTGTATTCAGAGCCAGTTCTGTCTGACTTGTGCTGCTTCTCAAAATCTTCACCAACGTCACAGATGACTGAGACTGTATCTTAGTATCCATCAGCCCCGTGCCACTGTTAGTGTTTGCCAATATTTTATATACAGAATAATTTGTTTTCCAATAAGCCCGTCTGTCTCCCAAATGTTGCTATTCTCTGTACTTCAAGCACAAGCAGGTAAGGTAAGTGATGGGGATACCACTAAAAGGTGACTGGGTTAAGAATAGGTATGGGCCCTGATCTGCTTTGGCCACATCTGCTCTCCAGGTTGCTATAGAGAAAGACGATCGGCCGCCACTCCTGTAGTGCACACCCACTTCTGCTCTACCACCTGCTCCGCCCGGCCTAACAAGGGTCTGCAGAACACAGACACACAATTTCAGTGTTGTTGGCTGCCTAGGAACATTGAGTTTTTATTAGTTATTCTGGTGTATTGGGTGGGGAAACAATTGATTTGCATAGCTGAGTTCTAAAATTTGGGGCTCCATCATTGAATCCTTGGATTAGGAAATGTTTCTAAATGTTGCCAGTCTACCCAGTGAGCGATGCCAAGAATATCTGCAACTGTACTTGATATAGCACAGCCTTGTTTCTCAAAGCCTTTGCTCTCACTATAAGGAAATATTTCTTATACATATATATTTTTAAGTTATAAACCACATTTTGTCTTTAATCTGATATACCTTCATAAGTGTAAACTAAAACGTTAGGTGATTCTCTGAGTCCATACTTTTACTAGTTTAGGGAAAATCAAGATTGAGGAGCAACTTGAAAAAGATAAGTAGCATTTAAATGCAAAGTCTCAGTCATCTATGTTACCATTGATAGATTATATCAGAGCTTGGTAAAGAAAATCTTCCTGTTGTTTTTTTTTCCTCCCTGCTACAGTTGTCTTTACCTCTGTCAAGGACTCAACTTTGTTAACATCACTCTCATTATATACCTTTTAAAAAAGAAAAGCTGCTATGATTAATGTGCTTGAAATGTTTTTTTCCCTTAGATTTTAGTAGATCCTAGATGGCCTATTTACTTAATAAACTTAGAGTGTCACCTTAAGACATGGGCAAGAGGGGCCCCTACACTGGATCTTGTACTTAGAGGACCCATATATCAGAATTTTTTTTAAGTGTCATTTGATATCCGGCACTCAGCACTGGTAGACTACAATTTGTAATCCAAATATTTACTCTAATGACTAACACCATTCAGGCCCCAGACACACTTTTCTCCATCATTTGCCCTATCCCCTTGAAACAAAAGGCGACTGTGTCTGAATGTCATGAAGGTTATGGGCTGTTGGTGTTGGTTATGGATACTGCTCTGGGGTATGGGAAGGATTTGAGTGGCAGAAGTTCTTAGGTGAAAAACTAATTAACTTAGCATAAATGCAATAAAGTCTTCAATAATGAATTATCATTTTCCAGAGCTGCTAACTATCTCTTTTCTTGTTTCTCTTTGTATTTCAGTTTGTTGTTCTACTCAGAAATTAGGGTGATGTTTGTAACAGTGGTCCATGGCAGCTGAGGAATATTTTACAATATTAAACAATTCATGTCACTCTTAAATTTTGTGCATGAAGGTCCAGACAACATATGTGATGTCGGTCATTGACGTAGGCAGTAGATGAGCTTCGAACCCTAGAACTGAACATAGTCCTATTTTTGCAAAAATACACAATAGGATTTAATTCGTTTTTTTAAATTGCATGAGTTTTAACTCTATAATAATAATTTTATTTAAAATTTTGTGTTTGTTAATTATAATTTGCATATTGCTTTTTTGCTGTGTAAATGTTTTTAATTTTTTCAATTACAGTTTATATTCAATATTATTTTGTATTAGTTTCAGGTATACAGCATAGTGATTAGACAATCATGTACTTTACAAAGTGTTCTCCCTGCTATTTCCAGTACCCACCTGGCACCATACATAGTTATTACAATGTTACGGACTATATCTCCTATGCTGTACTTTACATCCCCATGACTATTTTGTAACTACCAATCTGTATGTATATTGCTTTTTAATTTTATAGATAATCCTGGGAAGTTTAGAAAAAAGATAATGTTTGAAAACAAATATGAAAATAGTTTTTGATTTTTCACATTTAATATATATTTTCTTGACAGTGTCTTCAAATTTTATATACTTGGAATAAATTACATTTTATTTTTAATCCTTTAGATCCTTCCTGGCAATATGACACAAATTATGAGGAAAGCTTGTTTATAACAACATAACTACTGATTTTGATGAAATTAAGGTAAGAAAATTAATTTTATGGAATATATTGTAATTTATGAATTATGTATATCTTTATTTTATTATTCACCCATACATCCCCAGCTCATCAACATTATATTCAGACATGTGCAATACTTACATTCAATTGTCTTTATTATTTTGTCAACTTTTAGTCATATAAAAATCATAGCTTTACACATGTTTAAAATTTTGTCATAATGTGGAATAATCATTTTATTTAATAGATTGTTTTATAAATTTCAAACTTTTAGAGATATGGTATGGGCATGAGTCTCCTTAGACGTATCTTATTTTAATATTTATTTTAGGGTTTAATTATTTTAAAGTAAATGGTTTTTATTTCAAACATAAGAAAATTACATTTAAGAATTTGGGAAATAGTATGAGGGGGAAAATTATTTTAATATCACCTCCATGATACAATCAAGTTACCTCCCAATCATTTCTCCACACTCTTATCAAAGTGAATTTTGAGAAAAATGGAGGTGGGAGAGAAACCATGTGGGGATCGGGTTATAGTATAGTTAAGATTTTGTGCTCTCTTGAGGGTGGTAATAGCTTCTTTCAAAGGCCTGTTAACCTAGATGCACAGAAACAGCAGGGCTTACTTAAGGCAAAGAGAAACCTTTTATTAAAGAAGTTACATGCCTGGGGTGTGACTACCCACCGTGACCTGCCCAGTTAGGAACTGATGATCAGCTCATCCTGTGCGGTTACTTTCCAAAGAACTTTCCCCTCCCCTCCATCCACTGTTCCCCGTTTTGGGCATAGACAGTGCCTACTTTTATACCAACCTTATAAGATCCCACCTTCTACCTCTCTGATGATGGCTGATAAGGTTTGGATGGGGAGGGTGGAGGTAGGGATGAGAATTGGTAACATAAATCAGGAGATAGTTCAAAGATACCACTCCTTTAACAATAATAATCCATTTTATGGACAGAGCATAATTTAACAAGTTTCCTATTCGGGATCTTCCCTACCCCTCCATTACAAACAACACCATTTTATAAATAATCTTATTTGTGGCTATTAGCCCATATTCATTTCTAGGAATTATCATAAGGAAATAGCAGTCTTTGACATAATGTTTGAATATGTTGGATATACCCTGATATCCAGACCTAGTTCTGTGATGCTAAGGCAAATATGTCAAAGCATAAAAATCTTCAAAAGAACTTTTTACTAGACTTTCATTTGAAATGTTGAGGTCAGTTAATTTCAAACATTCCTTTTATCTCTGTAGTATTCCTCAAAATGTAAGCTCCTCCAGGCAGTATAGCCCTCCTGCACTCTCTTGGCCATTTCATTCAGAGCTTCACATGGTGGCTCTTGGAGAACATACACATTCCGTCCATCTTCAGTCAAGGATTCCATATTTTTAATTCACCTACTCACTAACATTTATTTGTAACCTTCCACTCAGTACTCACAGTGCTTTCATGGCCATTTGAGGACATGCAGAGAGTGGTGAAAAGCTTGAGTCACTTGATGAGCACGTTTCCAGTGAGGTCAAACAAGGCAACTGTTCTGACTTCTTGCTTCAGCTCACATACTGTAAACAAGTGTCCTTTGTGTGGTCTATTTAGTACTATATTTTTCACATTTTTGTGCCTTTCATTGGTGCTTTTACTATTTAAAATAGTCCTCCAGTATAGTGCTGAAATGCTCTCTAGTGTTCTTTTTAAATATATAGTATATAATCTCTAGGATAAACTATCTTTATTTTAACATTTAGGCTGAACATTGTGTTTGAGATTAACAATAATTGAAATGATTTTTATCTAGGAACCAAGATGAAATTCTTAAAAACATTTTTCAAAATGCAAGCAAATAAAAATAGTGACCTAAATTGAACATATTTCTATGTCATACGCAGTTTCCCCATTTTTTTCTTTTTATTATAGAAATTTTGAAACACATACAGAAATTAGGGACAAATCTTGTTTCATCTATGCCCAACCCACTTTCCACCATCCCCATTCTGCAGTGATTTATTGCGAAGCAAATCTCAGGCATATGGCATGAACATATTCATATTGTTCATTTATAGTATATCTTGCAGGGATGGCTAATCTCTAGTAGTAGTTATATTTCCAAAGAAACATTGACAAAGTATACAAATATATTGACAAAATAGTCTTAGAAAGTATTTCAGAATGTCAAATCAAAGGGGTCAGTAGAACATGGTTATGTTATTTGTAATTCTCAAACATGTTTATGATTAAATTACAAATGTAACAACTGGTAAGAATGCTATTAAATGATGTATATATTTTATAATGCCTTCTTATTCAGATTTACTGCTCAGGTTTTTCTTTTTAAAAAAAGATATATCTTTATTGATTTTAGAGGGAGAAAAGGAGAGGGAGAGAGAGAGATAGAAACATCAATGATGAGAGAGTCACTGATTGGCTGCCTCCTGCACGCCCCTGACTGAGGATCGAGCCCGCAACCTGGGCATGTGCCCTGACTGGGAATCGAACTGCGATCTCCTGGATCCCAGGGTGATGCTCAACCGCTGAGCCAGGCCTGGCCGGGCCAGACTTTTCTTTATTTATCTTGTGTTTCATTTAAAAGAAAAATTTCCACAAAGAATATACCAATTTAGCATTTCTAATTCTAAAAGATGACACCGAACAGGGAAATTCCACCAGTGACAACCCTGTTCCCCCATCATATTGTTTGGCAACATTTGTCCTCATTGCACGTTTTATCCGAGTTTGTTTAGCAGCCCTCTTCCCACCTGAAATGCAAAGGCTTGTGGTGAGTTGTCAATTATAATAATAGTTTTTGAAAGGTCTCTTCCAAGGTTATTGAAGCCTTTTATAGTTTCCTTGTACACAAACACAATGTTCATGGAAAAGCTGGTGCTCCGTTCTCAGTGCCAGCTCTTTGCTGTCTCTGAGTTGGTTCAGTGACCAGGGCCATTCTTCCCAGCACTCCACTCCTTCAGGGAGGGCTGCACTCGCTGGACACTGGAGTGCCAACCACTCTGCTCCACTGCCACCCGAGGGTCCCACCCCACGCTTCACTTCACTGCTGTGAGTCCCCAGCTCAGTGGCCCATCTTGTCTAATGTTCTTAAGTGCAAGAAGGCTGTGATGTACCTTACAGAGAAAATATGTCTTAGATAAGCTTCATTCAGGTATGAGTTGTGTATACTGCAGTTGCTATGAATGTATTAAAGGTACTTTAAACAGAAACAGTCAAAACAAGGTGGTATATTTGATAGGTTGAGGAAAATTTGACTGGAGGCTCATAGGAACCCAAACCTGTGTTTTTTACTAGGATCAGTGTTTCAGTAGTCACTGAGTCAGTGTTCATGGCAACTTTATAGAACATAACTACTACAAATAATGAGAACCCACTCTCTCTGTCTCCTTATTTCTAGATCCCCATTGTCAGTTCAGATCACTCCTTTTCCAACCTTGTGGCATTTCAGCCCATTTGGGTGAACCCCTCTAAACCTTCTATCTTCCTATCATTTTCTGACCCAGTTCATTATTTCCTTTCTAATCCTTAATCTTCAACAAAGATGAACATAGTTGACTTTACCAATCATTAGTACTTTTGGCATCTTATTTAAGAAATTCTTCCCTATCCTGAGGTCTTTTTAAAAATAATTTTTTATTTTTCAATTACAGTTGACATACAATATTATATTAATTTCAGGTGTAGAACATAGTGATTAGACATTTATGTAACTTACCAAGTGATCACCTGGATAAGTCTAGTACCCATCCAACACGATACATAGGTGCAACGATATTATTGACTATATTCCATATGCTGTACTTTATACATCCCCATCACTATTTAGTGACTAGCAATTTATACTTATTAATCCCTTCACCTTTTTCACCCAGCCCCCCAGCCCTCTCTCCTCTGGCAACCATCAGTCTGATCTGATCTCTGTATTTATGAGCCTCTTTCTATTTTGTTCATTTATTTTGCTCTTTAGATTCCACATATCTTACGGTATTTGTCTTTCTCTGTCTGACTTATTTCATTTAGCATAATATCCTCTAGGTCCACCCATACTGCTGTGAATGGTATAAGACTTCATTCTTTTTTATGGCTGAATAATATTTCATTGTATATATGTACTACAGCTTTTTAAAAAAATTTAAACTCTTTGAAGGCAAATTTTTAAAAAATATGTTTTTGTTGATTTCAGAGAGAGGAAAGGAGAGGGAGAGAGACAGAAACATCAATGATGAGAGAGTCATTGATTGGCTGCTTCCTGCCTGCCCCTTACTGGGGATCGAGCCCAAAACCCACACATGTGTGCTCACCAGGAATCGGACTGTGACCTCCTGATTCATAGGTCTGTGCTGAACCACTGAGCCACGCTGTCCAGGCTACCACAGCTTTTTTACCTGCTCATCTATTGATGGGCACTTGGGTTGCTTCCATAGCTTGGCTGTTGTAAATAATGCTGCAATGAACATAGGGGGTGCATATATTCTTTTGAATTATGTTTTGGGTTTCCTCAGATATCCAGAAGTGGAATTGCTGGTTCATAAGGAAGTTCTATTTTTAATTTTTTGAGGGATTTCCATACTGTGTTTCATAGTGGCTGCACCAGTCTGCATTCCCACCAGCAGTGTGTGAGGGTTTCCTTTCCTCCACATCCTTGCCAACACTTGTTTGTCAACTTATTGATGATAACCATTCTGATAGGTGTGAGGTGGTATCTCATTGTGGTTTTAATTTGCATTTCTCTGACATTGAGCATCTTTTCATGTGTTCATTGGCCTTCTGTATGTTCCTTTTGGAGAAGTGTCTATTCAAGTCCTCTGCCCATTTTTTATTTGGATTGTGTGTTTTTTGTGTGTTGAGTTGTATGAGTTCTTTATAAATTTTGATATTAACCCCTAATCAGCTGTATTATTGGCAAATATCTTCTCCCATTCAGTAGGTTGTTTTGGTTTGTTTTGCTGATAATTTCTTTTGTGGTGCACAAACTTTTTTAGTTTGATGCAGTCCCATTTGTTTTTTCATTGCGCTTGCACTGAGGAGATGTATCAGAAAAAATATTGCTATGAGAAATGTCCAAGATTTTACTGCCTATGTTTTCTTCTAGGAGTTTTATGGTTTCAAGTCTTACATTTAAGCCTGTAATCCATTTTGAGTTTATTTTTCTATATGATGTAAGAAGGTGGTCTAGTTTCATTTTTTTTGCATGTATCTGTCCAGTTTTCTTAACACTGTTTATTAAATAGAAGTGGGCCAACAGGGCTGCACAGGCTCCAGAAACAAGTTACAGAGGCAGAAAAAAGGCTCTTGGAGCTTAGGACAGAGAAAGGCAAAGGTAACGCATTTGGGGGGAAGAAGAGGAGGAAGGGAAAGGCGTGGATGTGCTTCTGAGAGGGAAAGCACCTGTCATGGTTATTCTTGATCCTTTGTATTTCTTTATAAATTTTAGCATCACCATTAAGTATTATAAATAAACTGCTCATGATTTTTATTAGGATTGCACTGAATCTGATTCATTTTGACAGAGTTGACATGTTTCCAATGTTGAGTTTTTTTAATTCCTTAGATAGGGTATATCTATGTATACAGGTGTACAAACTCTCAATAAAGTTAATATTTTCTATATAGAGGTTGGCATATCTTTAAATATTTATTCTTAGATATTTCATATATGTTATCCTAGTATAGTTGGTATTTAAATTTTTCCCCCATTTTTTTAAATTGTCGATGTATAGGAAATACAATTGATTTTGCAAATTTTGTCTTGAGCCATATTGCTAAAATGTCTTATTCATTTAATAATTTGTCTTTAAATATTTTTCAAATGTGTTTTTATTGATTTTAGAGAGAGAAGAAGGGAGAGAGAGAAAGAGAGAAACAACGTGAGAGAGAAACATCTATTGGCTGCCTCCTGCACGCCCCCTACTGGGGATCGAGTCTGCAACTGGGGCATGTGCCCTGACAAGAATAGAACCCGTGACTTTTTGGTGCACAGGACGACAACCAGCCAACTGAGTCCCACCGGCCAGGGCTGTCTTTAAATATTCTTATTTTTCCACATTTGTGACCTTAACATCTGCAAATAATGATAACTTTGGTTCTCTCTTTGCATCCCTGTTCTTTAATTTCACATTTTTGCCTTACTGGGCTGGCTTGGGCCTCTGGCACAATGTTGAATAAAAAGAGGTTTCAACAGGCATCCTTTAAAGGCAAAACTTTAAACATTTCATCATTAAGTCTGTTGTTTACTGTAAGTTTTGTTTTTTGGGTTTTTTGTTTGTTTGTTTGCAAATACTTCATTCAGGCTAAGAAAATTCTGTTCTCAATTCACTAAGATTTATTTCTTTAAAAAAATCTTGAATAGATATTACCTTTTTTTTGGTTTGTTTTTACATTTATCTTTATTGTTGAAAGTATTGCAGATATCCCCCGTTATTCCCCTCCACTGATCCCCTCCACCCCACATCCGCTCCGCCCCTCAGGCCTTCACCACACTATGCTCTGTGCCCATGGGCTATCATATATGCAGGTAAGTTCTTTGGTTTAGGCCCCAGAGTCCTCAGTGGGAACCCCCATGGCTGAGATCTCCCTCCGGACCTTCAGCTGCTGCCTGTGGGAGCCCAGCCAGCCCTCTCGCCTGCGCACTTCCTGCCAGTCTCTATGCCGTCTCCACTTTTCCTGCTTGGTTATGAGGGTGCTCCCCAGCTTGTCTTCAGTTGCAGTTGATTATTCAGGATGGATTTTCTGTATTTTAGTTGTAATTCCAGTTTGGTCCCGGGAGAGGGTCAGTGTAGCTTCCACTCAGTCTGCTGCCATGTTTAATCTCCTAGATATTACCTTTTTTAAAATACATTTTCTGTCATTTTTAGGATGATCATTTTTTTCTCTTTTATTCTTTTATTGTGGTTAATAATATTAATTTTCTGTTGCTAAATTGACTATATTATTTAAACAAAAAATAATCATGATACATTATCCTCTTTGCATATTACATTTTCCTGTTTGCTAATATTTTGTTTAGGAAGTTTGCATTTGTGTCCTTCAGTGACCTTACCTGTAAATTCTCTGTTTCTAACTATCCTTAGTGGATTTTGGTATCATAGTTATGCTAGCTTCATAAAATTAGTTGGAGAAGATTTTTTGAAAAATAGAATGTAGTATGAGTTATTTACAGTTGGCTGTATTTAACAGATAAGATATGACAAGAAAGAAATGGACTCAAAAAAGAATTGGCTGGTTTGTAAGGAGAAAGAGTTTAATTTCTTAATTTGAAAGGAAATTAAGCCCAGCCAATGTGGCTCAGTGGTTAAGTGTCAACCTATGAACCAGGAGGTAATAGTTTGATTGCTTGGTCAGGGCATATGCCCGGTTTTGGGTTCGGTCCCCAGTAGAGGGCATGCAAATGGCAGCCAATCAATGACTCTCTCTCATCATTGATGTTTCTCTCTCTTCATCTCTGGGAAAAAAAAAATATATATATATATATATATATGTGTGTGTGTGTGTGTGTGTGTGTGTGTGTGTATACATATATATATGTAGAACTTGCAGGTTTGGAAGATGCAAATGATTCTCATCTCCATCTGGTGAAAGATAAAACTAAGGACTTTGAATGATAAAAATCTGATTAAAAATGCTTAACCTCTAAAATAAGGATTACATTAAGGATGTGAACATATACTCATTGTTAATAACCTATGAATGGATTAAAGTGACGTTTATTAAGTTCTTTTTAGTTGGACAAAATGACCAAGGCAAAAAGACTAAGGGTGTGTCTATCCCAAGAGACTCCTAATAGGTTCATGTATCTGAATGAACCCTAATGGAGGGAGGATTGTCTTGAAAAGAACTGTGGGTATGGCTGTTAGTTTAGGGAGCTATTTAGTTATTTTATTAAAATAAAATAAATAACTAAAAAATCAAATATATTTTTGAGAAAGAATTATACATCAAAAGTAATACCAGCATGGATTAAAGGAGTCTGCAACTGTTGGCCCCAATGTTCTAAGGCAAGGAAACATGTAGAGAAAGTTGCTAAGCCCCCAAGGAGGGCATATTTTCCAATGATGTCTTCACAGTGACCAAGAATAATTGAAAAAGAACATTCTGCCAGAGGGCAGAACTGAAGGCCGTGGTGAACAGTGAGATAGGGGTCATTCCTGGGGAGTGAAATAAAGACCTGTTCAAGGCATATTTGCCCCTCCCCAGAGTAGAAACCCCTTGTAATTGTCTAGCCAGTGAGATTTTATAATTGTGACTTCCATCTTCTTTCCAAGTGGGAGTATTATTGTAATTATTCTGACCCTATTTCACTATTGTATATATATTGGATGGGGAGGAACAGATAGTGTATATTATTAGTTCATAAGGTATCTATGTTAAAATGCACCTCATCTAGACCTGATGTAGGAATGAATACATATCACTCAGAGATCTTGGACTTTGTGCTCAAAGCAAAGATTGTGTGCGACTTAAGGGTTTTCTCTCTTGAGGAGGAGGTAGGTATACTTGTATGTGATGGGGATGGGGTGGGAACTGAATATTTTAATAAGAAGGATGGGCTATGATAGACTTTTTATTATTATTTATGAAATCTGGTACCCCTCCTTTCAAGAGAATTGTACTTGAAATGTGAGCAGAAGTGACATATATCATTCCCTGGCAGAAGATTTCAGAGTCAGCATGTTCTTGGCCATACTCTCCTTTCTCCCATGAGAAGCATTAATGTTTCAGATAATGGCTTATTTGTCAGTGTTGGTCCAATAGCAAAGAAGATGTGGGTCAATACCGCAGCTGACCCACAGTGCACATGGAGAGAAAGCAAAAACCAAATATTCGTGGTTATAAACCATTGGGATTTTGGAGTCATTTATTTTTGCCATATAACCTAGCCTTCCAAGACTAATATAAGTAATACAACAATGTTGTTTTTTTTTAAATCCTCACCTGGGGATATTTTTCCCATTGCTTTTCAGAGAGAATGGAAGGGGGAGAGAGAGAAACATCGATGTGAGAGAGAACACATCAATTGGTTGCCTCCCACATGTGCCCCAACTAGGGCCAGGGATTGAGCCTGCAACCGAGGTATGTGTCCTTGGCTGGAATTGAACCCGGGTCCCTTCAGTCTGTGGGCCAACACTCTACCCACTTTGGCTCAGGGCGATACAACAGTGTTTAAAGAAATAAAATACAAGCCTAAAAATATTTGCAGGGAATAGGGAGTTATAAAAAGGAACAGAATCCACTCTCACATTGATGTTTCTCTCTCTCCCTTTCCCTTCCTCTCTCTCTAAAAAATCAATAAAAAAATCTTTAAAAAAAAAAAAGTAAAAAGGAACAGAAAATGTTTGAAAAAGAACCAAATAGCACTTCTAGAAATGACGAATAAGTTACTTAATAAAAACTCAGTAGAAGGGTTTGAGAGAGGATTGAACAAAGCTAAAGAGAAATAGTGAACTAGAGGATACATCAGAAGATATCCAGAATGCTTTGAAGAGAGACAAAAAGATGGAAAATATGTAAGAGAGATTAAGATGTGTGGTTGGGACATTTACACCATGGAATACTACTCAGCTGTAAAGAAGAAGAATCTCGTACCCTTTGGGACAGTATGGATGGACCTGGAGAAAATTATGCTAAGTGAAATAAGCCAGGCAGAGAAAGACAAACATCACATGATCTCACTTATATGTGGACTCTAAAGAACTTAATAAATTGATGAACAGAATAGATTCAATGACATGGAAGCATAGATTAGACTGACAAATGTCAGAGGGATGGAGGAGGGCGGGTGGGTGGAGGGGGAGAGAGTAACCAAAGAATTTAATATGTGTATATGCACAACCCAAGGACACAGAAAATGGTGGGGGGAGGGACTGGGGAGAAAAACGGACGGACATCTCTAATATTTTAAAGAAAAATAAAATTTAAAAATTAATAATAAAAAATAATAATAATTGAAAAAAAAGATGTGTGGTGAGTAGATGGCCGGTGTGTCTCAGTTGGTTGAGCATTACCCCATGCACTGAAGGGTCACTAGTTCGATTCCTGGTCAGGGCACATGCCCTGGGTTGCAGGCTCAATCCCCAGTAGGGGGTGTGCAGGGGGCAGCCAATGGATGGTTCTCTCTCATTAATGTTTCCCTCTCCCTCTCCCCTCCTCACTCTCTCTAAGATCAATAAAATCATATTTTAAAAAAGAAAAAGATGTGTGGTGAGTAGAATAAGGGGATTTATCATTCATTTAATTGTGGTTACAAAAGGAAAGGAGAGAAAGAATGGGGTAGAGGCATTATTTGAATATGTAATGACTAAAATATTTTAGAATGAATTAAAGAAACTCAAGCATCCCAAATAGGATAAATAAAAAGAAATTCACCCATAAAAAATAACTGTGGTACACTTACACAATGGAATACTATGTGGCTGTGAAAATGAAAGATCTCTTACCCTTTGTGACAGGATAGATAGATCTGGAGATGATTATGCTAAGTGAAATAAGCCAGTCAGAGAAAGACAAATACCATATGATCTCACTTATGTGCAACCTAAGAACAAAATAAACTGATGAACAAAATAGGTCCAGAGGCGTGGATGCATGGTACAGCCTCCAACCAGAGGGGGGCGTAGAGGGCACGGTAAGAGATTAACCAAAGAACATACGTCCATAGCCCATGAACACAGACAACAATGTGCGGAAGGCCTGGGGTGGGGTGGGGGCTGGTTGGAGGCTGGGAAAGTGGGGCATCTGTAATACTGTCAATAATAAAATAATTAAAAAAAAAGAAATCCACCCAAGACACATCATAGAAACTACAGCAAATAATAGGAAAAGAAAGAAAAAAATCTCAGAAGCACCAGAGGAGAAGAGTAGAGACTACTTCCAAAGGAGAAACAGTTGACTTCCTAACAGCAGCAATAATGAAGAAAAAGGGATTCTTTACGACTTATTGGGTTATTGAAACAACATGGATGGTTTCTGGATTTGGCAACCAGGTTGACGATACAATTCTTTCTTTTTTAATCCTTACCCGAGGATAGGTTTTTATTGATTTTAGAGAGAGGAAGGGGGGGAGAGAGAGAGAGAGAAAGAAACATCGATGTGAGAGAGAAACATTGATATGAAGAGAAACGTCAATTGGCTTCCTCTCGGACATGCCCCAGCTGGGACTGAGCCTGCAGCCTGGGTGCGTGTCCCAGCCAGAAAAGGAATCATGACCTTTTGGTGTTCAGGATGATGTTATAGCCAACTGAGCCACACTGGCCAGGGTGATGATAGTATTCTTAACTGAAATAGGAACACGAGGAAGAGAAAGTGTGGGAGATGATGAGTTTAGTGTGGGACAAGTTGAATCTGAGGTGCTTGAGGAACAGCCAAGTGGGGATAATCAGGAGGCAGCCATTAAGTTTCCTCAGAGAGGTCAGGGCCAAGGCATTCGGTTTGGTTTTTTGTTTTTTTTTGTTTTTGGTTTGTTTTTGGTAGTTTTTTAAGCTGAAGTTATTTTTAGTTTTTTCTGGACTTATGAATTTGCCCAACTATTGTGAACTCATCTTGGCTATATTGTCTTGATATACATGTTTAACAGGTTTCCCGAATATTGGAGGAAAATTGTGAAATTGCTGTTTCCAGAAGCCTTTAAAAATGAGATGCCTTTTAGTTCTAAGACATTGGGATTTGCCCTCTATCCAGAGGGCTGGGCTTCTTCAAGTCGAAGAAAAAGGTGTTTTTGTTTGTGGGGGTTCTTTTTTTTGTATTTAGGAATTGTTCTCTGCTCTTCTCTGCCATCTTGTGGCATGTAAGTGGAATATTGCATTTGAAAGGAAAAGAAGGAATTGGAGCTATTTTGAAATATGTAACTTACCAAAGTGAAGCAACATATGGCTGTGTGTGTTTATGATTTCACAAACTTTGAAATCACCAAATCACAGTAATAGTTTTAGGACACAGAGGTTGTCTTTCAGCCTTGTATGTAGTGCTAAGTAAACTGAATAATTAAAGTTAAATTTTCCCTTCAGCACTTCTCTTAATTAAGTCAATTGGCCTTATGACCTGTATGTCCTCTCCTTTAGCTCCCACCTGGGTACCTTCTCCTCTTTATTTTGTGGTAGGCAGAGCCCTCAAACGCAAAGAGACTAGGCTGTGTCTATCCCAATCTTAACAGGTTCATGTGTCCGAATGAACCATAATGAAGGGAGGATTGTCTTGAAAAGAACTTTAGGTATGGCTATTAGTTAAGGGAGCTGATTAAAATAAAATAACTAAAAAATCAAGTATGTTTTTGAGAAAGAATTATACATCAGAAGTAACACCAGCATGGATTTAAAGAGTCTGCATCTGTTGGCCCCCAAAGGTGTCCAAGTCCTAATCCCCAGATCTGTGAATGTCACAGATGACCCTCATGCTACCCAATTCAGTGGTCTCTATTCTAATGTAAGCTGATTTCTCAGCAGTATTTGCTTTAGGTGACTTCTCCCTTATTTTTTAAAACAGCTTTAATTGATATATAATTTACATACCTATTTTATTTTATTTAGTTTTTTTTACTTCACTTTAGACATTTTTTTTTTTTTTTCCTCCAGACACTATTTTATCTTTATCGTTGAAAGTATTTGAAAGTTTTACAGGTGTCCCATTTTCCCCCCCATTGACCCCCTCCTCCCCGCCTGCTCCTGTTCCCTCCCCAGGCCTTCACCCCTTTAGTATGTGTCCATGGCTTATGCATATATGCATATAAGTTCTTTGGTTAATCTCTTCCCAACCCCCTACCCCCTTCCCTCTGAAATATGGCAGTCTGTTGCATGCTTTAATGTCTTTGAGTCTGTTTTGTTCATCAGTCTATTTTGTTCATTAGCTTCTTGTTAAAGAAGACCCTTCAACATTTCCTGGTCTGGTGGTAATGAACTCCTGTAGCTTTTCCTTGTCTGAGAAGCTCTTTATCTGATCTTCAATTCTAAATGATAGCTTTGCTGGGTAGAGCAATCTTGGTTGTAGTTCCATGTTTTTCATCACTTTGAATATTTCTTGCCACTCCCTTCTGGCCTGCAAAGTTTCTGTTGAGAAATCAGCTGACAGTCGTATGGTTGCTCCCTTGTGGGTAACTAATTGCTTTTCTCTCGCTGCTTTTAAGATTCTCTCTTTGTCTTGAACCTTTGTCATTTTAATTATGATGTGTCTTGCTGTGGGGATTGAGCTTGCAACCCAGGCACGTGCCTTGACCGGGAATCTAACCACAATCTCCTGGATCCTAGGTTGATGCTCAACCGCTGAGCCATGCCCGGCTGGGCTGTGTTTTTTTAAATATATATTTTTTAATTGAGATATAATTGCATATAACATTTGATTCGTTTTAGGTGTATAACATAATGATTTGATATATGTGTATATTGCAAAATGATTACTATCCATCAGCACACATAATTAAAATTTTTTTCTTATGATGAGAACTTTAAGATCTACTCTCTAAACAACTTTCAAGCATGCAGTATAGTATTGTTAACTACAGTAGCCATGCTACTGTAACAGGACTTATTTATTCTATAACTGGAAGTTTGTACCTTTTCACTACCTTCATCTATTTTGCTGGCCTGTGTTTGGCAACCACTAATCTGTTCTCTGTATCTATGAGTTCAGTTTTTTTCTTAGATCCCACATATAAATGAGATTACACAGTATTTTTTTCTCTGACTTATTTCACTTAACATAATGCCCTTAAGTTTCAACTATATTGTCTCAAATGGCATGACTTCCTTCTTTTTAATAACTGAAAAATATTCGACTGTTTATTTATACACCACATTTTCTTTTTCCTTTCATCCACTGATGGACACTTAGGTTGTTTTCCATAGTGGTTGCACAATTTACATTCCCACCAACAGTGCACAGGGGCTCCTTTTTCTCCATATTCTCACCAACACTTGTTATTTCTTGTCTTTTTTATAATAGCCTTTCTAACATGTAGGTTTTGATTAGCATTTCCCTGATGATTAGTGATGTTCAGCACCTTTTCATGTACCTCTTGGCAATCTGTATGTCTAGGCAGATCCTCTGCCCATTTAAAAATCAGATTGTGGGAACATTTGAGATATTGCTCCCTGGCATATGTCATCAGTTTGGCTCAAATAAAGTCTTATAAAATTTTTCAAAATTCAAATTGTTTTTTTCTATTGAGTTGTAAAGCATTTTACATATTTTCAATATTACTCCTTTATCAGATATGTGATTTGCCAATGTTTTCTCCCATTTCATAAATTGCCTTTTCATTTTGTTGATGGTTTCCTTTACTGTGCAGAAGCTTTTTAGTTCGATTTAGTCCCATTTGTTTTGGTGTCAAATCTGAAGAATCATTGCCAAAGATGGATGTCGGGGAGCTTACCTGGTATGCTTTCTCCTAGGAGTTTTGTGGTTTCAGGTATTACATTGAAGTCTTTAATCAATTTGAGTTAATTTTTGTATATGGTGTAAGATAGTGGCCCAGTTTATTTTCTTTTTAAGTTTTCAAATACATGTTTATTGTACCATGGATTCACATTATACTTAAAATTTCAGGAGGTGTTTAGGTCCAGTTTCACTCTTTTGTATGTGGTTATCCAGTTTCCCCAACACCATTTATTGAAGAGATTGTCCTTTCTCTATTGTATATTCTTGGCTTCTTTGTTGTAAATTAATTGACCATATATGCATGGGGTTATTTCTGAATTCTATTCTGTTCCATTGATTCTGTGTGTCTATTTTTATGCCAATACCATACTGTTTTTATCACTGTAGCTTTGTGATATAGTTTGAAACAAGGAATTGTGATGCCTTTAGCTTTGTCCTTTCTTTTTCTTAATCCTCACCTGAAGATATTTCCCCCCCATTGCTTTTCAGAGAGAGTGGAAGGGGGAGAGAGAGAAATAATGATGTAAGAGAGACATTGATTGGTTGCCTCCTGCATGCACCCCTACTGGAGCTGCCAATCGAGCCTGCAACTGAGGTACATGCCCTTGGCCGGAATCAAAACCGGACCCTTCAGTCCATGAGCCAGTGCTCTAACCACTGACCAAAACTGGCTAGGGCTGTTCTTTTTCCTTATGATTGCTTTGGTTATTTGGGGTCTTTTTTGGTTTCATTCACATTTTAGGATTGTTTATTCTACTTCTGTGAAAAGTACCATTGGAATTTTGATAGGGATTGCATTGAATCCGTAGATTGCTTTGGACAGTATGGGCATTTTAATAATATTAATCTTCCAATCATGAGCACAGAATATCTTTCCATTTATGTGTGTCTACTTCAGTCTCTTTCATCAATAGCTTATAGTTTTCAGTGTACAGGTCTTTCACCTCCTTTGTTAAATTTATTCTTAGGTATTTTATTCTCTTTGCTGCAATTTGAAATGGAATTATTCTTAATTTCTATTGAAGTATTTGTTAATTGAATGAATGAATGATTTTGAACTCACATCCAAACTGAGTTCTGAATCAGGATAAGACTTATCTAGACAATGAGAGGAAGAAAAAGGAGCCAGAAATATCCAATCAGTGTTTCAAGTGGATTATAGGTATGCTGAGGGTTAATTCCCTCAGCTCTTGATATCCTCAAGGAACAGCACGGCGAGCATCCATCCCTATGCTGAACTCCCCAGAGGAACAGTGTCTAACCACAAGCCCCATCATCCCTGCAAACAGCAAGTATTTTGAAGGATAGCTGGCATTTGTTGCTTTGATACAAGGTGCTGAGTACAGCCCAAGTAAGTCATCTACCAGCTGGACATCTGTTTCAGGAGCCAGCTGTGGCCTATTTGAGGACAAGGGAGAGTTGAACCAATGGAACACCAAATGATCCAGGGGTACCATAAGTATAGTGTATAGCTGGTCTGGAAGGTGAAGCAGAGAGGCTGGGCAGAGGTTCCTGGGGACACAGCTTGGGGTGGTAGGCCTGAGTTACTGCATATCAGGTCCTTCTGTCTCTGCAGCTGAGGTACACTTTTGGTGGGATCTAAGAGTAAGTACAAGGTAACAATTACAGTATAGACTGCAAATAAGAGCCTCTTCATTATTTTAAAATTCTTTATTTAAAAAAATTTGGTTTAATTTGAAATCCATTTGCATCAGCACAAGAAATCTCCTTTACCACTCTCCTCCTCTGTCAGTAATCTCCACGCACTGGACTTCTTTCTTCCTTGGAACCTTTACACTAGCTGTTCCCTCTGCCTAGAATGCTTTCAATGACCAGTGAAAGAAGAAGAGAGGTATTATATTTTTAGTATATAAATTCAATTGTGGTTCACCTTAAAATTATTAACATATTTTAAATTTTCATCTACCTAAACATGAATAATGTTTCTTGAGGATGGTGAATGTTAAAAAATGAAGAGATTATCATTAAAAATCTTGATCAGGAATTGCATGTGGGCATTGTAATTATAAAACCGATTTCTTTTCTCCCTCCCTCCCCTCTCTCCCAAAATAATAAAATAAAAAAACCATTAGGTAGGGCTGAGCAAGGTAGGCAACTACACTGGAGTGTGGAGGGTGGGAGTGGGAAGGCTGCCTGGCTTGGGGTATCAGAGCCTGAGCAGAGTGAGAAGGGTGTGTATCGGGGATGGTGGTAGCAGCCTGTACGGTTGCTGGGAGCTTGAGAGAGGTGAAGAAGTTTTCTGCACAAGATGGTGGTGACAATAGCACAAGGCTGTTGGAGCATGGGGGAGGTGAAGAAGGCATCTAAGTTGGGGTGGAGTGCTCGCTCAGTGATACACGGTGGAGCCTAAGAGGAGTAAGGAGAGTGCTTGCCAGCCTGGCAGCTTGTGCCAGAGCTTGATTGGGGTTGGGAGGGAATCTCTGCACACAGGTGGTATTGGCCTGGCCTGAGGTAGTAAAGCCCAGCAGGATGAGAAGGGCGTCCACATGGGAGGGACCTGTGGCAGCAGTGATGGGCCAGCACTGTAACTGAGCCTGAGCAGGGAAGGAGGGTATCTTTGTGAGAGGGTGGTGGGCAGGGCAGAGAATTGATTCCACACAGGCAGGATTGAGCTAATAAGCAAGTATATAGAGAATAATTGCAACCAGGTTTCTCACGGTCAGAGAAAAGAGATGTCAATATGGAAAAGGGCAATGCACTGCAGTGAATTCCGAGGGATTGGGTTGGAACGGGAAGCGTGGTGTGAACCCATAGTTTGATTGACTGGTAAGTAGGTAGATAGATGTAGAAGTATATGTCGATGCAAATGTGTGGATTATATACATGTAATGTATGTGTATGCATATGTACCATGTGTAGGTGTACATACACATATTCTGTCTCTCTGTCTGGGAGCAGCAACAGACAGCAATGAACATATCTGGTGCTCATAACTTGGTTTCTAAGTACCATTCTTCACCAAAAGGAATCAAGACTCCTTGCAAAAATGACTGATTCCAGGGCAGGGAAGGTCCAAGATGAGCCTGAAATATCTTGTTAGGCTAGCAAGTAAAAAGTGCTCAGTGAATTATGGGGACATATCAAAATAACAGAGAAGTCAGATTAAATGAGTTTCCAGTGGCCAAATCTGGGATACTTAGAGCATCAAAATAATGATAATAGCAAATTATAACCCATTGAATAAAGTAGGAATCCATGAGTCCATATTGATGTAAATAAATGGACAGGTAATTGGGGGAAAGAGAATTAATAAAGGCTGAAGGAATGGTTGAATTAAAAAATTACCATTTCAAAAACATCATAATAATAATTAATTCAGCCAAGAAGCATCAATGAATACTAAAAACTAGTAGATGAAAGATTGATGAGGAAAGAGATATTATGTAGTCTCAAAATGCCTCCTGACAAAATAGTAGTTACAAAAGGGGAAAAAAACAACTTTACAGTGGAGAAATCTGGTCGACACCACCTTAATTGATTGATCAAAGTTAATACCACCAGTAATGAAACAAATAGAAATCATGTGTCATCTGATAGGATATAATATCATTTCAGTGACATCCCTGCCAAAAGCACATAATCTTACTCTAATGAGGAAATATCAGGTATCCAAACTGAGGGATATTATACAAAATAAATGGTCTTATGATCTTCAAAAGAGTCAAGTTCATCCAAATCAAGGAAAGATTGATGTACTATTATAGATTCAAGGAGACTAAAGAGACCTGACAACGAAATATAACATGTAATCCTGGACTAGATCCTTTTGCGTTATTAGGACCATTGTCAATAGGGCTAGTGGATTAGTTGATAGCAATGGATCAATGTCAATTTTCTGATTATGATGGTGGTATTGTGGTTAAGTCCTTGCTTGTAGCAGTTATAGACTAAAGTTTTAGTGTGGGCACTGGGGCATCCTGTTGGCAATTTACTCTTAACCTTTTCAGGAAAAAAGCTATTTGTATTATTACTATTGCAACACTTTAGTGAATTTGGAATTATTTCTAAATAAAAAGAAAAAAGTTGTGTTTGAATGAGCAAGCTAAATTTTCTTATTAAAATGTTTTGATATCTTATTAAATATCTTTTCTACTGAATATTTTTTTCAACAAGGCTCGTATAGGTACCCCATATTCTTTCCAGTTTATCCCTGTATGTTGTACAAATATTATTTTTTGTTTGCATCATAATATGAAAAAGGCTGTGAAATATTTTAGGCAGAGGGAGTCACATATGCAAAGGCCTGGAGCTCAGAGAGCATGACTTTTAGAACTGCAAGCAGTTCAGCATGTCTGGGAAGTATGGAATTGGTAGTGGGTCAGCTGTCAAGGGAAAAGACATCTAACAGCCTCAGCTGGATGGTGGTGCCATTTACAGTAGGGGACATATGATAATTCACTTCTGTGGCCCTGATACTGATAACCAACAGCACAATATTAGCAAAGATGCCCCCCAACTGGTACGGACAACCATTTGTTTAGAAACTGCCTGAGGATGCTTCTTGACCTCAGAGTTCAATCAGAAATTGCCCTAAACTTGTGCTTGTAGGAGGTACTCCTCAGAAACGTGAAATGGAGAAGGTGGCCTCCATCATATCTACTTTCAAGTAATTTAGCAAAAAGAACATCTTACAATAGACACATGCAATAGGATCACTTATTGAAATATTAATTTGCCTTTTATTTCCACAGTTTTCCTGCCTTATTCCAAGAATGCTTTTCAGCTTTCTTTCTTTGAGCTTTTGTTCAGCCAGCCCAAAGCATAACTGCCTTTTGTGTTTTAAAGCCTGAACTCACTGAAGGACTTATGCTAGGTGGTCCTGGAGGAGAGGGGAAAGAGGCGAGAGTCGAGGAGAGAGAGTCTACTTGGAAACCTCTGAGAGTGATTTATTTGGAGAGAGAGGGCTCCATAGAGTTAGTAGGGACCAGAATCCAGTCCCTTTGTGCTGCTCCCTTGTAACCCCCTGGGGATATGGCAGTCCTCAGTGTGGAAAGGCTTTGTGGTACAGTGGGAACCTGAAACTTTGGTGTTGGGATTCCTAGCCATGGTAAGGAGCCCTAGCTCAAGCTGGGAGGCAAGTTTCAGAAAGCAGCAGAGCCACCTTCCTGCAAGAGACTAGGTGGTTTTGGACAGAGAGCCTATCAGCAGTGACAAATCTGGAGCAAAGATCAGAGGGCTGTCCCTAAGTATTCCGGACCATGTAAAACCTGAAGTGTTTGCCCTGGGGATGGGACTTGACCCTAGTGTTGACTGAGGTTAAAATTTCGTCAACCCAAGGAGTGGTGACTTAAGATGAGAGTTAATTTGATAATAGAAAAAGAATATGACATTTCCTTCACCTACAATTATGAATTAACTTTCATACTCACCATCCATATATATTTATAGCTCTCACGATCTGGAAGAATCTTTTTCTTCAGAAAAGTTCAGCATAAGTATTTAATTGCACCTTTTCTGTGAGAGAATTGAGATATTTCAATTTGATATATCCCTCTAGAAATTAACCTAGAAGCTGAAGTGGTGGAAAGGAACAAGCTAGTCTGACATTGGGTTAGATGCAGGTATCTTTCTGTTCTTTCCCCTTTCCCACCCAGTGCTCCCTGAGCTGACTTGGGAATGGGAGCAGGTCTAGGGTGAATGCCAGTTTAATTCCAGTTTTCTTGAAGCTTTATCTTCTAGGTGCAAAATATCATTCAAATACCCAAACCTCGTATTTTTTATAATCTTAATTTGAGCCAGGAGAAATTGAGCCCTGAGACTTTCTTTGTGACAGGCTGCCAGTAGACTTTGGACAAATGATGATCCTATTACTGCTTGAACAATGTTTTTATTTTCTAAATAAGAAAGCCTATACAGAAACTATATGAGCAAGAGTGTTATGGGCTAGGCCATGTGTGAAATAGCCAGTTGACCATAGATTAGAAGTTGTGACTGTCACTATCTCTCTGTATGGCCCTAGGCATATCCTTTCAACTTTCTGGGGCACATATGTTATATGAAGTTTTGCATTGGATGATCAATAATGGGTCTTTCTATGCTCTATTCTTCTTATGATTCTAGAATGTAGAAAAAGAAGATTCATTTAACATTGAAATACAGGGTGATAAAGAGCCTTGTCTACAGTAAGTGCTGAGATATAATGGGACTTATTTTTGGTGGAAGTTTTGAGTATGCCAGTAAGATTTTAATGCTATGATTTTACAAAACCATGCTCAAAACCTGTTGAAACTTAGAAGATGTGTATATTTTGGTTGGATACAGTAGATGATCATATCCGAGCTTGGCAAAACACAAATCCTCCCCAACCAATGATGGGAGTTAGCAAATTATGAGAATTTGAACTGAATTATAGACTGTTTTCATCCTTGAAAGAAATCCCTTTAATTGGTATGATGAATGAAAAGTGCTTCATATGTTATTTCAGAAGCTGGAAAACAGACCATATTTAGAATCCTGGGCAGCAAAGTAAAATAGATTTCAGGTTAATTAGGGTGTACACATAGCCAATCCCAAACAAATCACTGCTATATATACTGAGATATTTCAGCCAGTGATTATCATATGGAATAGGTTTCTCAAAGAGCGTGTGATTCTTGGTTCCATAGCTGCTAATCTCATCATTATACTTGCTCATACTTGCTAATTTTTTTGTTGTTCTCCTGGTTTTAGTTGGAAAGATGTGTGTAATTTTCTTTCTCATTAATGTGCTGAAATTTTAATATCATTTAACTAAAAATGTTTAGATCCTGAATGATCCAGAAAGGCTTTTTACAGAATCTGAAATCACTGAGTTACTACAACTAAATACCACTTTGCAGCTTACTGAGTAGACTGACCTGTTCTTTGCCCTGTTCAGTATGTACTTAGAAATGAGGAAGGACCAGATTCCTGAGGACTCAACATGTAATATGGTGGTATGAATATTGCTTCACTCACAGGTCTGAGTATAGTACACTTCAGAAATTAAATCTCATTTTGAGTTGCCATTTTTTAGGTTGATGGAAATTTGATCTCAATCAATGCAAATTATTTCCTTTTTCTGTTGTAAGTTAGGAAGAGAAGCTTTGTAAATTGTTATCCATGTTCCCAACTAAACTACAGGCTGTAACAAGAAGTTGAAAATGGACTTAACAGGTAAAACAAGATTAAAAACTTGATTTTCACATTGATTTGCTGAAGGAAATACTAAAAAAAAATTGAAGTTCTTACTGGACTAAGTAAAAACAATGCAATAAAAAAAATGTAAATAAAAGCCATAAAATTCAAAACCAAAAGTTAATTTATATAATTTTGAGGAATGTAGTTCTGTGACCCTGTTATGGAATTCAATCTGGTGTAATCTTGCCTAGAGAAATCCAGGCAAGATGTGTATAGGGAGCTTTGCAGGTACAAATGAGTTAGGTCTCATACCTCTGAACATGGACATTGAAAGCACTTCTTTTCTGGTTTGCTAGGACTGTCATAACAAAGTACCACAGACTGGTGGCTTAAACAATAGAAATTAATTTTCTTGCAGTTCCGGAGGCTTGAAGTTCAAGATAAAGGTGCCAGCAGGGTTGGATTCTTCTGAGACCTCTGTCCTTGGCTTACAGATGGCCAAACCTCTTGGCGTCTCTACATGGTCGTCCCTCTTGTGCACATGTGGCCCTGGTGTCTCATCTTCCTCCTCTTCTTTTTCTTTTTTTTAACATGGAGTTTATTTTTAAAATTTTTTCAGTTGCAGTTTACATTCAATATTTTTTTTGTATTAGTCTCACCCTCTTCTTATAAGAACACCAGTCCTATTGGATTTGGGCCACACCCTAATGGCCTCTTTAGAGACTTTTATCTTCAATTACAGTCATACTCATTAGTACTGGGCTTCAACATATGAATTTGGGGGTGGGGGAAACACACTTCAGTCCATAACAGGACCCTAAATGCAAAAAGACATTCTTGGATGTTATAAAAAGTTGACTTTAAAGAAAAGATAAATTGTTTCTTTCTGGAAACAGAGATGGTCATAGTGTTCCCTTTCTTCCTCAATTATTTTCCTCCAGTTCACTCTCTCTCTCTTTCTAAGTATAATTTAGGAATATTAATACACACCCATTTTAGTGTGAAGTTCTGAGTTGTGTAACCACCACATTCAATGAGGTTTTTGTAATCAAGCTTGCAGGAGGGATGGAAACCAAAGGTTGTCTAAATTGCAGTTACATTTTTACTTTTAAAAAATTCGTTATGTGTATTGGAAGGTTGACACACCTATAAGCAAGGTAAAGCCAAGAAATGAACTCGGGCAATGATCTAAAAGATTAAGTAGGTAAAACAAGTTTGTGCCTCTGAATGATCTGAGGGCTAGGAAACAGGCTGCATCATTTAAGTGTTTATATAACACTCCTTACCCTTACCAATCTAACCTCTGAAAAGAATCTAACATCCAATTATCTTACATTTATCCTGAATATCTCTTCTATGTGCAAGGCTTATCCCAGACTTATACACATCTCTGAAGCTTTCCTACTCGAGAGAAATTAAACCCATAATGGATCCCCAATTAGGTGATGTAGAGGATTATTTCTAAACAATGTAGGAGAAAACTGTTACTTTAGAATTTACAGTTTAGATGGTAAAATAAGTTATGCCTTATCCTCTTTCCTTCAGAAATTCACCTTTTACTGTGTCAACATTTTTTGGAGGATGGTAAAATGTGCTTCCCAAAGCCTACTCTCTCACCTGAGCTAGTCTCGGGCATCCCAGAAGACGCTGCACCGTGACCGTCAGTGTCGCCTTAAACATTTACAACTATGCTCATCATCTCCCCCACTCCCTCCAAGGTAGTTTATGTCTTAGATTTTCTAGTTATACCATTGCTGCAGTTTTAGGCTTCCAGATTTCAATCACAGGAATGCTTTCATTTCCTCCATCCTTTATCATCAGTTAGCAACCCTCAGATGCCCGACTTGTTTTTTGTTAACAAGGTAATAGTTTCCTGTTGTCCTTTTTTTCCCTGGTGACACTTATCATCGTCTAACATGCTGCATATCCTTCTTACTTATTGTCTGCTTCTCCCCACTAGAATGTAAGCTCCACGACGGCAGAGACTTTTTCCTATTGTTTATGCAATATTCACAATAGCCACATAACGTTAGATCAACTGAGCCCTTACTATGTGCCAGGCAGGTACTGTGTTCTTTGTCCCAAACCTTGTAGCCTATCTGTATACCTTTGGAATAATATTTAAACTCAATCGAAAATTCCAGACATTCATAATATCTCGTATCAAAACCTCCTGCTCCAGTCAGACGGCCCGCCCAGGGCCTCTTGAAGCTTCTCCCGCTTTTGCTCAGATAAAGAAACTCCCTCCAGAAGGCTTAGCCTTTGACTCCGAAATTCAGGAAACTCACACCTCTCACGGATCATTCTTCTTCTTCAGAATTTACATGGTTTTGGGGGCTCTTGGCCACATAATGCCTCTGTCTTGGCACACAAAGGTTCACTAAATGGAAGCCGTTATAATTTTTTGCATTCCCGCCTTAGAGTCTGTAAAGCAGTTATCGGGGGTGCGCGGTATTTGTATATAACGTTTATGTGTTTAACTCCCAGTCTGGTATTAAACACCTTTAAATAGCTAACGTTTTAGTTGGGAAGAAACGTATAGATAACGCAAGCCAAGTATGTAAAATGTGTTCACTGAGGTAAAATAAAAATGTCCGCTGTCAGAGGCCGAGGCCGCGGAGGGCGTCGCGGTTGTCGCGGGCGGCCAAAGGGCGGCCTCGGCCGTCCAGTCCCAGCGCCTTTGGCCCACTGCGGTCCTCCACACGCCTCGGGCTCGCTTTTGCGCAGGGCCACGTGCCAGTGTTTTAGTTTAACCGCGCGTGGGGCCCACTGTAAACGGCTAATAACTGCCTTCCCCGACCAGGCCTCTCCCCTCCATCTTTGTACGGACGGGAGGGGCGAGGGCGCCAGGTGTAGCGACCTGGTCGAAACGCGGCGAGTAAATCCTAGCCCCCAACCCCAACAGTCAAGTTTTCAAAAAACCCGCGCGTGGCGCCCCAGGACGCATCCGTTGGGAACGGCCCTGAGAACGCCCCCGCCCGTCGCCCCTCCCAACCCCCGGGCGGGAGGAGGCGTGGGGGTTGCAGGCAGGCTCCGCACATCAGGGGCGTCGGGGCCAGCGCGCTCCCGGGAGCGCGCCGGTCCAGCGGCAGCGGAAAACGGAAGTGGGTGCGAGCGGATCGCGGTGATTGGCTGAATTGACATGTCTCTCAAGGGGCTGGCGCGAACGCCACTGCGGAGTTGGGCGAGGGGAAACGGCAAGGGGAGGGGTAAAGTCACTGGGAACAGCCGCGGTGCTGGGGGCAAATGAGTCGCGGAGGTGCGCGGAGGGCAGGGGGAGTCTCTCGTCAGGGCACTCTGGAGGGCTCTGGAGTGAAAGCGGGAAGGTAGAGGCGCTGCAGGAGCAGAGCAGGCCGTGGGCTTGAATACACCGCGGAGGGCGGGGAGTCAGTGACCAAAAGCGGCGCTGCAGCGCGGTAGGCGGGACTAAGGAGAACAAGGCGGGGATTGGCGGGCAGCCCTGGCCGCCGTACGTCGGCGGTGACGCACGTCTCGGGGAGGGTGCGCGCGCGTTCAGCGGCCTCTTTGTGTGGTGCCCAGATAGGGGAACGGAGGTGGCGGTGGCTGTGGCGGTAGCGGCGGCCTTGGTTGTCTTCCAGTCTCCTCGGCTCGCCCTCTAGCCGGCACCTCTCCCCTTCCCTCCCCCTTCCTTTTTTCCTCCTTCCCTCCCCTTCCCTCCTTCCCTCCCCCGTCGGTGACCGGCGGTGGCGGCTCCAGCAACGGCTGGGCCCAGTCTTTGAAGAGGCCTTAGCCCACGATAACGGCGACGGCGAAACCTCGGAGCTCGCAGGGCGGGGGGAAGGCCCGGGCCTTGGAGATGGAGAATTCCCAGTTGTGTAAGCTGTTCATCGGCGGCCTCAATGTGCAGACGAGTGAGTCGGGCCTGCGCGGCCACTTTGAGGCCTTTGGGACTCTGACGGACTGCGTGGTGGTGGTGAACCCCCAGACCAAGCGCTCCCGTTGTTTCGGCTTCGTGACCTACTCCAATGTGGAGGAGGCCGATGCCGCCATGGCCGCCTCGCCCCATGCCGTGGACGGCAACACGGTGGAGCTGAAGCGGGCGGTGTCCCGGGAGGATTCGGCGCGGCCCGGTGCCCACGCCAAGGTTAAGAAGCTCTTTGTCGGGGGCCTTAAAGGAGACGTGGCCGAGGGCGACCTGATCGAGCACTTCTCACAGTTTGGCACGGTGGAAAAGGCCGAGATTATTGCCGACAAGCAGTCCGGTAAGAAGCGTGGCTTCGGCTTCGTATATTTTCAGAATCACGACGCGGCAGATAAGGCCGCGGTGGTCAAGTTCCACCCGATCCAGGGCCATCGCGTGGAGGTGAAGAAGGCCGTCCCCAAGGAGGATATCCACTCCGGTGGGGGTGGAGGCGGCTCCCGGTCGGGCCGGGGCGGCCGGGGCGGCCGGGGCCGCGGCGGTGGTCGTGACCAGAACGGCCTGTCTAAGGGCGGCGGCGGCGGTTACAACAGCTACGGTGGTTACGGAGGCGGCGGCGGCTATAATGCCTACGGAGGCGGCGGAGGCGGTTCGTCCTACGGTGGAAGCGACTACGGTAACGGCTTCGGAGGCTTCGGTAGCTACAGCCAGCACCAGTCGTCCTATGGGCCCATGAAGAGCGGCGGCGGAGGCGGCGGCGGCGGCAGCAGCTGGGGCGGTCGCAGTAACAGTGGACCTTACAGAGGTGGCTATGGCGGTGGGGGTGGTTATGGAGGCAGTTCCTTCTAAAAAAAATTTTAAATGCCTGGGAGTGGCTTTAGGGATAGCTGTTTTCAACAATCCTGGGGTCAACTTCTGAGTCCCTTTCCCTCCCACCGCCTTCCCCATTTTGCCCTTGGGGGAGCCGCTTCGAAGGCTGCTTACCCTTGGGGGTGTTGCCCTATTTGCCTGCCACCTCTCGTCTCTCCCTCTGAAGATGGACTCTGCCCCACATACACATTTTTGTGTTACAGTTATTGATGGACTCTATTTTTTTATTATTACTTGGACCTTGGTCGTTTTTATACTAGCAAAATGTCTTGTTTTAATTTGTGTTTTTTTGGGGGGAGGGAGTGAACTTGCTGATTCTGTAGCAAAACCTGGGTGGGGGTTGGGGTGGGGGATTAGTTTACTTTGTTGTAAGGACTTGATACCTGGCTACAGCGTTTTCTATGAAATCTACTTGGATCCCATGCCTGAAATTTGGAAGCATATGTACAAAAATCATTTTTACGTTTTATTTTTAATAAATCATTGTGTTTGACCGTATATGTCTAACATTTTTTTTCCTAGGATCCATTTCGTACCACTTTAAGGGATATTAGTTGAAAAATTTTCGTGTTAATTTTGATGTGTACTTAGAAAAACTTTTTAAAGGTCCTGTGGCTTTTTTTTTTTCTGTTGCCCTGCTAGTGACGTTTTGAATTTTATCCCTTTACAGGCAAAACTTTTGAAATGGTGGATGTGGCTTTTTAAAATCTTTAAAGTTTCTGTGCATCCATCTCTTGTACTAAAGGATTTGCTTATCATCTTGACATGATTGGTTACTTCTTTCTATGAGAATTTACTTCCAAGTATGTACTGTGCAGTTCTAAAGAAATATTTTGTGTTAAGCATGTGTTTTCATTCATAAAAACTGTTAAAAATTTTTCAGATGGCCTAGTTTCATCCCTCTTATTGGTTTGTCTGTAATGAATGGTTACAATAAGGGTTCTATTTTACCCTCAAATTAAGTGCATTTTTGTATTTTCAGAGCAGGTTTAAACGTTTTTTCCTATAGCTGCTGTCCTGGAAATCCTTCCCTCAACGTTTGTAGCGCCATCTACTGGCAAGCTGGCAGCATACGTGCAAAACAATTTGTTTAAAACTTGTTTAGGACGATTGCATCAGATTTAGAAGTTTTGCCATCAAAAATCTGTGCAGACTTGGTTGCACATTTACTTGTAACTAAAGTGGGCTTTACAGGAATGTAGGTTATGAGTCCATATCACAATTGCCCTTTTTACATAAGATAAGAAAATGTAAACTGCTATGCATAGCTTGGGCAGTGGCCCCAAATTGCTATGACAACTAATGAACCAGCTACCTGTACCTGGTATCTTAGGTGCAAGTTGTAAAGCAAAATATCTGTATTCTGCTTGGTTAAAAATGTATATTTGTAGCCCTTTCATGCGATAGATTTCAAGTTGTTTATAAAAAACAAAAAACAAAATGATAGAGAAAATTGCCTTCCTGGATAGAAATATAGAATAGCAACGTTTATGGATATCACAAATAAAGAATTCAATTCTTTACATGATTGAGTGAGAGTATGTATAACCTGGTGTACCTGTTAATCTAGTATATATAATTTAATGTTGTAAAATATTTGGCGTGAATCTTGACTTCAAAAGCCGTACTAAGAAGCTTTCTGAAGGAGATTAGTGGACTTAAACAGGATATTTTAACATTGACCCCTTTTCTCTTTTAGTTCTGTCACTTTATATTTTTTAAGGTCTAATTCTTGCCAATTTTTTTTTTCCTAATTGTTAAGGCTCAAGGGTAAGAAAGGTCAAGATTGCTAAACTAGAATTTGGCTCCTCAGTTGTCACTTTGACAAAGGATAGCTGATGCTTGGTACAAATATCTAAGTGTACTTATATGACAAATGGGATAGATGTTTTTGCACATTGAATAAACAGTCAGATGTTTTGCTCTCAAGTGGTTCTACGGTTTCCTTAAGTTTGTTTTATTTTTCACTTTTAGTGAAACACTGCATGTGGGTTTCATTTGGTTAATTTGGTCCAGTGTTATGGGGGACTGTAGGGTAAAGAATCATATGCTTAAGTTTTTTGTTATAATTGTGACTGCTTGCCTTTACTCAGTTTTAGTGGGAAGATCTATTTTTTTCTGGGAATAGACCATCTTTTGGAGGGTTTCAAAATGAAAATACTGTCATTTTGAATTCCAGCGTGACTTCTAAAAAGTTAAATGAATTATATAAAAGTAATTCCTGTTTGTTAGAAAATCGACTTAGTGTTCTGTTTAAGGTAAATTAATACTTCATTGTCATGTATGTACCTTTACAAATTTCTGTAATTTGGACTGGTATTTAGTGAAGGCAAAAAGCATAATGGTATTTACTCTTTCCAGAATTCCTCTTGTCAGTTTTTATGCAAGCATTTTTGGCATGTGGGACTTTTATTGGGAGAGGGGGCAACCAGTTGTATGTTTTGATTCCCTTTATCTGTGCGAACTATCTAAATGCTATTCAAATTTAATATAAGAATTCATGGAAGTAAGGTGGTACAGAATCTAGTCAGTATTGAATACAGTTTGTCTCCCTATTGTGAAGAACTTCTGCCTATAAAGTATTTTTAGTATAAGTTTACTGGTAATCATTAGTTAAAAGTGGTTTAAATGGTCTTTAAAAATTGGTAGTAATTTCAAATATTAAGCTTGTAAGTGGTAATTATTCATAGTGGTAACTATCAAATTAGAATAACAGATTGTTTCCTCCTATAAATTAGTGATTTGGAACATAGATTTCATATTTAAATATACTTCACAATAAATTTTTGTTTTTAAGCAAGGTTAAGGATTAAGGATACTTGAGAATATGGTATTATTTCTCAAGACCAGAAGTTACAATGTTAGTTACTTGATTTTTGTAGCCTTATTTACCTTTTAACTGTGCTTAATTTTCTTAAATTTAAGAATTTGAATTTAACGTTAAATATTATATGCCTGTGTCTTTGCTGATTGAGAGTGGGTGTTTGGATGTTAGATTGATTTGAGCAGAACTTCATCTAGACAGTATAGATATTTACCCCAAAAGACAACATTTGCAGTGAGAGTAAGTCTTCCATTTTAACCAATTTTCTGAGTCAGGGAAGATTTTGATCACTGTGAAGAATTCTTTCTATTTCTTCTTTCAGAAGGCCCTATTTTGTTCTGAAACAGAGCAACAAAGACCACCTCTAAACCAATGGAGGACAATGCTTTTTCCTAGTGTTCTATTGCAGGTTAATTTAGTGTGCCTTTTTCTCATGCTTTCTATTAAAAGTGGATATACATTATAACACTTTTTTCCAGTTAAAAAGTTCCTTGAAATAAAGCCTAAGAAATGTACTTTCTACTATATATTACTTAGGAAATTACAGTATTGCATAATACTTCGGTTATACTTCAAGTCACAGAAAATATATTACTAAGAAATAGGAAATTTGAAAATCTTACTGAATCTTTTTGGGGCTGGTGTGTTTTTAAAAGTAACTATTAGAATTAACTGCTTATAAAGCAAACTAAACAAAAACAGTAAAAATCCTAGCTATGTGAGCAGACCCCCTTCTCAAGGATAATCTTTGTTAATAGGCATATATTCAGCTAGATTTTTTTTTTTAACCCTCACTTGATATGTTTTTATTGATTTTTTTTTTTTTGAAAGGGAGGTAGAGAGAGAAACATCAGTTGTTTCTGTATACTCCCTGATGGGATTGAACCCGCAACCTAGGTACACATTCTGACCAGGAATGGAACCTGCAACTAGCCACCCGGCCAGGGCCAGCTAGATCTTTTTTGTTGTATTCACTTAGGTTCATTTTAAAAAAATAAGATTATATAGTTTTGCAGTTTATGTGTATTCTCTCATGTCAAGACAAATAGATTTTCATTCTTTTTAATCTCATAGCCATACCATAACTTAGAACATTCCTTTGTTGTTGGATGAGTTTTCTTCCATTGCTGTTAGGAATAATGCAGTGATTATCATCAAATGTATACTTGGTTAATGAGATGATAGCTACCTCAGTTAAATGTGCTGGATAATACAGCAGTTTTCTGGTGTAAGTATTTTTTCTGGTGGCTTTTTTAAAACCTTAGGGTAAATTCAACTAAAACATTTCACTGAAAATTTTTAAAGCTAGATTATACATGATAAAACAGTGGCCTTTGAGGACCATTATATTATTGTCTTCCCCTTTTGTTTTCTCCAGTAGTTTTAACTGCAGAAATATTTGCCAGTTTTTCCATATGATTTCTACATATATCATTTAGTTAACATTATTGTCTGAAGAAATAAAGTTAAGAAAGGTACCATTTACTGTTTGCTATATGCCTCGCACTGTTAGGTACTTTGCATGCATCATTTCATTTATCTTCTCAGAGTAGTTCTATGATGAGATCCTAATGTCTCTGTGTTGCATATTAGCTACAGGCTTACCTAATTGAAGTAACCTGCCTAAGATAATGTAGCTGTTGAGAACAAGAAACAGGCATCTTTTTGCTTATAATAAGAGGCATTAAAAAACACAACAAACGTCCCTGTTTTCTCCCAGTACCCACAGGTAACTACCTATATTAATAGTTTGTCTACTTCTAGATCTTTTTATTTGCGTGACTACCATAATTTATTGATCAGCATGTTTACAGTTTTTCTTCTTACAATTTAAAACAACTTCTGCAGGGCTTGCTCTGCCATTTACAACATCAAGGAGGAAAAAAGAGAAAATACAAGAGCATCCTGGCTGAAGCCATTGGTTATACAGGTGTCCAGCAAGTCCTCTAAGAAATCTGCTAGCACCCTACAAGGATTTGTTGGATATTCTACAGTCTTAACAATGCAATCTTGGTTTGTCATTTTTTCTTCCAAATTTTGTTTCAGTTTTTTATGAGAAAGATGATTTAAATAATGTAGCTCACTTCTATTAAAAACAAGCCTAAGTCCTTTACATTCTGAAGGGACTATACATTGAGTTTGGGGATTATTTTATGTCAAAATTTATTGCTCTTTTCTGGTTTATCCTACTTAAAATGCAGCATCATATTTCAGTTGTGTGTTAATAGAGGATTTTTACTACAGAAGTCTTTAGTTGAATTTTAAATGATTTACTAAAGTACTTCTTCAAGAAGCTAAAGTGGAAAAAGTAACAATGGAAAGGGTAATCTGGGAGAAGTTTGCTCTAGATCAGAGGTGGGCAATAACAATCTAAATTTCCAATTGAAATATGGATTCAGATCTTACTATTTAACCTTGGTAAGTTAATTTATTTGGACTTCACTTTCTTATGATGTGAAGACTATAATCAGTTAAATTCTTTCTAATTTGATAGTTATTTTTTAGTCTTATTTGGTAATTATTCAGCAACATCCTTTAGGAGGAACCCTTAGACTAGTTCTAATTCATTCAATGAAAATTTATTGAGCATGACTTAGCTAAATAATAAAAAGGATCAGCCCTTGTTCACAGGGTGCCCACAATTTAGTTTGTGTGGTGGGAATGTAAAGAATTGTGATAGAGTGTGGGCATTTTAGTCAGATATGAGCCATAGTAGTGACTTTCTATGCAGGTCAAGGAAAATTATAAAGGAGACATTTGGACTAGCCTTGAAATTTGGCAAAGGGCATTCATTCCACAGCTTAAGCCAAAGCGCAGAGCATGATGTATTGGGCTCCTTGCTTTGTTCTTAGATTGCTAAACCACAAAGATCTTTAAAAGCACATCATTTTTATTTTGCATTATTTTATGGTTCATGATATTTGGTAAATATTAATAGCAACATCAGCTTAAGGGAGGCAGAACTTAAAACATTCAATGCTAGAAGTACAAATCAGGTGAGGTCTTAAGTGGGAAATGATAATCATTATATATTAAACTTTCCATAAGAGTATAACTCATACTTTGGAAACTTCCTTTAGTAAAGGCCACTGTTGGCATTATGCTCACATCCTTGCATTTTCTTCTGTCTGTTATATTTTAGCTTATAAGCTGATTTTAAAATATGATTTATTAGAAAATAACTTGCAGTAATTAAAGCAGTTTCTGAAGAAAAATTGAATTTGCTTTAATTGAAAGGTTTATATGTGCCCTAAATTTCATTTTAAAAATAAAGTTAACAGTTGTATAATGTGGGTAGAGGTGGGATTAGTTTGAAAAATAAGTGGACATGAATTAGTAGCTTTAAATTGAATTTAGCACATCGTGAGTGTTCTTGAGGCTTAAATGTAGTTTCTTACTAAATATGTGTGGAAGTGTCTTACTTGGAAAATAGAATTTATTGCTCATTTCAAAGAGAAGTGCACAACTGGTTTGGGAAAAGTAGTCTTTGGCATTGGAACTTGCTTTGGGTGAACTTTGAATTCTCCCTAAATGAGAATTTAAATGTTACCAGATAAAACATTTGTCATAAAAAGATGATACTTCAAAGCTGCTTTAAAAAAAAGAATCCCAAAGTAGGAAGACTAGAAAGGGCAAATAAGTCTCATGTACTGGCTTTTTCCATCTACTTTTTTACTTGCACTTGGAGCTGGACGATTTGAATATTCACAGAGGGAAAGGATTCAAGAAGATACCTTGCCAGGCATTCTTTTCATAGTTGTGTGCTCCCTTTTCTACTCAGGCACATTTTCTTTGGCTCCATTGATTCTTCTATCACTTTGTATGATTTGCTTTAAAAAAAAAAAAAAAAGTTCATGTCGTCATATCCTGCACTAAAATTCTCTGGTATGAACTTGTACCATTTAAACAGTACACTTAGCCCGGCCAGACATGGGCCAGTGGTTGAGCATCGACCTAGGATCCAGGAGATTGTGGTTCAGATTCCCAGTCAGGGCACATGCCCGGGTTGTGGGATCCCCAGTTCGGAGGCATGCAAGTGGCAGCCAATCAATGACGGCTCTCATCGTTGATGTTTCTCTCCCTCTTCCTTCCTCTCTGAAATCAATAAAGATATATTTTAAAAACTAAACAGTATGCTTATTTCCCAGTTGCCATCAATTCTGTCAGGCACTGATTACTTTCTTTGTGCAAAACACATCTAAGATCTGGAGGTACATAGCAATGGGTTAAACATGGTTCCTGACTTCATATAACTTGCTTTCTGGTTGGAATTCTATTTCTTTTGAAATGATGTATCCATTCCTTTTCAGCATTGTGGCACCGTATCATATTGTTCACATTCAAACAAATTAGAGTTAGTCTCATCATTTAGTGTATATTCTCTGATTAAAATTAAGGCTTCACTCCTTCATTGGTTACTTGTACTTTGGATAACATATGAAAGGTGCATTTTTTTCTTTGATGCTTATATTGAAAATAGTTTGCTTCAGAGTAGGCATCTGATTTAATATTTTATAGTCCTTAAGGACATGAATTTTAGCATCAAACAGACCAAGTTCCATCCTGGCTGGAGTGGCTCTGTTGGGAGTGTTGTCCCGTACAGCGGAAGGTCATGGGTTCAGTTCCTGGTCGGCACATACCTAGGTTGGGGGTTCGATCCCCATCGGGGTACATATGGGAGGCACCCGATTGATGTTTTGCACATCAATGTTTCTCCCTTTCTAAAATCGATGAACGCATCCTTGGGTGAGAAGAAGAAGAAAAGACCAGGTTCCATTCCTGACCCTGTCACTTTCTAGCTCTGTGACCTTGAACAAACTGACTTGAATCTCAATTTTCTTGTCTTTAAAAAGGAGAGACTATTAGTAATATCTGTGTCACAGGGTTGAACAGATTCCGTGAAAATGTATGTAAAGGACTTACTATTGTCACTGATGCATAGAAATGCTATGCAAAAGGTGTATCTTTAATTCATACTCATCGCAACCACATGGTATTGGCACAGTTGACTGACTCTTGAAGAGTAGTGACGTAAGCATATGTAGTCCATAGAGCAGTCTTAGTAACAGATTTTTATTTTTTAAAAATATATCTTTATGGATTTCAGAGAGGAAGGGAGAGGGAGAGAGAGAGAAACATCAATGATGAGAACCATTAATCGGCTGCAGCCCACAACCTGGGCATGTGCCCTGACCGGGAATCGAACCCTAATTACCTGGATCCTAGGTCGATGCGCAACCACTGAGCCACGCCTGGCTGGGCAGTAACAGATTTTTAAAAAATCTTTATTGTATTACAGATGTCCCTTTTCCCCCCATTCACCCCTTCTACCCCGCCTAGGATTTACCCTTGACTTGCTGGGTTAGCTTGGATGTGGGAACCCCATACCTCTGCTGCTTCCACTCTAGTGGAGATGTAAACCATGTTAGCTGTCTGTGAGTGTTTAAGTACTTGTTACTATAAGGAAGATAAAAATCATGGGAGTGTTGAGGACAGGTGACTTCCACGTAAGAAGAAAGATCAAGAGAAGCACTGTGGAGGATACAACATTTGCCCTATAAATTGACCGCATAAAAAGGGGGTTGGGGGAGAGTGATTTCAGTTAGAGGGACAAATAGGCAGAGACATGGAGCATATCCTGAGGAGTATGCCTCCTGTGTGCTAAACACTGTACTAAGTACATTTACAAATGTTCTCACTGAATCCATTCAGTAATCTTTCATAGACAAGGTAGCTGGAGCTTGCAGATGGGTGATGTAACTTGCCCAAGGCCACCCAGCTGGTGAAGTGATTGAACTGGGAGTTGAATCCGGGTTTGACCGATTCCAGTGGTTATACTCTTTCCACTAACCTTCATTTGCTTCCAAATACAAGTGTACTAAGGATAAAGGAGAGCTGTGGGAAAAGTTGGAACCGCATGCTAAGGTCTTTTGAGTAGTACGCTAAGGAGTTTGGAATTTATCTGGCAGGCAGTGGAAGTCACTAAAGGTTTTTGAGCAACAATAGTGGTAGTGAGACTAATTTAGAAAGACTTATCCAGCAGCACTGAGTAAAATAGATGCCATTTGAATGACATTTTAGGTGGCAAGGCTGCTAAGTTAACAACTGATGTTAGTTAACCATGTAAGAAAATAAGAGCATGTACAAAGAGGTAGCACTGGAAATAGACTGAAAGGGAATTTGAAGCAAGTTGTGAAAGTATAATTGGCAAATGATTGGATATGTGGGGAATAAGGAAGGAGGGAGCAGTTGAATCAGAATTACTGTGTGGATAGAAGGATGCTGATGCCACGGGAATGGGGAGAGATTTAGAAGGAAGCTTGGACATAGTGAGTTGAAGATTCTGGTAAGCACACTGAAGCATCCTTTCTTTCTTTCTTTAAAGTAAAGCCTCACCCAAGGATACGTTTATTGTTTTTTAGAGCAAGAGAGGGGGAGAGAGAGACATGGATGTGAGAATCATTGATTGGTTGCCTTTTGTACACGCCCTAACCAGGGATTGAACCTGCAACCTAGGTATGTGCCCTGACCAGGAACTGAACCCACCACCTTTTGGTGTACAGGACAGTGCTCCAGCCAAATGAGCCACCCGGCAGGGCCAAAGAAATTGTTTCTTTTGCAGATAGCTTTACAAAATGGTTACTGTGATGACAATTTTCTTTTTTCTTCCTGAGCCACTTTCCACCTTTCTCTTCCATGCTCTGCGTTATACAACTGAACACTCTCCTCTCTGGCTTCATATTGGGTTTGGACAGTGGGAGCACCTGGCAGGAGATTTGGAGAGTGGGAGAAAGGTAACATCAAGATATTTGTTTCCCATCCCCAAATACATTCAGCAAAACAGGTTATCAGTGGCCCCATAGCTCTGCTCCAGTGGCTCTCACAGCTCTAAGTCTTTCCTGGCTTCTGGTAACTATTCCCTCCTATTGCTACTTGAGGCTCCCTGTTGCTAGCCCCAAGATGGTTCTCCAGTGTTGAGTTTCCTTGACTATGCCCACACTCTTATAAATAGTTATTTTTATTAATATTTCAGTAACCCTTTTGAATGTGCCATCAGTTGTCATCTCTTCAATGAAAAATATTTTAATCCCCTCCACATCTTTAATGACTTGATCTCCCAGGCACCACTATACCTGGAGAAGACCTATTTGCACTAGGTTACTCTCCCCACCTATCATAAGTTTTCTCGCTTTGTTTAAAATTCAGTGTCTCCCTGTTTTTCCTATGAGGTTAGGTTAAATTTGTGACTCTTTTTATTTTTTTAAAAAAATATATCTTTATTCACTTCAGGGAGAGGAAAAGAGGGAGAGAGACAGAAACATCAATGATGAGAGAGTCATTGATCGAGCCCGCAACCCGGGCATGTGCCCTGACTGGGAATTGAACCCTGATCGCCTGGATCCCAGGTCGATGCTCAACCGCTCAGCCACGCCCGGCCAGGCAAATTTGTGACTCTTATGCTTGATGATTTAGCTGAAAATAGAGCAGTGTGCTGGCCACTTGGATGGGGTGTATACAGGAAGCAGCTGACAGATGTTTCTCTCTCACATTGATGTTTCTCTCTCCTCTCTACCTTCCTCTCTGCCTAAAATCAATAAAAACATTTAAAAAATATTGTATTAAAAAAGTCCCTGCCATCAATAGAGCTTATATTTTATTTGTTTGTTATTGAATTTATTGTGGTGACATTGGTTAATAAAATTATGTTTCAAGTGTACAATTCTCTAGTACATCACCTGTATATTATAGTGTGTGTTCACCACCCAAAGCGAAGTCTCTTTCCGTCATCATTTATACCCCCTTGACCCTCTTTACCTCCCTCCACCCCCCTTTCTCTCTGGTAATCACCATACTGTTGTCTGTATCTATGAGAGTTTTTTCCCCCCTTAATCCCTTCACCTTTTTTTTTTTTTAAATCCTCACCCAAGGATTTTTCCATTGCTTTTCAGAGAGAGTGGGAAGGAGGGAGAGAGAGAGAGAAACATCGATGTGAGAGAGACGTCGATTGGTTGCCTCCCACATGTGCCCAGCCAGGGCTTGGGATTGAGCCTGCAACCAATGTATGTGCCCTTGGCCGGAATCAAACCCAGGTCCCTTCAGTCCTCAGGCTGATGCTCTAACTACTGAGCCAAACCTTCTGGGGCCCTGTTCATCTTTTTTATCCAGCCCCCTAACCCCCCTTTCCTCTGACACCTGTCAGTCTGTTCTCTGTATCTATGAGTGTTTCATTTTTGTTTGGTTTTTATTTTGTTCATTAGATTCCATATACAAGTGAAATCATATGATATTTGTCTTTCCCTGACTGGCTTATTTCTCTAAGCAAACCTCCAGGTCCATCTGTGCTGTTGCAGAAGGTAAGATTTCCTTTTTACGGCTGAGTAGTATTCCGTTGTGTAAATGTCCCACAGCTTTTTTATCTATTCATCTACTGATGGGCACTTGGACTACTTCCAAATCTCGGCAACTGGAAATAATGCTGCAAGGAACACGGGTGCATATATATATATATATATATATTTTTATTTTTTTTTTTTCTCTAATATATCTTTATTGATTTCAGAGGAAGGGAGAGGGAGAGATAAAAACATCAATGATGAGAGAGTCATTGATAGTCTGCCTCCTGCACGCCCCGTACCAGGGATCGAGCCCCCAACCTGGGCGTTTGCCCTGACCGGGAATCGAACTGTGATCTCCTGGATCATAGGTTGATGCTCAACTGCTGAGCCATACCAGCTGGGCACATATATTCTTTTGAGTAAGTGTTTTGGGTTTCTTCAGATATATTCCCAGAAGTAGAATTGTTGGATCATAAGGCAGTTCCAGTTTTAATTTTATTTTTTTTAAATATATCTTTATTGATTTCAGAGAGAGGAAGGGAGAGGGAGAGACAGAGATAGAAACATCAATGATGACAGAGTCATTGATTGAGCCCACAACCTGGGCATGTGCCCGGACCGGGAATCAAACCCCGATTGCCTGGATCCTAGGTCGATGCTCAACCGCTGAGCTACGCCCGGCTGAGCTTGAGCATTTTTATAACCACTTTTTTGAACACTATCTGGTAAAGTGCTTGTCTCTATTTCATTTAGCTCTTTTTTTCTGGAGGTTTCTCCTGTTCTTTCCTTTGGGGCATGTTTCTTTGTCTACTCATTTTGGCTGCCCCTTTGTGTTTGTTTCATTGTATTAGGTAGATTTGCTATGTTTCTCAGTTTTGGTAGAGTGGCCTTATATGTAGGTGTCCTGTGGGACCCAGTGGTGCAGTCTTCTTGACCACCTGAGCTGTGTGTTTCAGGAATGTCCCTTGTGTGGGTAATGTGAACCCTCATGTTATAATTGAGTCTTGTTTGCATTGGCGCCTTCATGCATGGGATTGACCCTCAGGCTGTCTGACTGAGTATCAACCCTGACCACAGTAAATGAGCTGCTGTGCAGGTGCTGACCACACTAAGTGGAATTTGCTTCAGCAGGGTCTGGTGCCTGCCAGTATCATCCCTTGGATATATACCACTTGTAAGGCTAATTGGATCCTGCTCTTATGTTGTCTGAAGCTGGCCACTGGGTATGTTTGTTCTGGGGCCTCTTTGGAGGGACTCTGGTGCAGGCCAATGTCAGACATTGCCTGTGATTGGCCCTAGGCAGTCTGTTTGGAGCTACAAAGCAATTCACGGGTTGTGGCTGCCTCTCCTGGGCCTGGATGTATATGGGAAGGACTAAGCTGTGCACCAAGGCCAGCTACCACTAGCACTGTACCTGGAGGCCAGTCAGCAAAAGGCATAAGGTACCCAGATATCTGCCTCTGCCTGTCTCCACCTCTCAGCTGCCTGTTAGGTTCAGTCACTGAAAGAGCCTCTGGTGGTTCTTGAGTTGCCTGAGGAACTCAAGAGTCACCAGGTAGGGGTGAGTGGTGTTCACCAGATTGATACAGGTTCAAACTCGGTGCCAGTGCTGTCTGAGGCCACTCAGCAAAAGTCCCAGGGTATACCAAGTCTAGCTGCCACCTGCTGGGTGCCTGTAGATCCTTGTGTTGGGATGGGGTCTCAGGGAATCATCAGGGTGAGGCTAGCAGAGTTTATCAGGCCTGAACAGACCAAGATTTGGCCATATGCAGGGAGGGCCTAGCACTGGTCGAGCATGCAAGGGAGAAATGGCCATGTACTAGAGCCATAAAACTCAATCTGTCCCAGCAGAAGCTTCAGCAGGGTGGGCCACTGGTAGTTGGGAGTGTGGAGCTAGTGAATCTCCCACAAGGGGGAGGCACAGGTCAGGCTTAGGGGATGGTGGGAGGAGTGGCCTCTGCTTCAGAGCCGCACAACTCAGTCACTGACACCCCTGAGTCTGCCGGGATGTCTTCTCTCTGGCCCAGACAGATGACTCCTCAGCAGGGTGTGAGCTCCACAGGGTAGGATGATAGGGAGACCAAAGGGTGGGGCTGTTGCATTCCCCCAGGCTGATGCTGTGAGGAGTGCTCCACCCAAGAAACATGACATCTGTGGTATGGGAGAGGGACTCAGCACAGGGATCCTAGTGGCTGACCATCAGCTTTCTCCCCAGACCCACAAACCCCAGTCTCTTATTCACAACTTTAGATCACTCCATTCTCCCTCCACTGGAGCCCAGGGTGAGTGGCTATGAATGAGATTTTGTGCATTGGCCCTTTGAGAGGGTACCTGTGCCCTCTAGCAGATTCCTGTCTCTTTCTTGTGGACAGAATCCCCACTGATTTTCAGAGCCAGATGTTATGTGGGCACCTCTTCCCAGCCCTGGTGCACTGGGCTTGGGAGCCCAGCATGGCATTGAGACCCTCTATATTCCTCAGGGGTAACCTTTGCAGCTGAGATATCCCTCTGGAATCTCAGCTACCCTTTGTAGCAGTGCTAGCTCTTTTCACATCTCCTCCCTTCCTACCAGTTTCGATGTGGCTTCTTCTGTAAACCCTTGGTCATAAGACTTCTGTTCAGCTAGTCTTCAGTTGGTTATTTAGGTGGGTTGTACTGTATTTTAGTTGTAATTCCAGTTTGATCCTGGGAGGAGGTGAGTGTAGCTCCCACTTGCTTCACCGCCATCTTGGGTCTCCCTAGGGTTTATATATTTAATATGTGGACAATAAAACACATATTATTTATGTGTTTTATTTATATTTGGGATATTAGAAGATGAGTGGTAGGAAAAGATTTGGTTAAGGGGTGGGGAGTGCTGCAAGGCAGGACGTCTGTGAAGATAGTGCCATTTAAAATGGTTATACCTGGCCTTTTTGAGGAAAAGCAACTTGGTCAGGGTGGCTGGAGCTGAAGGTAAGAGGAGCAAAGGAGTAGCTGATTGGTTCAGAGAGGGTCCGGATCATGTAGGGATTTGTAAGCTGTTGTAAGGATTTGGCTTTTACTACATGAATGGTGAGCTCAAGGTTTTGAGCAAAGGCGTGTCATGATCTGCCTTGAATTTTATTTTTTATTTTATTTTATTATTTTATTTTATTTTATTTTTTTATTTTATTTTTTGTAAACATATCTTTATTGATTTCAGAGAGAGGAAAGGAGAGGGAGAGAGAGAGAGATAGAAACATCAATGATGAGAGAGTCATTGATCGAACCCGCAACCCGGGCATGTGCCCTGACCAGGAATCAAACCCCAATCTCCTGGATCCTCAGTCAACACTCAACCGCTGAGCCACGCCTGGCCGGGCTGCCTTGAATTTTAAAAGATTCTCTCTGGTTTCCCCTTTCTTAGAACAAAATCTCTATTCTTTTGATACAGTTGCTTTCAATGAGAGTTTATGAGGAAAGTGATCGGAACAACTTGGATTATGGTGTAAAAGACCCACAATCTCTTTAATTCTACTATAGGCATATGGTTTGTTTGTTTTTTGAGAGAGATGATTCTTTTTGGCTGAGGTGAATCTTTCATCAGTGGTGTGCTATCTTTACAGGGACCTACTTGCAATGTTGGCCCTTGTCTGGGCACTTGGATTAAGGGAGTGTTTCCACTGTTCCCTAACTGATAAAGGTGTTCCACTGTGTCTAGACTGTGCAAGCAATTCCTTCTGGGAGTCTGGAATTTTGATTGATGTTAGGCAGTGGATGCCCATAAAACCTTGAGTACTGAGTCCTTGGGCAGAAACGTTACACACAAGTGTATTTTGTGTGACCCTTGTGATGGGGAGAGAGCATAAAAAGGCCTGTGCACAAATTCCTCCAGGAGGCTTGTGTCTTTTCCCTGTATGATCCAACTATCCTTACTTTGTGGCTGTAGTCAACTTTTCTGTGAGTACAATTTATAGCAGTGCTGAGTTCTGTGAATTCTAGCTAATCTCAATGTGGGGTTGGTCTTGGGAACCTGACACAGCTAACATTTTTGTTAGTATAATCAAGTTAAGTGGAAAACATCAGTTTGTAGGTAAAGGTGCAACTTTGGAAAACCTTTCACATAGGTCAGCCAGCTCTAGTGGAGAGCTCTTCTGAGCATTTCTACTTTGTTAATTCCTTTCCTTTCTCCAAAAGCGCTAAGTCTTTTCATTATTCTAGCAGTTTGAGCAGCATCTATTAGTTTTGAACATGGGGAGATGCACTGCCCTCATTAAATCCTTTGTAAGCAAGTTTATGAAGAGGACTGCCTTGTATAGGTCTTTAAAATGATCTAAATGAAGGCAATTATTGACATAGGCATCATAAATAATTCCTTAGGGAGAAAGGAAGTATAACTGTTTTCTCTTATAACAGGTGTAGGTATGTCAGTGTGTGAGAAACATCACATTTTGTTTGCTTGTAAACTCTGCAATGACACGTGCAGCAAGCTGGTGATTTAACTATTTCATGTCATTCCCCCGAGAAGGAAGTTATTCTGTCCTAATCTTGTAATAAGATTTTGGTGCAAAGAAGGTGAGACTTGGGTCGCATAGAAGGGAGACTGTGACTAAAATGCCATTTGACATCTCTTCAGAATTTCCACTTATTCCTGAAATCAGAGTCACAGTCAGTTCCTCAGAAATCTCTGGATCCCTATATCCATGAACTTGAAGCTTTTATTTTCAATTGGTGGAACTGTTTGTACCCTCCAATTGATTTTAATCATAGTTTTGTACTTTTATAACTGAAATTGCAGACAGTTACTTCACCGTCAAACTGGGAAAGATAATAAATGAGGAGGGTAAATATGAATTTATTTAGTGAGAGCCATCAAAGTATTCATATCCTTTGACTCTAGGACTTTAATACTAGGAATTTAACCTAAGAAAACAATTCAAGTAAAAGAAAACAGTCTTTGCATGAAGAGATCATTATAACATTATCAGTAGAAAGAGATTGGAAACTATAAATGTCAAGCATTAGGGAAATATTTACTCAATTTTGCTCTGTGAAAAGATGAAATATAAAAAACCCATTTTCCATCAAGAGGTGGCTGGATAAGCAAAATGTGATATATAATACAATAGAATATTATTCAGCCAAAAAAAGAGTGAAATTTGGTACATGCTACAACATGGATGGACCTTAAAAATATTATGCTAAATGAAATAGGCCTGACACAAACAAAATGACAAATATTGTATGATTGTACTTATATGAGGCATCTAGAATAGGCAAGTTAATAGAGGCAGAAAGTAGAATTAGAGGTTATCAGGGGCTTGGAGGAGGGGAGAATGGAAGGTTACTATTTGATGGGTACAGAGTTTCTTTGGGGGTAATGAAAAAGTTCTAAAGATGGATATGGTGATGTGAACAACACTGTGAATGTGTTCAATGCCATTTCAGTGTGCACTTAAAAATAGTTAAAGTGGTAGATTTTATGTATATTATACCATGATAAAAATTATAATAAAATATATAATATGTATTATTTAATGTAATACAATATGTAAGTATATTAGAGAGGTAAACAAACCTTTTAAGTTATTTTTATTTTATTTTTATAATTTTTATTTTTTCCATCACTACTTATCCCCTCTAAGTAAATGAAGTAATAAGATGCCAAGCCGGGCATGGCTCAGTGGTTGAGCGTCGACCTAGGATCCAGGCGATCGGGGTTCGATTCCCGGTCAGGGTACATGCCCGGGTTGCGGGCTCGATCAATGACTCTCTCATCATTGATGTTTCTATCTCCCTCTCTCCTCTCCCTTCCTCTCTCTGAAATCAATAAAGATATATTTAGAAAAAAAAAAAGAGTAATAAATTGAAATTACCTAGTTGCAACTACTTATAATTATGAATACCCTTTTTAAAGCTTCACAGAATTACTTACCAAATTTGCAACTTTATTTTTATTTCTTGTGCCCTACTCCCTCCTCCAAACTGAATGGTGTCTCTTCCTCCACTGAGTTTCCATAGTAGCTTTCCTGCACTTCTTTTGAGACTCTTGTTTTTTTTTTTTTTTTTTACCACTATTTATATGGGTCCCTGTGTAATTTCTCCAGCTAAGTTTAGTGAGCTCTTTCACATTTTATTCATGTAGGATGTATTTTGCAGCTCCCCGGCACAGCCCGTTACATAGAGTATGATATTCAGTGAGACTGAATTATAAGCATGCAGTTACATGCAGGGAGAGAGTGACCAGAGTGTTTGAGCATACTTTCTCATGAACTCTACATTAATCATGTGCCTGCCTGAATTCTCTGTACCTGCTATATGCGCAGACCTGATCTCACCCCCATACACATCATTGTATTTTTTACTTTGGGGCTCTGTCTCATGTATTTTTTACCTTTTCATATAAAATAGCCCAGTTTTCGCCCTAGCTGGTTTGGCTAAGTGGTTAGAGTGTCGGCCAGTGGACTGAAGGGTCCTGGGTTCGATTCCAGCCAAGGGCATGTACCTGGGTTGCAGGCTTGATCTACGGCCCTGGTCAGGGCGTGTGCCCGAGGCAACCAACCCATGTGTCTCTCACATTGCTGTTTCCCTTCCTCCCTTTCCTGCTCCTGCTCCCGCTCTGGCTCTTGCTTGCTCTCTCCCCCTTCCACTCTCTCTGAAAAGCACTGGAAAAAATATCCTCAGGTGAGGATTAAAAAAAAAAAAAATAGCCCAGTGTTCTTTGCACCCAAAAAGGAAAGAGCCAGAGAGGTGAGACAGGGCTAGCAGGTAGAGAGAGGATCAGTGCAGTCAACTTAAAGTTGCAAGTACCTATGAAAAAGTTGTAAGCAGGAATTAATGCTCATTCTTGAATAGAATGTTCTGTGAAGGAAACTGATTTTTCTCCCCTTCCTAAGCCATTGGTCTAACTAGATTTTGCTTTTGTTATGAAGAGATGCGCATATTTACCAGCAGAGGGCACCACTTGTGGGTTGAAGATTGAGAGAGGAAGGAATCGTTGCAATGTATTGGCCTGTGTAAAGCACCCCGCTTGCTGCTGTGGTTGGTCTGGCTTTTCTTTGATCCACTTGGGGTCCAGTGGTATGCATCCAGCTTTCTCTAAGAGCGGTCTGTGGCTCGGCTTGGTTGGTAAGCTAAGGGACCAGAGGAAACTAGGGGGCAGGGCTTTATAACAGTAGGTGTTTGGAAGCCTTGGATGACAGCCTGTATATCTTTAAGGGTTCACATGCTATTGTTCCCCATCTACAGGTGAGCTGGGAAGGGCATTAGGCCAGGCAGTGGCTCATCTTTCAGCCTCATTGGCTTATCTCTAAAATGGAGGCAGTAATATAGGCGAAGTGCCTGCCATGCATAGTAGCTAATGGTGGGCTCTGAGGTCAGGCAGACCTGAGTTCAAACCTGTGGGGCCTTGGTCAAGTCATTTAATGCTAAGAACCTCAGTTTTCTTACATTTATTTTTGTTCAGATGGAGCTTATATTTATTGGATTACTTTTGAAAATAATGTTTTTAAACTTTGGCCCCCATCACCCATTTATCCTTCCCTTTACCCCTTGCCTCTGGTAACCACCAATCTTGTACTATTTTTTAATTTAAAAATTTTTATTTTTTAGATTCCACATATAAGAGAGATCATACGGTATTTGTCTTTTCTCTGTATGACTTATTTTACTTAGTATAATGCCTTCAGGTTCCATCCATGTTGTTGCAAGTAGCAAGATTTCCTTCTTTTTTAAGGCTGAATAATATTACATTGTGTGTGTGAATTTCTTTATCCATTCATTCATTGGTGGACACTTAAGTTGTTTCCCTATCTTGGCTATTGTAAATAATGCTACAGTTAACATGGAGGTGCATATATCTTTTCGAGTTAGTGTTTTCATTTTCTTTGGATAAATACCCAGAAGTGGAATTACCGGGTCATAAGGTAGTTCTATTTTTAATGTTTTGAAGCACCTCCATACTGTTTCCGAAGTGTACATTCCTAACAACAATCTGGATCCATCCTTGTTAACACTTGTTACTTCTTTTTTTTTTTTCTAAGGAGTGTGGTGGTGTACAGCTTTTTAAAAAATAAAAACGTTTTCATTGATTTCAGACAGAGGAAGGGAGAGGTAGAGAAAGAGTTGAAACATCAATGATGAGAGTCATTGACTGGCTGCCTCATGCACGCCCCCCAATGGAGGTCGAGCCCACAACCCGGGCATGTGCCCTGAACCGAAATTGAACTGGGATCTCCTGGTTCATAGGTTGACCACTGAGCCACACCAGCAGGGTGCTTCTTGTCTTTTTGATAATAGCCATTCTAACAGGTGCTAGGTGATATCTTGTGGTTTTGATTTGCGTTTTCCTAATGATGAATGATGTTGAGCATATTTTGATATACCTGTTGGCCATTTGAATATCTTTTTTGGAAAAATGTCTATTCAGGTCTTTGCCCATTTCTTAATTGTATTATTAGTATTCTTGCTATTGAGTTGTATGAGTTCTTTATGTATTTTGGATATTAGTCCCTTAACAGATATATGATTTGCAGATATTTTTCTCCCATTCAGTAGGTTGCCTTTTCATTTTGTCGATGGTCTTTCTTTGCTGTGCAGAAGCTTTTTAGTATAGATGTAGGCTCACTTATTTATTTTTGCTTTTGATGCCAGATTCAAAAAGCTGTTGCCAAGACCTATGTCAAGGAGCTTACAACCTGTATTTTCTTCCAGAAGTTTTATGGTTTCAGGTCTAATGTTCAAGTTTTCAATCCATTTAGAGTTAATTTTTGTGTATGGTATATATGATAGTGGTCCAGTTCCATTCTTTTGCATGTGGCTGTCCAGTTTTCCCAACACCATTTACTGAAGAGACTGTCCTTTCCCTATTGTATATTCTTGGCTCCTTCATCATAAATTAACTGACCATATATGTGTGGGTTTTTTTCTGGATTCTCTATTTTGTTCCATTGGTCTATATATCTGTTTTTATGCCAACACCATACTGTTTTGATTACTATGGCTTAGTAATATAGTTTGAAATCAGGGAGCATGGTGCCTCCAGCTTTGCTGTTCTTTCTCAAAATTCCCTTGGTTCTTTTATGGTTTTTTGTAGTTTCATACAAATTTTAGAATTATTTGTTTTATTTCTTTGAAAAATGCCATTGAAATTTTGATAGGGATTGCACCGAATCTGTAGGTTGCTTTGGTTAGTATGGGCATTTTAACAATATTGATTTTTTTCAATCCATGAACATTTAATATATTTACATTTATTTGTGTCTTCAGTTGTTTTTCACTAATGTCTTGCAGTTTTCAATATACAGGTCTTTCACCTCTGTGCTTAAATTTTCTCCTAAGTATTATTTTTAGTATATGCGCCGCCAAAGCGAGCACTCCTAGGTATTTTTTTATGCAATTGTAAATGGGATAGTTTCCTTATTTCTCTTTATGATTGTTTGTTTTTGCATGTTGATTTTTGTATCCTGCAACTTTAGTGAGTTTATTAGTTCTAACAGAGGAGGGAAGTCTTCCAAATTCATTTTATGAGGCCATTATTACCCTGATATGAAAGCCAGACAAGGACACCACAACAAAATACAGTTACAGGCTACTATCCCTGATGAACATAGATGCAAAAAATACTCAACTAAATACTAGCAAATCAAATTCAGCAGCACATTAAAATGGTCATTCACCAGATTAAGTGGGATTTTTCCCTTAGATGCAAGGATGATTCAATACATGCAAATCAATCAATGTAATACACCACATTAAAAAAGAAAGGGTAAAGATCATAGGATCATCTCAGTAGATGCAAAAAAATTCATTTAACAAAATTCAACATTTATTTATAATAAAAACTCTCATTAAAGTGGATATAGAAGAAATGTACCTCAACATAATAAAACCCACATATGTCAAGCCCACAGCTAATATCATACCAAATGGTGAAAAGCTGAAAGCCTTTTCTGTAAGATCAGGAACAAGACAAGGATGCTCACTTTCACCACTTTTATTCAGTATATTAAAATTCCTAGCCAAAGCATTTAGGCAAGAAAAAGAAAAGGCATCCAAATTGGAAAGGAAGAGGTAAAACTATCACTATTTGCAGATAACATGATATTATATATAGAAAACCCTAAAGACTACATCAAAAAAACTTAGACTTAATAAACAAATTCAGTGAAGTTACACAATACATAAAAATTTGTTGTGTTTCTCTATACCTCACATTTAAAACAGGGATGATAGTCCCTTCTACAGTGAGGATTAAATGAGATGCACACATGTAAAGTCTTGGGTACTGAATTTGACTCAGAGTAAATAAACAAGGGATGAGAGCTGTTATTACTATTCAGGGGTTGTTATCTTAAAGGAGATGAGGGATGTGAAACACTTTGTAAGCATTAAAGTGCAACACAAATGCCATGGGCGATTATTCTCTTGTATCTAGGCATGGTGTCTTCTACCCTCAGAGGAAGAGTCCTGAGGGAAGCCAAGCTTTACTCCGGATAATGTGCTATTCTATCTTTTGACATTTTTGGGCTTCAAGTTTATTTTCAGTTTCTGCCTGGCTTCCTGGGCTAGGGCACTCTAAACAGCTGTAGGGAGAATCTACTCATCAAGTGGTCCAGGATCTGAGGGGAAGTTTTGATGGTATAGATGTGGATGGGCCTTAATTTAGCTCTGGTTTTGCCTAGTCCTTGGTGACTTATTGGTAATAGTTGGTAATAGTCATTACTGGAAATGTGGAAATGGCTTCAGGAGAGACCTGTGGCTGTGCTTCCTGGTATAATCTACATGGCTGACTTTCTTCTTGACCTCTGAACCAAGGACTTACAGAAGTATAGTTTGGTAGCGTTGGTACGGTCAATGGAAATAATAGCTGCTAATGGTTACCGAGTGCTTATTATAGGCGAGGCTGTTTGCTAAGTGCTTTATATACTTTTACATTGAAACCTAACAACCCTGGGAGGTATGTGCAATTACTATCTCCTTGTTACAGATGAGAAAATTGAGACTTATAACTTGCCTAGGGTTATGTTTCTGGTAAATATATTTGCACCCTGTTCTGTCTGATTTTAAGGATGTGAGCGCTTTTCATTGTTCTAAGCAGACTTTGCATTTAGCTGTGCATCAGAGTCACCTATGAAGTTCATTAAAATTCTTGCTTCTTGGGCCCTGACTCTATAGATGTGAGGTGGTGCCTGGCCCTGAGTGTTTTCATTTTCCCAGGTTTACTGAGGTATGATTTATATAAAATAAAATTCACCCATTTCATTTAGTTTGATGAAATGTAATAGTTGTATACAATTGTGTAAATATCACCACAGTTAAGACATGAAACATTTTGCCCGGCCAACATGGCTCAGTGGTTGAATATCAACCCATGAACCAGGAGGTCACAGTTCGATTCCCTGTCAGGGCACATGCCCAGGTTTTGGGCTTGATCCCTAGTAGGGAGAGTGCAGGAGGCAGCCAATCAATGATTCTCTCTTGTCACTGATGTTTCTATCTCCCTCTCCCTTGCTCTCTTTGAAATCAATAAAACATGTTTAAAAAAAAAAGATATGAAACATTTCCATAACCATAAAGAGTTTCTTTTGCCTTTGATCCCCTGATGCCTGCAATACTTATCAGCTGGGCAGATGGTTCTGCTGCACAGCTAGGTGTGGGGCTGCTGTGCTATGTTATGATGCCCGCAAATGTGGGGAACTGAAGTCTGGAGAAGGAAAATAACAGCAAGAAAAGAAGAAAAAAGACACTTAAAAGGAAGAATGAGACCTGGAGAGTATTGTGCTGAGTGAAATAAGCCAGTCAGAAAAAGACAACCAATCATATAATTTCACTCATATGTAGAATCTAATGAACAAAATAAACTAACAAACAAAATAGAAACAGACTCATAGATATAGAGAACAGTCTGACTGGGTGAAAAAGGTGAAGGGATTAATTAACATACAAACAAAAAACTCATAGACACAGACAACAGTGTGGTGATCACTTGAGGAAAAGCGGGGGAGGTAGAAGAGGGTAAAGGGGGGTAAATGGTGACAGAGGAGACTTGATTTGGGGTGGTGAACACACAGTACAGTGTACAGATGATGTATTCTAGAATTGTACCCCCAAAACCTATATAATTTTATTCACCAGTGTCACCCCAATAAATTCAATTAAAAAGAAAAAGGAAGAATGATTGGTCTTCTAACTCCAGATGAGCTATGTTCTACTGACTATTTTTGGCAAGATAGAGCATGGTGCAGAGAACTTTCTAGACCAAATCCACTTAACAACACAATTTCTTCTAACACGGTTTCTTCCTGAGCTGCATAGAGCTGAAGGATTCTGAACAAAGTTGATGTTGATGGCTGGGTAAATTGCTTTGGGATGGAGAGGTGGGGCCACTAGGTACTATTTGTAAGCTGTGGGAAGAGGCTTGGGCATGGGAAGGAGGGCTGGGAAGGGGATTCGGCAGTACTGCTAGGCTTCCAAGGGTGGGACCTCTTCCTCCAGGTGACACTATGGTTTCTTAGATTTACCTCTATTGCAAGAATTCAATAGCAACTCTTCTTAATCTGAAGTCCATTCAGATTAAGGGCAAACAGGTTCAGGCTGTAGCTCAGAGAGCATTTGGATAATAACGTAGAAAATATAAACCATAGCTCAGACTAGAGATTAGGGCAGGAGCTTTGTGCCAGCAGTCTGGAGACTTTAATTCTTGGCTCAGCTCTGGCCCTGGTTTACTGATAGCTTCTTCTCGATAACCTCCTCTGAGGTGTCTGTCCTGTGCACTTCTTGTGGGAAGAGTGAGTGGTGGACAAAGTGTGTAGGTGGTAGCAGTATGGTTTCAACACATACACTGGTCAGCATGACAAAGTAGACGGCAAAGAAAACTCTGTAAAATTTTAAACTGCCTCTCAGTAGTTGTAAATTGAAACCTGAATATGGTCAGCCCTTGTGTATGTCCTTTCCTGGCCTTTGTTTTCCTTCTCTCTGGTTTGTTAGGTGTGACACTCCCCCATTTCTTGTATGGTGAAGCTGTGAATGAGGGTATGAAGTTGTAAAAGATTCATCTTATTTTTATGAATCACCCAGTTGTCTTCCTGGTGGATGTCCGCACTGGGGCACGGATTCTGGGATTCAGTTTCCTTATTTGTGATCTTCAGCTGCTCTTGGGCCATGGGATCTACCTCAAGAGGAAATATGTGGAGTAGAGCCATGAGACTGATTAAAGATGATGAGACGGAGACTGAAAGATGAGAGGAGTATTGTGAAAGGAAGGAGGTGGACAGGGCTCTGCGGTGTAACTAAGACCACCTAGGCCTCTTGTCATTTGAGAAAGGGTGAATGTGGGTAATGGCTTAATCTAAGAGGACACTGAAGATAATCTTTGAGAAGAACATCCTAGCCAGTTTGAGTTCAACAGACTATATTAAGTTGAAGTTACTCTTAGTTTATATTACCTCAGCTCCCCTCTTTCCCGCCTTGGTTTCAGGGCTTTGTAGCAGTGAAAAAACTTAGCCTCAAATTATAACAATTAATAGATTTACTGAGCATCTCTAATACTTTCCCTGAAGCCCCCTACAAAAAAATTAGAGTCCAATAAAATTTTCTCCTTAAATAATCTCACAGATTACTTTAAGGAGAAGAAAAATGGAACATTAAGACAATTTTTATTTATTTATTTACTTATTTATTTATATTTATTTTTAAATATATCTTTATTGATTTCAGAGAGAGGAAAGGAGAGGGGGAGAGAGAGAGAAACATCAGTGATGAGAGAGCCATTGATCGGCTGCCTCCTGCACGCCCCCAACTGGGGATCGATCCTGCAACCCGGGCATGTGCCCTGACCCGGAATCGAACCCCGATCGCCTGGATCCTAGGTCGACGCTCAACTGTTGAGCCATGCCCAGCCGGGCTTAAGACAATTTTTAGACTCATGTGATTTTAGAGCTGAAAGGGACTCTAGAGATTGCCTGGTCTCATCCTGAGATGAGGGACTGAGGTCTATAGTGAGGAAAAGAGCGACTTGCTGCAAGTCACTCAGATAGCGAGTGGTAGTATGGATCCTGAGAAGCACAGCTATGGCGGGTCCCAGAATAGAGATGCCCGTGTATGACTTACTGAGGCGTCACGGAAGCTTCTAAATCCATTTTTGTGCTGAGTTAATCATTAGTGGCTGATGGCCTCAGTTACCTCTAAGTTGCTTGGCTGTGGCTAGGACACAGACTGGCCTCCCATCTTCCCAAGATTATGTTTTAGAGTTAAGTTTGTCTAAATGGAGTCTCAGCAGCTGGAGATAACAGGGTGTGAGATACTTAGGCTGGAGATGGGGAGTCAGTGGGAGACTTAGTAGTTAGAGCGACAGCTTAATCAAATTTCAGTAAGGTGGAAGATATTTTAGGTTTGTTCTATGAAATTTGGCCTCTTGCAGTAAAATGGGGTTTGTTTCATTTTCACCTATTTCTACCAGTTTCCTTTTCTAATTTCTCTTTGCTTTCTTCTCAGTTCTATCAGGCTCTTTCCCTCTAACCGCTCTCCATCTATCAGGCTCTCAGAGCCACTGTAGATTTGGGGAGAAGGAACTGGAACATGAGCTGTGACCTACAAGTCAATTTCCCCAGGTGGATAAACTCCACTGAAGCCACAGAGGGAGGCGCCTCCTCATTCCAGCAATCTGGCGGGGCTGATGGACTCACAGCCTATGGGGGCAGGGGAGGGGGGCAGGAGAGGAGGGGGCAGGGAAGGAGGGGGCAGGGGAGGAGGGGGGGCAGGGGAAGGGGGGGCGGTATTTCTTGGGCTAGCCAGAAACTGCCTGAGCCTTTGCAGTCTAGGCAGAGGAGACACGAACCCCTGGGGTGGGCAGGTCGCCTGGGCTGGGGATGCCTGGGCAGATGTGGAGGCAGCTGGAAAGGTGGCACCACAGTTGGTTCGCTGGAGCTTCGCTGTTCCTAGGAGACGGAGGAGCAGCGAGCCTGCGGGGGAGGGGAAGCAAGTGGGCTGCTGCTTTTAGCAGCTGAAAGGACTGCAGGGAGCTCTGGGTAAGACATTTTCTGCTGCTGCTGCTGCTGCTGCTGCTTCTGCGGTAGAAGCTGCCGCTAGCAAGCCGGAGGAAGTTGGATCGAGAGGGAGGAGGCTTCATTTGCAGCCATGCTGAATCACTGCTGCTGATCAGATCTCCTGCTGGTTGGCTCCGGGAACTGAGAACAGCGCTAGGATCTCTGGGTGCATGCACAATTCAGCAGCTGCCACCCCCGCTGGGCCTCGCACAATGGAGGCTGAAAGGTATGTGTGTACAAGTGTGCTGTGTGTGTGTGTGTAAGTGAGTGTGTGCTCGTGCGACAGCCACCAGCTTTTGTGTTTGCGTCAGCTTGGCAGAGTCTGAAGACCTGGCCACTGATGGATCCCAGTGGGAGGCCGGATAGAGCAGGGAAGCCCCTTTCTCCAGAGATCTAGCTTCCACAAAGGCAGGTCTGGATTTGCTGGGCAGCGGAGCACCCTGAAAGAGGGACTTCCTGGCTGGCGTTTGGGAATAGTTTCAGGCTGGGCTGAATCAGGATTGCCTTTCTCAGGCTGATTCAAGGAGGCATTTCTCTTTCCTGGCTAGTTTCCTGGGGTGCTTTTTCTTTGGTGAGGGGTTTTTGATGTTATAGTAGGGCCAACCTGGAATAGAGTGATTGCACTTTCATACTGAAATCTTCAGCAATCATGCCATGGTGATGTCGTTCCTAAAAGCGTGTGTGTGTGTGTGTGTGTGTGTGCCCCCCCCCCCTCACGCGCGCACGAGCGCCCTCGGGGATGTGCCTACATACGCACACAAATTCAGGTAAGGAGAGAAACCTATCCGATGACACTTGCTCTGATCTGACTTTCATTTGCATTGAAAAGTTTATAAATGATACTGGAAGGTGTGTGCTTAAGGGGAACTCCTGCTTCTTCCACCAGGGGTTTCTTATGAAATAGAAATCAGCAGAAGGGAATTTAAGTACTTCTTTGGAGCTGGATCTAACTAGCCAGGGTTTATTTCCTGGCAGGCACATGCATATAAATTTTAAACCATTATCAGAGGATCTGATTCTTGCACTGTGGTGCAGGGGCGGGTCATTTGGCTGTGTGCTAAAACTCTCGTGTGCCAGCCTCTTCATCCTGTGGATCTGCGGCTGGTAGAGAGCAAGGCTTGCCATCTTCCTCCAGGTGGGAAGGCAGCAGGGAGGGGTCAGGCCATGGAAGTGCACCACTGAGGAGAGGGCCGCTGCTTCAAGGTGCTGGCTTGATGCAGACGGTAACTGGCTGGCTAAATGATAACAGGTTTAAGTCAACACTGCCTGGAGAGTACCTCAATAAACACTTTCTTTTGCACAGATTGCCCCAACTTTTGCATCTCGTGGTGCAGAGTGATGTCATTAGACATCTCTAGACCTCATCAGAACTGGCATGATTGTTAGGTGTCTTCTTGTCTGAATAGGCCCCAGGGGCTGTTTTTCTTTCCCTTCCTCCCTTTCTTCCTTCCTTCTTTCTTTTTGTTAATCCTCACCTGAGGACATTTTTTTCCCATTGATTTTTAGAGTAGAACGGAGGGAGGGAGGGAGAAAGGGCGGGGAGAGAGGGAGAGAGAGAGAGGGAGAGAGGGAGAGAGAGAGAGAGAGAGAGAGAAACATCGATGTGAGAGAGACACATTGACTGGTTGCCTTCAACAGGCTGGGGATCAAACCTGAACCCAGGTACATGCCCTTGACTGGGAATCGAACCTGTGACCCTTCAGTGTGTGGGCTGACACTCCAACCACTGAGCCACATTGGCCAGGGTGGGACTGTGTTTCTTGATGTGACTTCCACAGGAGGAGTCTGAGACCTTTCAGACAGAGTACACTGCTGGTGCAGTCCCTCCCCGGATGCTCTTTGTAGCAGGAGCTTCGTGTTGGACTCCACGTGGCCTATTTCCTAGACTTAGGGCAGAGGTGGGCAGTGACCACACCTTTCCGTTGGTGTGGTATCTAGCAGAAGGGTAGGGATGTGTGAGTGTAGGTTTAGAGAGATTCTGGACCAGGCCTGTTTTCTTCACCCATGGTATAATGGGGCTGAAAGGTCCATGTGAAACTAGTAGCCGTAGATCAAAGTACTGCTTCCCAAGCATCTTTGGGCACCTGATGTGCTCCCAGTACTGTATTAAGAAATGTCATGAGTCCGTGCCCTCCAGGAGCTCTCTCGTTCTTCAGTCCTCTGGTGCCTTTCTGCTGGCATGGCTGATGTCATCTGCTTTTTCACGCCTTGTTTTTGCATATGTTCCTATCCTTTTCATGTCTTGCAGACAGAGAGTAGGTGAGAAATCCAAACTGAGCGGCTTCCAGCATTCATCAGGTCACTCAGCTCACTATATTTTGTTTCTACTCCAGGTCCAGCTTACTATGCCAGGCATTTGTCTTCTGAAATCTGGCTCCAGCCTCCACTTCTGCTGCTCACCCATATGCTCCCCAAGGGATCTGTTCGTGTCTTTTGTGATCACTCATCCTGTACACTATTCCATCCAGACTCAGGTCCTTGCCTCCCGGAGTTCCTTTTGCCTGGAATGCCTTCCCCTTCCTTTTCCCCAAAAGTTTTAAAATTCCCCTTTATCCAGAAAACCTTAGCTTTTCTAGTCCCAGCTGATGTTCTGAATTCCAATTCTTCTACGTTGTATCTTATAGTTGGATACTGAATAATAGGCCCACCCACCAGAATTGTTGTGCTTTTGTTTCATGTATCTTATAAGTCCTCAAACTTGGGGACAGGTCCTCAAGGACAAGGAGGGTGCCTATACCCCTGAACGGCCCTCATCGACTGCTCTGTGACTGTGTGCATAGTAGGTCCTGGATAATTATTTGCTGATTAGTTGATAACTTTTGTGGGACGCTCTGATAATTAAAAAGAAAGGTGGTTAGAGAGGAGATTGAAACCTTTTGGCCAATAGGTTCATCCTTGGATATCGGCCTTATTATCTCAGTACGGGTAATTGACTTTATGGAATGCTTTGAGGTAGGGGGAAAAGGGGGAGGCAGTCTTGTTTTACAAGTTCCCTGAGAAACCCAGAGCCAGAGAAGCTGAGTGACTGGCCTAGGATCACATGTCAAACCTCCAGAGACTGGAGGAATCCTGAATCTGGGGCTTGTTCCACACTTAACCTGATGAAGTTTAATTGGAGCTGGTTTTAAGCAGTAAACATTTTCAGCCAAGAGATTTTTTAATGAACAATTTTCTTTCTTTGCCATGAGGGTATGAAAATAACTTCTACCTTGAAAGGCTATTAATTGAAAGCATGGGCTTTGGAGTAACAGAGACCTTGCAGTGACTCTACTTCATAAACTGTGTGACCTTGAATGTGTCACATTTGTCCAGAAATAATTTTTCTCTTTGGTGCAAAAGGAGTAATAGATATTTTATACTTTATGGAGTTGTTGTGAAGATCAAATGAGACAGTATGTATAAAGCACCTAGTAAAATTTTTCTGGCACAGAGAAGTGCTCGGGAATGGTGGTTGCTGTTGTCCTTGGTATTTATTTATTGCCCTGTCATACCCCATGACTCTACTGGGACACTAACATAGCTTATTTTAGGGCCTTCCTATATTTATAAGCCAGAGCAGATTATATGGGTCCATCCCCATGAGAAAATTAGGTAGAGCTTATCAGGTCAGCATCTTGCTTCTATCTAAACTATCTCATAGTAAGATACAGGGCTTGGCATTTCCTCTTCTAGGTTTCACCAAGACCTACCTCTGTCCCGTTGTTTTATAGACACCCTGAGGCATCTGGATGCCTTAGTGGTTTGGAACCATGAATTGTATACCCCTTTGTTCAGGCCAAAATCTTAAGGAGAACCTGCGAGTTTGCACTCACCTTCGTTGTGTGCTGCAAGCTCTCCAGCTCTATGGGACCTTCTGAAGCTCTTCGCCATCTCTCTCTGAAGAATCGCTGTGGCTTGGCCTGTCAGAGGAAGATGATTCTGTCTTCTGTTTTGCAAAGGAAAAAGCTCTCAGTTACTACAGCGATAGTGTGTGTGCGCGCGTGCTCTTGCTATTGAAAATGGAGGTTGCTCTTGCTATTGGGATTTTAGTTCAGTTCTGGAAATCAGACTTGTGGATGAATTAAAATAAATTTCTAACTTATATGAAGTACCTAGAGTAGTCAGATTAATAGAGACGGAAAGTATAATGGTGGTTGCCAGTGGTTGGGAAGAGGGAGGAATGGGGAATTATTGATTAAAGGGTGGAGTTTCAGTTTGGGAAAATGAAAATGTTCTGGAGATGGATGGTGGTGATGGTTGCACAGCAGCATAGATGCACTTAATGCTGCTGAGATGTACGTTAAAGATGGTTAAAATAGTAAACTTCATGTTACATATATTTTGCCAAAATTAAATTCTTTTCAGGCCTAGTCTCTGGCATATCTGCAAGAGTTGCAGAGAACCACAACTTTTGGAAGAAGCATCATAAAAAGGGAAAGTTGGTTGTCCAGTTTTCTTAAAATTGTGGTTTCCTTTTGCAGAAGCATCAGGATGTCCCTGCTTGAGGTGAGCCCCATACACCCAAGATTATGCCATGAATTTGTGTGATCAGTCCTCAGAGGGAGAATGGCTCATCCTTACTGAGGAGAGCCTGCTCCTGGACCTTGGGGAGCTTTGGAACTGGAGGAAGCTTATCTTTTTGCCCTTGATCCAGGGACAGATAGACCATATTTTCTGAGAAGACATGACTTAAAGAGCTAGTGCTCTCTCAATGCTGTGTTTTGCGATGTGAGGTAAAAAATGCTGTCAAGACCCAGGGAAGAGCAAGTGTTGAGTGTAGCGCTTTAGCTTTTTCTCTTTTCCCACAGCGCATTGCTGAGTCCTCCCCCACCTCAGAAGTCATGCGTAGAAACTTAAGAAATTTTTGGGCATCACTGCTGCTTGAAGCAGATATACATTTTGTCCATGATAATTGCAATCAAATTTTCCATTTTGGAAATAGTTTTGACGAAGGAAGGTTTTCAACTGCAGAAAAAAACCAAAGTCAGTGAAAGAAACCACTTAATTTCCCCATACCCAGATTTGGGTTTTAGGATCTTGCTTGCTAGGTTTTACATTGTTATTCCAGATCCAGACAAGAACATTTCTGGATAAGTTTTCTAAAGCAAGTTCTTTATTTGAGGAAACTTGCCATTGTAGAACTGACCTAATTTGTTTTCAGTTGCTAGATGAACCCTAAAACTAGGTTAGACTAAAAAGAGCATTAATAAACTATATAAAAAATAACTTGAACATGCTCTGTTCTCAGATTTCCCCCCATATTAAATAAATTCAGTGGTTCTCAAGCTAGGTATCTCTAACTTTTTATAATTTATAAGGATTTTTAGAGTCTCAGCACAGTTTTCCTGGACTTTTCTTTTTAACTTATGAATGTCTATTGTAGCCTCTATCAAAACCGCACACATGGAAAAGCTCAGTTTTCCTATTCAAACCAAGTAGAAGCTTGGCTTCCAAAATACCACATAACAAGGGGTGTGTTTTCTTTTAGTCTTTCTCACTCCTTGTCTGATTCTGTCTGACTCAAGCCTTTCTCGTATGTTTCACATTTTTACGCACTCCACTTAAGAGATTTTCCCCCTGGGTTTTGAAGGAAGCCGTCTGTGAATTGGACCCTTAGGAATGTGATTAGTAACATACCTGTTCTTGGGCTTGTTTATGAAGGAGCACATTATAAGAATGGCAACCACTGCTGGTTGGCTTTGATGAATCATGACGGGCTTGTGTGAAAATTCCAAATTCAATACAATGAATAATATTGTCTCCGGTAAGCGCTTCAGTTTCCCGCAGTCAGTGGAGTGAAGTAGTGCTGTCACAGGTCCTGGAGGATTCTGTCGTTTTTCATTTGGCCTGGTTTGGCCACATAGTGAAGAACCTCAGAGAGTAGGACATGAGAAATGAGCCCTCTTTGCCTGATAGGCTGTGCACAGTATCCCAAGTCAGTGGACATTCCTGTTAAAAGCATGGGCCCTGGAGCCAGACCTGGGTTTGGGTGTCAGTTCTCCACTTAGAAGTTAGTTATATGGGACTTTTGGGTAAGTTCTATCTCAGAGCCTCAGGAGATAACAGTACCTTACTCATAGGGTTGTCCTGAAGATAAAATGAGGCAATGGAGGTAAAGTCCATCAATATATCATTGGGTTTCAGTTATTATTAACAGTCACTGTTAACTGTTGCCCAGGAGCTGTTGCTTCCCGATGCGTGTCTTCCATGTGTCTGTGCGCTAGCGCCTGATGCTGGAGTATGAAGACGGGGCGTTACAGCAGCCTGTGGGGGGTGCTAGTTCCTGAAGACTCAAGTCCTGGGTCCTGCTGCCTGGACATCTTCAAGTGCCAGGTCCTTCATGAATCCAGAAGGAGAAATCTAAATTAGGTCATTTTGGCCTTGCACTGTAGGATTGGGATACATGCTAGACCTGCAGTTTGCCCAGGGCCCTGTAGGTTCCAGAATCCCATCTTGTCAGCATCCTGTTGGAGGAGCAGAGTCCAGCTGATGAACTCATGAGAATCTGATGTACAACATTCAGAGTGGCAGTTTGTTAATTTGCCAGGAAAGCTATTACTGGCAAGGTGTTCCTGAGGGCCTGCCACCACTTTTCTTGCTTCTTGAAGGAGAGGCTAAATTGATCAAAAGCCTGTATAGTAAACTAGGGACTGAGTTATAGCACTTGAGTATTTACAGGCTTCAAGCTTCACAACAGGGATCTGGCCTGAGCTGAACCAAATGACTATGTCTGATAATTAAATCATTTTCTTTCCTGGATAGTATGGGATGAGCAGGAGCAAGGGCTTTCTCTCTCCAATTCTTGTTTTTCAGTTTCCCTTTATAAAGGATACTACATATATATTTTTAAATGAGGGATTTTAATGCATTTGTCAGGGTTTTTTCCCGTTTTTTAGGTGACTTTGCCTTTCTTCTATCTCATCTGTAGCTTGAACATAATGTGCCTGGGCTCTGTCGCCCAGTATCAGCCCACCCTGCCTAAATTTTATTTGTGTCTCTTGAAGCCTTTTAGAGGTGACGTAGTTCATAGCCCTCAGCAGCATTTCTAAGGCTCCCCTTTCCTCTCCTCTTCCTCTCACACCCTGGATGCTCTGAGCTCCTCATCTGACAGATCCCGCAGAAACTTCTGCATAGTCAGCCTGCTCAGAGGCTTTTCTGTTTCCTACTTTGCTGACATGCTTTCTAGTGTCTTTTCCTTTTCAGTCATTGCCTGAATTTTGCTCAGCGATGGAAAGAGCCTAAGAACTCACACAGTAAGCAACAACAGCAATCCTTCTTGCTGCTCCCTTTTCTCTAGTTGATGCTGGCTTTCTCTAGCTCCCATCCTTCTGATTCTGTATCACCAGTGAGGGAATTGGACTAGCTAAGAAATAATCCCCCAAGTCCCCCATGGGGAAGGAAGGAGGGGAAGTTAAGAGGGACAAAGCCATAATTATTTTAATAAGTGTAAGTGAAGAAAGATGGAATAGTTTGTAGTTATGCTTCATTTACTTACTCATCCCTTCATTTGCTCAATAATAATTTTTTGAGCACCTGTTGTGTGCCAGAGGCTAAGAATAGAGAGGGAAATAAGACACCGTCCCGTTTCCCATAGAGTTTAAAGTCTAGGATCAGCAGTGTTGTGCTGGAGCCAACAGTCACCCATTTGTAAGAACTACTTATTAAATTTTTAGGAATTTTGTGAGTCAGTTTTTAAATAAAGCCATTATTAAAAATTAAATTACGTAACTTAATTATATTAAAAACAAGTGTAACAAATACTCAAAAATCATCACTTCCTAATCATTTTACTATGGTCTGTATCTCCTCGATTATGTCTGTCTGTATAGAGGAAATACTATATGGCGATGTACATTTAGGAAATACTATATGGCTGCTGCACATTTCTTCCCAGCTCCATATATTCAGTGATATCGCATTGGTAACTTGAAATAAGCTGTGGTGGGAGTATTTACAGCATGGACATTGGCAAATGTTAAAAATCAAAGCTCCCTGTCTTGAAACCAACTGTTAAACATTTACCAGCACACACTGTGTGGGGGAGACAGAGAAGTAAGAGGTAATTACATTATTATACAGAAGGAGGGCACAGAGTACCATGGGAACACATAGGAAGGGAAACTAATCTAGGGGTAGCAGAGGATGATAGGAAGACTCCCAGCAAGAGGCTTGAAGGGCTGATAGGAATTAGCTAGACATTGGGGAGAATGGGTGGGGGTAAGGCAAACCAGCCTGGTGTATTTGGGCAGCTGCAAGTATTTTGGTACAACATTGACAAGAAGTCTTCAGGGCAGTGGTGGGATTATGAAGGGCCAGGCTAGGTCTCTGAGATTTATTCTGAATGCAGTCAGGAGCCAGCGAGAGATTTTATTTAGAACATGCCATGCTCACAGTGACGTTCTATGACGATCACTCTGGAGTCTGAGAGGAGGTTACTGCAGTAAGACAAGATCATGATGGCTTGGACTGAGGTGCTAACAGTGACTATGAGAAGGGAATGGAGTGGAAAGATATTGAAGGACAGAGGTTTGATAGGACTGGCTGTATGTGAGGGGTGTGTGAGAGAGAGAATACAGAAAGAACAGTAGGCTTGAAGGAGGGTGGGGAGCATCAGTTTTGGATATGCTGACTATGAGTTACTGTGCAAAATCTAAGTGCGCGAGTTAAGACATTGGATATGTGGATCTGGGGGAGGGCAGGAGAAAAAGCTATGGGAGGTGATGTGCCATGAGAAGAGGCCCTAATATTTAGAGCTTATCTATTTTTATTTGTAAACTCTATAATTAATATTTTATGTGTATTTATTTATAGTTTAACTCTGAAGGCCAACCCTACTTTTTTTTTTTACATTTTTACGGTTCAGTATGGTTGGAGATGGGTTGGGGCAGACTGTTCTACTCTGCTCTACTATCACTTGTAAGGACAATTGAAAGGTTTTCAGGTCAGAGTTCACTGATGACAAATATGTAATGAGGACCCACTGTGGGCATGGCTTGGTGCTCGTCAGGCTAGGCCATACAGAGTCCTCCAATACATGGCCTTTGCCCACCAGCAATGTCAAACCTAGTATGAGGGGGATGGGTGGGTGGTTAGATAGGCACCATGAAAAGGTAAACACAGGACAGTATTCTATGTGCCACTTGAGTTATAGGCCAGAAATACTGTAAGAATTTAGGAAAAGCAGAGATCACTTAGGACTAAATGTTCAGAGGAGGCAAAGTTAACTGGTTTTAGAAGAACTGGTATTTGGAGTATGATACAGGAAAGGAGGGGGAATCTCTGTAGTCGATAGTTCATCTGCTCAATACATAATAGGTACTCAGTAAATACTTAAATAAGTGAGAGGAAAGGCCAGCATTTATATTCAGCCCAGGCCAAGGAGGCCAATCCAGGCCTTGGATACTAGGCAAGAATCATGTCTTTATCCTGTAGGCTGATAATTTTTCCGTTTTCTAGCTACAGAGTCCTTTGAAAGGACATCTTACATGGACAGCCAATATGTAGAATAAGTGGAAGCAGAGGGCTATGACTGAGCCTCCAGCTTATAACCCTCATGGTCCCGGAAGAGACGGATGGGCCCTGAGAATGGGAAAGATGTGATCAGAGTGGCCTTTTAGAAGGATCAGTTTGTCAATGGTGCACAGGAAGCATTTGGAGGTAGAGCATCTGGAATGGAGAACAGCGGGTGAGAGGCCACCGTAATGGCCTAGGCCAAGGAAAGAGAGGCAGAGAGCCCAGGAAGGAGGGGCAGTTATGTTCATTATTATTATGGTTATGGGTCTTGATTATCTCATATGTATGACTTCTTGAATGGCATCAGTGAAAGTGTGAATTACGTCTGAGCCAACTGCCGGGATTCTTTCTGTGGGCTGTTGAAGGGGTTGTTGGCATTTTTACCTGCTGGGCTAGAGGAATTCATTGCACTGGGTTCAATATGGCACCAGTGGTGGTTCGTATAAGTATGTTTAATAATAACAGGACAGTGTGTGAAATTAGTTAAACTTTTGGGCCAGATATGTGGTGGTTTGACAAAATTGACTAGTTTGAGGTGTTCTGATTCTTAATGGGAATTTGCTGAAAGGGAAATTGCTTCAATAATTATTTCTGTATAATTCTATAGGAAAGAACAAGGATTGTGGCTGGCCCAAACTTTCTCACCACATCTATTATTGGTGACCCATTTGAATTTTTATTATGGCTCAGCTTGAATGTTACTGCAACTCTGGACATCTGAGCACAGACGAAGGTTCCATTGTTCTGTAGCCAGAGCTTCAGATCTGGTGGGACGGCCACATATAGATTAACACTTACTATGGAGAAAATTTGATAGGCTTCATACCTCTTGCCAGATCATGAAACCCTGAAGACTGAATCACCTCAGTGGCTGAGGGTTAAAGGTGGGGTGAAACTGGAGCCAGTTCTTTGCTCTTGGAGAAATCAACCACTTTGTGCTTAGGGGAAGGGCATATACTGATAAACACTTTTTAGCAGAAAACATCTTGTGGCTGGTTCTGCCTAGAGAAGTGTGTGTATGTATGTGTGTGTGTGTGTGTGTGTGATTTTGGCTGGGTCTGGGTAGGGTGAAAAGTGTGGTTTTACACCTTGAACTTGGGCAAGAGAGGGGAATATATATCAGTATGGTTTGTGTTTCAGAGATGGGGAGGGGACTCCACCAGCCTTGTCTGGTATCAGGAACTGAGCATGCTGGGGATTGGGCCGTGAGAAAGTGGGATTGGGCTATCTGTTGGGGATTAATTAATTAAGATCTGGTATGAATGGAGGGAAAAAGGTATAGGGAATGGTAGGATTTAGCAACTCTGTCTGAGCACATGATCCTAGGCTGAGGCATGTATATGCCTGTGTGTGTGCGTAGGTGTATGTACTATATTGCTGGGGGATGTAGGCTATGGTGCAAATAGCTTGGGCTGATTCAAGTGAAGGACATCTGAGCTCAGGCCCCATATTTGCCACTTATTCTCTGTGACCTTGTCCAAGATTCTTTACTTCTCTGAGCCCTCAGATCCTCTTTTTTCTTAACTTCCTGCTACTTGGAAGGCCAATGAGTTGCCAAGAAGCTTGTGTTTTTCTGAAACAAGAGATTCCACTCCACACTTCCTGTGCCTTCACAGCCAAGCAGAGCAAGGATGATAGAGACTCGGGTTCCTTCTGACGTCAAGCCTTGCCTTTGCATCAGGGGTGGAAAGGGCTTTGGATAGAACGGGGAAACCAGATGTCCTTTCCCTAGCCAGCCTTGTGGTCATCAAGTTGTTCTTTTAGGGAGGCTTCAGTGTGAATTGCATTTTGTTGAATTTTAATTCTCCAATAACAGGCGATCTGTGTTTGAGACCTTTTGGTAAACACAACATTATTTTAACAGGGATATACCGTTATTGGGCCATTCTGGAAGGCTGGAAAGTTTAAAGAGCAACGCAAGGAATAGCAAGCCTTCTTGGCCACTAGTCACACTGGAGATTGCCACTGTTTCCAAAATAGCTCTATTTGGTCTACACCTACTCCATGTATGTGAAATAGAACTAATAACATTTGTCCACTGGACTTTTATGAGCTATCATCTTATTAGTTCCCTGTTAAAAACCTTCAGTGGTTCCCTGATCAATACCAAATTATATTTTCTCTTCCTGGCCTTTAAGTCTCTCTACAATTTGAAGACAACATTTATAATGAATATTTGTGTAGTGTTTCATAGTTTTTAGATTTATCCCAGTAATGCAAGTATGGTTTAGTATTAGAAAATATATTAGTATCATTTACCACATTAAAAGAATAAAGGAAGCCCGGCCGGGCGTGGCTCAGTGGTTGAGCGTCAACCTAGGATCCCGGCGATCAGGGTTCGATTCCCGGTCAGGGTACATTCCCAGGTTGCGGGCTCCATCAATGACTCTCTCATCATTGATGTTTCTACCTCTCTCTCCCCCTCTCCTTTCCTCTCTCTGAAGTCAATAAAGATGTATTTAAAAAAATAAAAATAAAAATAAATAAAAGAATAAAGGGAAAAACCCATATGATCATCTTATTAGATTTACAGAAACATTTGATAAAATTCAGTAAAATTTTATGATTAGAGAACAGTAATATACAAGGGACTTTTCTTAATTTGATTAAGAAGGCATCTATAAAAATCCTACAGTAAAAATACACAGTAGGGAAACATTAGAAACATCTTTAAAATCAGGAAAATGACAAGAACATTCATTAGCACACTTTGTGTTCAACATTGTGTGGCCATCCTAGCCAGTGCAGAATTTCTTTTAAAAAGAAACTAGAGTCTTAAGAATTGGAAAAGAGGAAAAAAACCTCTTGCATTATGTGCAGGTAATGTGATTGTTTATATAGAACACCTAATTAAATCTTCAGACAAATAGAAATAATAGGAACATTTGGTAAGGTGGCTGGATATAAGATCAGTTTGCAAAAATCAGTTGCATTTTATAAACCATAATAAACAGAAAATAAAATTTTAAAAGACATCATTTCCATTATAAAATAGCAACAACAATCATAAAGTACTTAAGGATAAATTTAATCATATATGCATAAGGTCCTCATGCAGAAAAATGTTAAAGTTTGAGTGACATTAAAGAGGACCTAAATAAATGGATAGATATTTCATGTTCATGGGTTGGAAGACACAATATCAGGAAGATGTCAGTTCTATTCAAATTGATCTATAAATTCAATGCAGTTTCTATCAAAATCCCATCATGGAACTTGATAAACTGATACTAAAATTTGTATGAAAGAGTAAAGAGACTGGAATGATCAAAGCACATCTGAAACATAATGATAGGATTGGGGACTTGCTCTATCAGATATCAGGCCTTATAATGAAGCTAAAGAAATAATGTGTTACTGGTACAGAGGCAGATAAACTGACCAACTAATAGGTTTACAGTGTCCAGAAATAGATCCCTGTATATTTGGAACTTTGATATGTGACCTAATGTTTTATGACAATGACAGGTGAGTGGGGAAAATAAGTATTCAATAAGTGGAACTTATGGGAAAAATTCTCTTTTACATTATGACACAAAAATCAACATCAGCTAATATAAGGGATTAAATATCTAAAGCAAAAATGTTAGTAGAAAATAAAAAAACGTCTTTCTGGCCTTGGGGTAGGGAAGGACCCTAGCTATAAAAGAAATTATGCTTGTGGGATTTCTTACATGAAGTTTTTCATCTTTACTGGGCACTCCCTCTTCCTGATCACACTTTCAGTTTGGAGATTTTCTTTATCTCCTTAAACACATGACTAATCATCTGCCTTTGTGCATCTCTATATTTATTGTCCTGTGCTAACTCCTTTGCATTCAGAAGCCAAACAGTCCCACAGTTCAGATGTCTGTGGCTTACATTTACATGCTGAACTGAAGGTGGGGAAGGGAGCCAAAGGAAGAGTCTGTCATGGGCAGATGAGCTGTGGGTCTGGCAAGCTGGATTGCATGTGAGTGTTACAGAATCCCAGTGTGAGATCTAGAAGACCCTCAGGTCTCTGGAACATTCTCTTAACCACAGTATCCACTTTCTCAAGCCAGTTTGCATAGCTAGGTAGTAGAATGGACGGAAAGGGAAAGGCAAGGGAAATTACTCTTATTGTCTTAGGGTTGGAGTGACCTGCAGGTCCCCAGATCTACACAAGTGGAGAAGGCTCTGTTTTCTTACGAGCAAAGCAAAGCTTAGCCTTGTCCAAACAGAGGTAACTCCAAGGTTCCAAACTTGACCGTGGAGCTGAGTAGTTTCATCGGTCTGGGGAGAAAGTCCTTTCTTTGCTCATTCTTTTGATTCCTTCTCACCCCTCATTAAGTTTAGATGTGTTGCTTCGGAGTAGTTGGGATTCTGGGTGGGATCCCCCAAGGATTTGAGTGTTTTCTCTTTGGTACAGAGGGCTTTGAGGTTATGAGTGACTCTCGCTAGTCACCACCTGCTCATTTAGCTCACATAGACAGCCTTTCTTTTCATAACAAATTACAGCCCCTTGCCTTTGTATTGGATTTTGGTTTCCCCAAAGCTTTCACTCTGGTGTCACTGCTCTCTGTACCAGAGCCAGTGCGATCTCTCTGAAGCACAGCTGTATTCACCTGCTTTCCACCCCGCTTCTCTGCTTAAAACCCTTTGATTGCTTCTCATGGTTTCAGAATGAAATCCAAACTCCTTAGCTTTGCTTATATGACACAGGTGTCTTCAGTCTTCTAGCCTTTTCTCTTAATAGTCTCCTCTAGTTTTACTGAACGTCAGCACGTTGAGCACACTTGACTCTGTCTCCAGGTCTCGTGCGTGCTGCTCCCTCTGCCAGAACACGCTCCATCTCCCTCTGTACCTGGTTAATATAGGCCTTCCTCAGCTCCTAGGAAGCTTTCCCTTAACGTGCCAACATTGGGACAGTTGCCCATCCTTTGTGTTTCTGTAAATCTTACCAAATCATAATACTTAAGATACAACGGTTGAACGTTTACTTGGCTTTCTCCTACACTGAACTCAAAGTTTTGTGAGAGCAGGGTCTGTGCCTTGTTTATTGTTTCCCTTAAATTTAAATACAGTGTCTGACACACAGGAGTCTCCATTAGCTGTCTGTTGAATGAACAAACATCCCTGTGAACTGAGTGGTATAGTGCTTAGTCTCCCCTCACACCCTGCCCCTGTAAGGGATGGAGAGATGGAGGGTAAAGATGCCCACAACCCAAGCCACAGAAGTGCTTGGTGGAAGAAGCTGAGCTAGGACCTGTCTTCCCCCAGAGGAATGAACTTTGCATTGGAGGATCCTGCGGAAATGCCTTACCCAGTGCATTCTTTCCCTGCTGGGTCTGTGGTTAAGACGACAAGCTGATGGAGATGCCCCTGGTGGGTGGGCAAATGCATGGACTTGTGGCAGTTGGGTGAATGGGTTTACCAACATGTGATCCTCTCTTTCCCCTCCCACTCCCTTCCTGTTCACAGCGCCAAGCTGAGCTCCCAGCCCCCGATACAGGCTGGGGCTGATGAGAAGAGCCAGAGGACTATCACTGTCAACCCTGCCCACATGGGGAAGGCGTTCAAGGTTATGAATGAACTGCGGAGGTACTTTTCCTATTTTGCCTGTGCCCTTTTGGAAGGAACTTGCTGGGTGAGCGTCATCAGGTTCTAGTAAGTCAGGACCACCACCTCCTAGTGAATTCTGACTCTTCCCCACCCGCCCTCAGACAGGCACTTGGCTTCCTCTTTCAAACTCTGATTGAGACAGATGTCTTTCAGAAATCTCTCTTTCCTTTGTATTTAACACCTATCATTTTAGTGCTTAATCACAGGAGGAAAATCCTTTATGGTTACAGAAGCTTTGCTCATGAACTTGATTTCCAACTGAACCAGCTGCTTGAAGTCCAATAATAGAATGATGACAACACCTACACGCAATTGCAGATGAAAGATTGTGGATGCCATGCATTTTCTTTTGGCCTCCCTCTCATTCCTTGGTCTGAACTTAGCTTGTTAAGATAGCTACATGACTGGAAATATACCTAGCTTCTAAAATGCAATTTAACTCTCTGAAGAAATAAATGAAATGCAAATACACTCATCCTCTCTGATCTAAATGGTGATGAGTGTGAGGCTATTTGCAAGGCCAGTGTGCACGTTTGATGAGCTTGTTGCAAGACAGGCTCAGGACACTGAACATGTTTTTCTGTACAAAGCTTGTGCACACAATCTCTTCCTTTCTAGAGAGCTCAGAAGCTTCTTTTGCCCATGATGCTAATTATTGTAAACTTCATCCTGTTGTGAGCTATAATTGTTTATCTCCTCTTTTCTCTGTAGCTCATGAGTTTTCTGAGGGCAGAGGCAACTTCTGAATCATTTTGATCTCTAGCGCCTAGTACTTCACAGGAACTAAGGCAGTGGCTAGGTTCTGGGAGGGGTGAGTGGGGATAAAAAGTAAAAAATGTAAATAGGCCAATGAAAATTATAGTCTGTAGTGAAAATAGGTGTTTTATGAAGGAAGAATGCATCAGGTCCCTGCCACGTGGTAGGTGTGCAATAATGATTTGTTTATTAAAGGGTGCTTTGGAAGCAAGGATCAAATTGCAGCTTTGGAGAACACTTCCTAAAAGGGGATGATGCTTGAGGTAAATTTTGAAGGACAAGTTAAGAGTTAAAGAATGAAAGGTGTGTAGGGAAAAGTCTTCCAACAGAGAAAATGGCATGAGCAAAAGCATATATAACTGAGAGTGTGTTTGTTGAGTAAGGGGTTGAACTACTTTTTTAAAAAAGTTCTATCTGATTCTATATTTGCTTCCTTATTTCTCCTTTTTGCAGGGCCCAGTCTTTGGCATAAAAACCGAGTTAAATTAAATTTGTCTTATGCCCTACAGCTCAGTTTTGTTAGGCCTTCTGCCAACTTTCCTGGAAGCTCTGTCCATATTTGTCTTAGGCAGTGGGTATGGTTCTCTTGTCACTAAAGAATTTGTGTGTGTTCCCTAGATTCTATCGAAGTTCTTCATGTAGCTCCCTTGAATATGGCTTGTGCCCTTTGTCTAATTTAAGACTCCAGGTTTCCAAATAAACAACCTAACTTTACATCTCATGGAATTAGAAAAAAGAAAAAACTAAGCCTAGAGTTAGCAGAAAAAAGGAAATAATAAAGATTAAAGTAGAGATAAATGAAATAGAGATGAGAAAGACAGTAGAAAAACAATCAATAAAACTAAGAGTTGGTTTTTTAAAAAAGATAGACAAAATTCTCAAACCCAGCTAGACTAACCAAAAATATAGGACTCAACATAAATGACAGAAGAGACGTTACAACTGAAACCACAAAAATACACTTGATCATAAGAGACCATGATGAATGATTATGTGCCAACAAATTGGATAACCTAGAAGAAATGGATAAATTCTTGAAACATACAACCTTCTAAGACTGAATCAAAAAGAAATAGAAAAATCTGAATAGACTAATAATGATTAAGGAGATTGAATTAGTAACCAAAAATCTCCCAACAAAGAAAAGCCCATGACCAGATGATTTCACTGGTGCAGTCTACCAAACATTCAAAGAAGAATTTATGCAGCCCTAGCTGGTTCAGCCCAGTGGTTAGAGCATAGGCCCGAGGATTGAAGGGTCTCAGGTTCGATTCTGGTCAAGGGTATGTACCTCGGTTGCAGGCTCAATCCCCGGCCCTGGTCCAGGGTGTGTGCAGGAGGCAACCAATCGATGTGTCTCTTTCACTTCGATGTTTCTATTTCTCTGAAAAGCAATGGAAAAAATATCCCCGGGTGAGAATTAAAAAAACACACCCAATAACAAAGAAGAATTAATGCCAATTCTTCTCAAACTTTTCCAAAGACTTGTAGAGGAGGGAACACTCTCAAATTAATTTTAACAAGACCAGAATTATCCTGATACCATAAGGACAGTACAAGAAAATAAAACTACATGTCAATATCCCTGATGAATAATGATATAAAAATTCTCAACAAAATACTAGTAAACTGAATTCAACAGCACGTTAAAAAGATCATATACCATGATCAAGAGGGATGTATCCTTAGGATGCAAGGATGGTTCAAGATATGTAAATCAGTAAATGTGATAAACCAAATTAATTGAAAAATCATGATCCTCTCAGTAGATGCAGAAAAAGTGCTTCAGCATCCTTTCATGATAAAAATCCCAACAAATCGAGTATAGAAGGAACATTCCTTAATAGTATAAAAGCCATATATGACACAGCTAACATACTCAGTAGTTGAAAGCTTTTCCTTTGAGGTCAGGAACAAGACAAGGGTACCCACTCTTACCATCCTATTGAACATAGTACTAGAAGTCCTAGCCAGAACAATTAGGCAAGAAAAAGAAATAAAAGGCATCCACATCAAAATGAAGAAGTAAAATTGTCTGTTTCCAGATGACATGTCTGAATATAGAAAACCCTAAAGACTCCACAAAAAAGGTTTTAGGACTAACAAACAAATTTCGTAAAGTTGCAGGATACAAAATTAACATACAAAAGTCAGTTGCATTTCTATCCCCTAACAACAGACTGTCTAAGAAAGAAATAAAGAAAATAATCCTATTTACAATAGCACAAAAAACAATAAAATATATAGGAATAAATTTAAGGAGGTGAGTGATCTGTATACTGAAAACAATAAGACATTAATGAAAGAGATCGAGGAAGACACACATAAATGGAAAGATATTCTGTTTGTGGACTGGAAGAATTAGTATTGTTAAAATGTCTACACTACCTAAAGTCATCCATAGATTCAATGTAATCCCTATTGAAACTCCAATGGCATTTTTCACAGAAATAGAAAAAACAATCCTAAAATTTGTATGGAACCACAAAAGACCCTTAATAGCCAAAGCAATCTTGTAAAAGAAGAGCAATGCTGGAGACATCACATTTCCTGATTTTAAACTATATTACAGTGCTGCAGTAATCAGAACAATATGGTAGAGACACATAGACCAATGGAATGGAATTGAGAGCCCAGAAGTAAACCCATGTATATGTGATCAACTAATTTTTGACAAAGGAACCAAAAATATTTTATGGGTAAAGGATAATCTCTTCAATAAATGTTGTTAGGAAAACTGGACAGCCACATGAAAAAGAATGAAATTGAACCCAGTGCACAAAAATTAACTCAAAATGGATTAAAGACTTAAATATTAAGACCTGAAACCATAAAGTTCCTAGAAGAAAACGGGAAAAGCTCCTTGTCACTGTTTTGGCACTGACTTTTTGTCACCAAAAGCACAAGCAACAAAAGCAAAAATAAACAGGTGGGACTACGTCAAACTGAAAAGCTTCTACATAGCAAATGAAACCATCAGCAAAATGAAAAGGCAAACCAGAATGGAAGAAAATATTGGCAAATTATATATTTTATTAATATCCAAAATATATAAGGAACTCATTCAACTCATTAGCAAAAAACTAAATAATCTGATTACAAACTAGGCAAAGGACCTGAATAGACATTTTTCCAAAGAAGATATCCAGATGGCCAACAGAGACATGAAAAGGGGCTCAACATCACTAATCATCAGAGAAATGCAAATCAAAACCACGAGGTATCACCTTATACCTGTTAGAATGGCTATTATCAAAAAGACTAGAGGAGATAAAATACTGGCAAGGATGCAGAGAAAGGGAAGCCTTGTGCACTGTTGTTAGGAATGTAACTTGGTATAGCTACTAATGAAAACAGTATGGCACTCCTGGGTCTATATCTGAAGAAAAAAGAGATGGAAATTCTGCCATTTGCAACAACATGGGTGAACCTTGAGGGCATTATGCTAAGTGAAATAAGTCAGACAGAGAAAGACAAATACTGTATGATCTGGCTTGTATGTGGAATCTAAACAAGCTGAACTCCGAGAGAGTAAGTAGATTGGTATTTGTCAGGGTCTTGGGGTGGGGGAAATGGAGAGATGTTGGTAAACAGGTACAAACTTTCAGTGATAAGATGCACAAGTTCTGGGGATCTAATGTACAACATGGTGACTATAATTAGCAATAGTGTATTTATTGTATGCTTGAAAGTTGCTTAGAGAGTAGATCTTAAGTGTTCTCACCACAAAAAATAAGTGGTAACTATGTGAGGTATAGATGTGTTAACTAACCCAACTGTGGTGATCATTTTACAATATATATGTATATGAAATCATTACATTGTATATCTTAAACTTATACAGTGCTACATGTCAACTGTATCTCAGTAAAACTGAGGGGGAAAAAAGACTCCAGGCCTCTCATCAGACCTTATTTTGTCAGGCATAGGCAACCTTAGTAACTGCTGAAAGAAAGCTCAGGGAATAGAGAGGCACATAGAATCCTCCTCCCCACTCCATTGCTAGCGTTTTTTCTTTTTCTTAAATAACTTAAAAAAGAAGGTCTTCCTACTATGTTCTTATTGCTTCTTTTGCAAGTTACCATGTTTTTGCATCTTTCCCCAAGAGCATCTACTTAGCTTTAACCTGCTCCAACAATCCTGCTGCTTCTCTTTTGTATAAAAATTAGCATTTGCCAGTGTGTTCTGAGGAGCATTTCAGGATGCTCTGCGGGGAAAAAAGAGCTGGGGACCCAAGTGAGGTTGAAAAATGATTCAAAACTGCTGTGCCCCATTCTGAGGTTCCTAACGCCTATAGGCTCTGAGAAGTCCTGCAACAGACCTGTCTAAGCAAGGGTTTCCCACGCGTATTTGACTACAGAACCCTCTTTGGTTGTTACTACGTGTAGACCGACTGTTTTGTGAAGTTTGTTTTGGAGAACACTAGTATTTTGCCGACATTTAAGTGAATAATCTTTGTATTATTCAGGGTTTTCCAGAAAAACAGAACCTCATATAGATACATATGTGAAGAGATTTATTATAGGAATTGGCTCATATGGTTTTGGAGGCCTAGAATTTCCACAATCTGTTGTCTGCAAGCTGGAGAACCAGGAAAACCAATAGTATACATCAGTCCCGAGTCCAAAGGCCTAAGAAACAAGAGGCACTGGTGTGAGCCCTGCAGCCCGAAGGCCTGAGAACCAGGGGCTCTTCTTAGGGGAAGGTGGACCGTCCAGCTTAGGAAGGGAGGACCCTCCGCCCTTTGTTCTAGTCCAGCCCCCTGTGGGTTGGGGGCTGCCCACCTGCATTGGCCGAGGCCATCTTCTCCTCTCAGTCTCCCTGTTCAAATGATAGTCTGGTCTGGAGGAACCCTCACAGACGTGCCCAGGAATATTGTCTGACCAGCCCTGGGGGTATCCCTTAGCTCAGTTAGGTAGACACATAAAATTAGCCACCACGATTTTGTTCTTTCTTTTTTTTTTTTTTTTCAGTTCAGGTTTAGGTATGGATTTCTCTTTCATTTTTCTTTAAATTTTTAAATATTTCTGGTAAAAGAAATATATTTATTATAGAACATTTAGAAAATACAGGTGAACAAAAAGTCATCTATAATTTTAATACACAGTGGTAACGATTGTTAACACTTTGGAGAATATCTTTTTTCTTCTTCACATGTCTCAACTAGATTTTTTCTCATGCCATTATATTGAACAAGTTTTTCTGTGTCACTAACTGTTTTACAATGATATTTAAGTGGATAAATGATATTCTCTCTTTGGTTTATTTTTTTAAAAACAGTTTCTTGGTGTTGGATGTCTAGGTTTTCCAATCCCACATGAAAATAACACCTGCCGTGGTTGTGTTTGTGGCAGTATAGCATAGTGGTCACAAGCACAGACTCTGGAGCCAGGCAGCCTGGTTTCAAATCTTGGCTCCGGCACTTATTGGCTGTGTGACCCTGGACAAGTTAATTAATTTCCCTGACCTCACTTTTGCCAACCATAAAATGAGGCTAATAATAGTTCCAGTCTAGCTGGCTTGTGAAGAAGATTAATAAGTAAAGTGCTTGGAACAGTGATAGCACACATATTACTGTTAAATACTTGTGCACACTCATAATTATTAATGTTGAATTAATTCCTGGAAGTAGAATTGCCAATTTCAACAGCATGTAGAATAATAATAATAATACTACTTATTCCTTAGATATTGTTAGGAGGCCCCGGCACACAGTGAACATTCTTTAAGCGTTAGCTATTATGATGACAGTGATTTGCTGAGCACTGTGCTCAGTTACAGGAGGATGGCCGTAGATAAGTGAATCGGTCTTGCCCTCATCAGAGCTTGCATTCTGTGGTGGTCAAAGGTTACATCAAATTCTAAGGTATTTAAACAGCTCATTTTAAAAACCAGAGTGGAATGGGTGAGGCTGAGAGAAGGGTCTGAATAGACTTTATTGATCTGTGCGAGTTTAATGGGACTTGGAGAGAGGCCTACTTTATTTTGGTGAAAACCTGGGTAAAGCATCTCGCCCTACAGAGATTAAGATAATAAAACGTTACGTGATATTCCAGAGGTCTAGGCTTGTTTCTTGCATTGTTTCCACATCTCCCTCCCTCAATTTTAAGCTATTTTAGTTTAAGCACACATGGTTTTTGCCATTTATGAGTCATCCAATTCATGAGTTTCCGATTCTTTTTACTTCCATAGTGGAGAATGGGCTGTTGGCATAGTAACCACCCAGCCTCCCTCCTCCTGTTGCAGTTCAGAGCTCTGCGCTGCTTGGACCAGCAGCCGCTTCTGGGCCAGCAGAGCACTAATGGCTCTTTGAGTCCCGACCATCCAGCCAGCTAGAGGGGATACAGTCCTGTTTGGAATAGCACATCCTGACCAGATCTGAAAAGGAGAGAGTCTTTTCTAGGTCATCTTGACAGTTCTAACCTCTCTTTTCACCATTGCAAACAGCTCCCTGTCCTCATATTTTTCTTTTTTTGATGGTCTGCCTCTCTGCCTTTAGAGCCTGCGATAACCATCTTAGCACACTGATTTCTTTTTCTTTTTTGGTACCAGCTTTATCAAGATATAATTTATATGCCATCCATTCACGCATTTAAAGTGTACAATTTAATGGCTTTTAGTATATTCACAGTCATGCAACTAACAACTTTAGAACATTCTCATCACCCCCTCAAACCCTGTATACTTTAACAATAACCCCGTTTTTCCTATTCCCCCTCCCCCCTCCCCTAGCCTTAGGCCATCACTGATCTGCTTTTAGCCTCTATACATTTGCCTGTTTTGGAATCATACAATATGTGGTTTATGGTGACCGGCTTCTTTCACTTAGCATAATGTTTTCAAGGTTTGTCATGTTGCATATCTTAGTATTTCAGTCCTTTTTATTGCTAAGAGTTGATTGTATGGATAGACCACATTTGACTTTTGGCTGTTACAGATAATGCTGCTATGAAAGTTCATGTATAAGTTTTTGTGTGGATGTATGTTTTCATTTTTCTTGGGTGTGTACCCAGGAATGGGATTTCAGGATCCTATAATTCTATGTATAACCTTTTGAGGAACTGTCAGACTGGTTTCCAAAGCAGCTGCACCATTTTACATTTTTACCAGTGGTGTATGGAAGTTCCAATTTCTCCATATCCTGACCAACACTTGTTATTTTGTGTGTGTTTTGATTATAGGGATCCTAGTATGTGTGAGGCAGTATCTCGTTGTGGTTTTGATTTGCATTTCTCTGATGACAAATGTTGTTGAGTACGTTTTCATGTGATCGTTGGAATTTCTGTATCTTATTTGGAGAAATATCTCTTTAGATCCATTGCCCATTTAAAAATTGTATTATATGTCTACTTATTATTGAGTTATAGTGTTCAAGTTCTTTCTCTATTTTATATACAAGCCTCTTATCAGATATATGAGTTGAAAAATTTTCTCTCATTCTGTGGGTTGTCTTTTTACTTTCCTGATGTCTTAATTGTGTCCCTTGATGCAGAAAAGTTGTAAATTTGGATGTCTAATTTATTTGTTGTTTTTTTGTGTGTGCGCTTGGTGTCATATCTAACAAACCACTGTCTTACCTAAAGTCATGAATATTTACCCCTATGTTTTCTTCTAAGAGTTTTGTAGTTTTAGCTCTTAAATTTAGATCTTTGATTCATTATGAATTAATTGTTATATGTGGTGTGAGGTAGGGGTCCAACTTCATTCTTTTGCCTGTAGATATCCAGTTGTCCTAGCACTATTTGTTGAAAAGACTATTTTTTCCCAGTTGAATGGTCTTGGCACCCTTATAAAAAATCAGTTGACTGCACAGACTTTGTTCAAGATGGTGGTGTAGGTAAATGTGGTACTCACATCCTCCCGCAACCACATCAAAAGTACAACTAAATGCCCTGGCCAGTTTGGCTCAGTGATTAGAGCAGCGGCCCACAGACCGAAGGGCCAAGGGATTGATTCCCAGTCAAGGGCATGTACCTGGGTTGCAGGTTCACTCCCCGCCCCCTGGTTGGCGCATGCTGGAGGTAACCAATCAATGTGTCTCTCTCACATTGATGTTTCTCTCTCTCTCATTCTCCCTCCCTGAAAAGCAATGGAAAAAGTATCCTCAGATGAGGATTAACAAAAAACACACAACACAACACAAAACAAAAACAAAACAAACAAAAAAACCCCACCAATCTGTTCTCAGGTGACATCTGCACACTCATTTGGCCCCCATGATGTATGTTCCAAGGTAGCTAAGAAAGATGAGAAAACTGTGGTGAGGTCACTTGTCTCTGTTCTCATAGCCAGTTAAGGTCATGTTATGTTTCCAGTTGAGCTGGCTTAAAGTTTGTGTATAGGGTCTGCTGGCTACTGCAGGGTGAGGTCCCAGCCCCCAGGTTTTGCCTCTTGGTGCTCAGAGGTGTCACCCTTCCCAGAAGCCCCCTCATTGATACTTTATTCCATATGTTAAACCTCCCTGACCACTTTCCCCTGTTTGAGTTAACCTGTTTTCTGTCTTTTTCCATACAAGTGTCACCCAGTCATGAGGCAGTGTGGTACTGTGTCTGGATTCAAGACTCAGGCTTCTCAAGCTTCATAACCAGATAATCTCTGAGCGATTTGCACCTCCATCCTTTTCAGGCTTTATGATTCTATTTCTCTGAAAAGTGAACCTGGAATAATGTCTTAGTACCTGGCAATGGTTTACTATGATACACCAGGGATGGCAAATATGTACTTTCTCTTCTATTTATCAACCATGGGAGATTCATTACATTCATCACTCTTACATGGAACCCAGTCATGACCTCAGACTTCCCATTCCACTATAGTGTTCTAATTAACTACTACCAACGGATTACAGTTGAAATGTGTTTGTCCTGCCTGTCTTCCTTCCCACCTATAGTGCTTCAGTCTAAAGGAGGGACTAGTGGTGACAAGATACCATAGAAATTAGGAGCACGGGTTCTGGGGCTCAGCTGCCTGCATTCAAATCCTGTCTCTACTGCTCTCTTTCTGTGTGACTTTGGGAAAGTTACTTACCTTCTCTGGGCCTCAATTTTCTTTTTTGTAATGTGGGACCTAACAATAGCCCTACCTCATAAGGCTGTAGAGAGGATTAAATAAAGTAATACATGCAAAAAAGTGCTCAGAGCAGTGCCTGGCACATAACTCCATTAATGTTAACCATTATATTAATAACAGGCATGATGAGAAACTGGAAGGCTGGTAGCGAAAAAATTCTTGGGTTGACAGGGCCTTGCAGCACCCTTTCAGTCTCCAAAGTAGCCAAATATCTATTCTACCTATGAGTGTGGATTGATCCCATTTCAAAATTCATTCAATTATTTAGTAAAAATTTAAGGCCTACTGTGGGCTAGGCATGCAGCCAGGTGTCTAGGATATAAGAACAGCTAAGACAAGTCCCTTTCAGAGTCCCCAGTGTAGTGGGAGTGACAAGTAAAAAGGTAGTTACAGTATTCTTAATGAGTGCAATGATTAGCGTTTGTGCAGTGTCCTTAGGGAACATAGCATGCAGGCAGAGTCTTCTTGGTGATAGTGTTGAATCTGGGTGGGAGAAGAAATATGTGAGTCCTCCAGATCTCACTGGCCTCTTAACAGTATTGCATAGGCAGAGGGTCTCTTGGGGAATTGTTAATACTTGTTCTCGCCGGTGGCATACCTCGGTGGCATGCTTATGCCCCTTGGCATTCATTCAGTCACTTGACTGGCAGCCCCAGGCTTTTCCCGCTGCTCCCTAAGCTGCTGTACTCCTGTCTCAGTCAGAGCTGATGAAGTGGGGAGCAGAGAGGGGAAGACAAGCGAAGGAACTCTGAATTTGCAGCCGCAGACTAGTTGGATCACTCTGTGTACCTTAGGAAAGCAGGAATGTCAGGCTTGTCGGGGTCTTGGAAAAGTCGATGAGCCCATTCCACTGCTTAACTCAAGATAGGGCAGGTCTCTATGATGGCCTTATATGGTGATGGTGTGGAGTCTGGGTGGAGGAAAAAATAACCTTGTATGACTGGGGAGGGTGTTGGTGCTGTGACCCATCTTGTCCCCTCACTGGTGTTTTACAGTAAGCAGCTGTTGTGTGACGTGATGATTGTGGCAGAAGATGTTGAGATAGAAGCCCACCGTGTGGTCCTGGCAGCCTGCAGCCCCTACTTCTGTGCAATGTTCACAGGTATGGTAACGGGAAACAATAACCCACAGTTACGAGGCTGTAGCCTCCTCCTGGGAGAATATTGAGGGTGGTGGCATGAAGGGAGGGAGGAAAGAGAAGGCTGTGACACCATGAGGAGCTTCTGTGTGCCAGATACTGTGCTTTGCACCATGGAGGACTTGATGGAGCCGTAGTCTCAGCCAGGTTAGTTGGGCATGCAGCCCCTTGTCCCCCATGAGGCAAAGAGGTAGAATCCTGTAGTCCATTAGTTTTCAAACTTTGGCATGCATCATAATCATGTGGGGAGCTTGTGAAAAATAAACTTTTGGGTTCATCCCCGGGCCTTCCAATCTCTCATTTTGCAGATGGGGGACACTGAAGCGGAAAGAAGGGAAGAGACTTGTCCAAGGTTATACAGAGAATGAGTGGAACGTGGCCTCTTGATGGCTGGCCTCGTGCTCTACTGGTTGGCCCACATCTTGTCCTTCCCTAGCCCTTCCTTAGAGGGAGGCAGGGGTCATGGGCCTCCTCTAGCCTTTAGAGGAGTGTGGGAGAGGTGATAGTGGGGCCGGGGGTGGGGGAGAGTAAGACAGGAATATTCGCTATCGGTCATTCATTTTCAGCATCTCTGCCAACTTTCCAGGGAGTTCCTCTTCCCCGAGCATGCCAAATAGCCTTGCCCAACTATTTCCCATGCTTTACTTCTGAAACCGAATTCCTTGAAACCCATGGCTGACCTTCTGGCCTGCAGTATCTCACAGCACCTCCCCTGAACTAGGTATGAGCAGTGCTCTATGAATCGCTGCTGACTGAAGGCCAGCCGGGCTGGGTGAGACTGTGGACTGGATCAGATGTCCTTTCCGTGTGCTCGCCAAGTACCCTGTGCTTCCTCTGAGCGTGGTCACTGTCACTCTGCATTCTTGTCTGTTTCCTGGTGTCTGCAGTGCCCATACTCGGGCGTCTCATATGGTGGCTGCTCCTCTTGCAGTTTACAGCTCAGATGTCTCTGTGTCCTAGAGGTCTCCTCTGACCACCGTAGCCATAGTTCCCCATTAAGTCTCTTTTCTATCCCATAACTTGACTATATTTTTTTCATAACATTTATCACCATCTGAAAATCATGTTGGTTGGTTATTTGCATGTTTTTTATGCGTCTCTCCTCACTAGACTATAAGCTCCATGAAGTCAGGGATCTTGTTGGACTTGTTTGTTACTATATCCTGAAGTACTGATATACAATAGGACTTGTATTTTTTAAATGAATGAATGAAATATCTGTCACACTTGATTGTGAGCTTTGTGCACTTGAGGACCATGTCTTGTCACTGTTGAATGCTCAGTGCCTACCACAGGGCCTGGCATTTAGGACTCAGAAAGTAGAGGTGAAAAGCATGAACATAGGCTTGCTGAGAATGGGTGAGTGCAGGTACATTTTCGCTTGTATAGGCCCTTACTTTTTTCCTAAATACACAGCTTCAGCTGGGCAAGAGTGGTTCCTGTTGGGGAAGACTTGGCACTTAAGTTCTGAGAGTTCCTCACATGTGTGTCCGTCGTGGCTCATCCTGTGAAGGAGCCGGTCTCAGCTCAGAGCTGTATCTCTAAGTGCACCAAGCCACTCTTAGCGCACTTTGAACCTTAGGCGAGGAATTTCACAGTGCAGCCTGCAGAGCCAGATGATTTCGCTACCTGGACACTTGGAGCCGCATTCTTTTTGGAGTAATCTCAAACCACAGTAGTAATGTTTTAAATTTTTTCCCCTCTCCTTCTTCCATCTCTTTTTTAAAACACATTTCATTTTGTCTGCAATAAGTATTTAGCCAAAATTTTAATAAATATCTCTGTCAGACATTCTTCTCTGTGTGTGTGGTTTGGAAATTCCAGTGTTGTGATAAGAATCTGTTTGGACTTGGACTAGCTCTAATGTTGGCTCCGCTTTTTGCTAATGAATTTGCCTCTCGGGTAGTGGAAGCAAAATGAAGTGATTTTAGAAATGGAGAGGAAGATGCTTTGGGGGCAGATCTTCGATTCTAGTAATTGAAGGGAGGAAAGAATCAAGAGAAGAAAGCAATAGCCGTGGCTGGTGTGGCTCAGTTGGTCGGAGCGTCATCCCGTATACCAAAGGGTCGCAGGTTCAATTCCCGGTCGGGGCACATACACAGGTTGCAGGCTCGATCCCAGGTCAGGCGTGTGCAGGAGGCAAACAATCGATGCTTCACTCTCACGTCGATGTTCCTCTCTCTCCCTTTCCCTCTCCCTTCCTCTCTCTCTGAAATAAATGGAAGTGTGTCCTCTGGCGAGGATTTAAAAAACAAAAACAAAAAATGAGAGAGAGAAGAAAGCAATCTAACACGATGCCCAGTCAAAGCCTTTCATTGCATCTGTTTACCATCCATCCATCCATTCATCCATCCACCCACTAATCACATATGTTTACTGCAGAAAAAATTAGAAAATGTAGGCAAGCAAAAATAATTAAAAGTTACATGTACTACAACACCTAGATAAGATTATAATTTATATTCTTTCAGATTTTGTATTTATAAATATATACCTGTATTTATATGTATTTATAAATAGGTACAAAATATGCTTTTAGCATTAATGAGTTCATTTTATATATACACAGTTGAATAGCCTTTTTTGATGTGTGTACTTTAAAAAATTGCTGTTCATCTTCCTGAAATGTTCCGCTTCTCTGTCTGTTTGCCTGCCTAACTCCCGATCATCCTTCATTACCACGTAAGCATCATTTCCTCAGGAGGGCCTCCCACGATCCCCTTGGATTAGGTTAGATCCCTTTGCTTTATTCACGGTACCCTATGCTTCTCTTTAGTGTTATTACTTACCTCATTATTTCTTCAATATCTGACTTTCCACGTCAGTCATAAGCTTTATGAGGGTAAGAACTGTACCTTTTTAATTTACTGCTATGTCCTCAGTGCCTGGCATGGTCTTCTATATAGTAGGGGCTCAATGAAAATTTGCTTAATTGAACTTGACAGTATATTGTGAATATCTTTTCATGTCAATTAAATCACATCTACATCATAATTTTAATGGCTCCTTAAGATTCCATCATATGTATCCTAATTGAAAATGTATTTCCTTATTGGTTGGAAATTATAGTTCTTTCTGATGTTTTGCTGCTATAAATAATACCATAGTGGGCATCTTTTATCTTAATCTTTATTTACATTTCTGATTATTTCCTTGGACTAGATGCCAAGAATAAGAAATATTTGGTTAAAGGGCATGCACATTTAGAAGACTTGTGAGGCATGTGCTGCAACTCTACAGCTCTAGGGCAGTTGTACCAGCTCATGCTTCCATCAGCAACATATGAAATTTGTGGGGGGTTTTTGCTTTTGTTATTTAAAAATATATCTTTATTGATTTCAGAGAGAGGAAGGGAAAGGGAGAGAGAAACATCAGTGATGAGAGAGAGTCATTGATTGGCTGCCTCCTGCACCCCCCCTACTGGGGACTGAGCCCGCAACCTGGGCATGTGCCCTGACCTGGAATCAAACCACGGTCTCCTAGATCATAGGTCGATGCTCAACCGCTGAGCCACGCCAGCTGGGCTGAAATTTGTGTTATTTTTTGATGCCCCTTGGCTTTGCTTAAACCCTGGTAAACAGGTACAAAAAAAAAAAAAAAAAAAGTAACATTGCAAAATGTTGTTCTAATTATCAGGTTCAGCTTTAAGATGCATAAAATTAGTAATGAAAAGGCCCAGCTGACTCATGCAAAGTCCATTCCTGTCAGCATGTTTAAGGCCAGAAAGAAAACAAAATACATGTGACTTTCTTCTGACTTGACTGATGTGATTATAATCTTTCACTTAGGCTTAAAGTGTTTTTATTCTTTGTCCTCTGAGTTTATATTGCCCAAATGCCCTGTGGTGGTTCCAAATACCAGCTCTACTCCTTGACCCTGTCCTGCTCACAATAATTTTGAATAAATGTGAGACTGAGGTCTGAGTGCCCACAAGAGAGTGTCCAAAGGCAGCCAGCCTGTGGAAGGCCTGGGAAAGGCAGTCAGCCCAGTGGTCCCCACTCCTTTGGCATAGCGTGGTTGGAGAGGCCAGCAGTGCTGTGCTCTGCCCATCTTCCTGTGAGTATGGAACACGTAAGGTTCCCCTGCCCCAATCCATCTTCCCCACCTAGGACCTCTATCCCAGGGGAAGGTAATTTTCCCCTTTACAGGCCTACTCAGTATTTTTCTCTTTTGTCATGTCCTTTAGTATGGGTTCTGTGGACTATGGGTATTTGTACTCCACATAGGTCCCTACATGTCATCTAAATACTTTAAAAACAGCCCCATTTTATGGTGTTAAAGGAACTGAGATCTAAAGAATATGTAGGCTTAGGGTCTTGCCCCCCCCATCGTGGTGGCAAGACATTTGGGCTCCCATCCCACCCCTGGAGCGAGCTGTCCATCCTTCTGGTTCTAGATGCAGAGGCTGATTATAGGTTGTTTTTGGTTCTTAAAGAAGAGTTGCTGTCCAGTTTTTATTAGATGTAGGCCGATGTTTAGCTGGTGTCTTTGAACATGTGGTGAGTTGAAATAGGGAGGCGAGTCAGGAATGTGCTGGGGTAGGAGGCAAGGGGCTGGGGATTTGAGCGGACAGGGAGCCCCTGCAAAGCAGAGTGATGGAGGCCCAGCTCTCTGGCTCACCTCCCAGGCGGGCACGCATTCCATAGAGCCTCTGTTTCCACCCTTCCTTCACGCCAGACCCTGCCAGGCCCAGACCGTTGTCTGTGTTCTGACTGTTCACATGCCGTATTGATGCCTTTGAAGATCTTCACGGTAGCCCGGCCGGGTGCGGCTCAGCAGTTGAGCGTCGACCTGGGATCCAGGAGGTTGGGGTTCGATTCCCGGTCAGGACACATGCCTGGGTTGCGGGCTAGGCAGCCAATCAGTGACTCTCTCATCACTGATGTTTCTGTCTCTCTCTCTCCCCCTCCTTTCCTCTCTCTGAAATCAATAAAGATATGTTTTAAAAAAAAAAAAGTTTGCTTGTTACTTGTGGAGCACGTCATAGTTTACAGAGCTCCTGTGGATGTGAGGGTTGGCTCTCGAATCAGCCATCCTGGTGATGGGTGGGATTGATTTGAAGCATCTGTGTGGCTACACAGGCTTTTTCTTCCTGACTTGGTGCTCCATGTGCCACTAGCTGAGCAGAAAGACTTTTCCAAGTGGAGAAGTGATGAGCTCCAGGGAGGGTGGGTGATGCCCATCGCTGCAGCTCGGCCGAATCCTGCTGTCATAATTCACACTATCATTATCTCCTTTGGTTTCCACACAGCCTTGGGATGAAGGCAGGACAGAGAAGCCTTTATTTCATAGGAGACAGAGGTCAGCCTTTTGCCGTTAAGTGGCCCAGACCACTCACCTTCAGGAGGGTTGGCCGGGGTGCAGGGAGGTGGCAGGGTATTTCTTTTTCTCATGTGAGGTTAATGTGTGACATAGGCCTCAGCTCTAGCCAGATGAGTTGGCAACTCAGATATTAGGATTCAGACAGATGAGAATTAGGGGAAAGAAAGTTTAATAACGCCCATGAAGGATCATTTTGCAAAGGGGAAGGATCTTCTCTTTTCTTTCTACCCAGAATGTGAAACTGAATGGCAGCAGTAACATTCCAGTTAGGACCAGGGAAGAATTCTAGAACATGAGGACTCCTGATGCAGTTTTTCTTCCCTTTGACATACAACCTTGTGGGGGTGGTTGGTGGTTTAGCACTGGTTCTGCAGAGACCTGTCAGCCACTCTACCTTTCCTTTCTCACTCTTGAGGCTTCTTTTTGCTGAATAGTAGAGTGGGGTTCATAGTAATAACCTGGAAAAAGGGCCAGTGATTTTCTAGCCCTCCTGAGTCTCCTCTGATAGTGAAAGGTTTTCCTCCTGCTCCTCACCTCGCATCTCCTCCTCCTGCGCCCCTTTAACTGTCTTCCACCTAAAAAGAGCTCAGCTGTGCACATGTGCTTGTTAGGACCGAGAACCCTGATTTGTACACTTGTACCCGATAGAGGTGTGGGATTGCTTGCTCTCCTGGCCTATGGTTCTCGGGGACTTCTAGGTGCAAGACCCTAAGGTTGAGTGTGAGGCATTAAATAAGTTCAAGGCAGTCCCTTAGTTCACCGTCATCTTTCACCTCATTCACTACAGCAGCCTTCTAGTTGGTCAACCGGCCTTCTATTTTGTTCCTTCACCCCTAAACCAGTCTCTATTCTGTAGCTATTGTGATCTCTTTCCAAGTATAAATCTGATGAATCCCTCACCTGCTTAAAATCTGCCAGAGCTCCCCATTGCTCTCAGAGTGAAGTCTAAACTCCTTAGCAGGGCTCACAAGGCCCTCAGGTGCTCCAGACCCTGCCCACACCTCCAGCCTCGTCTCCCCATCCCTCCCTTCGCTTCAGCGCGTCTGCCGAGCTCAGCTTCTTATGGGCCCCGACCAGGTCATGTCCTTTCTTACCTCCGGACCTTTGCATACACCACTCTCTGCCTGGAATAACCTCCCCTCGTACTCACTTCTCTTCTGTGTAAGTAGGGTTCTCTCTCCAGATCGCATTTTAGATCAGTGGTTCTTAACCATCATGAGTCAATCTGATGAAAACAATGGACTCTCTCTACAAAAAGCAATTACGTGCTCCTGTGTGCTCATCATTTCGAATACAGTTCAGGGTACAGGAATCCCTGCTTAAGACCCTTCTAGGCTGAGCCCCCTTTTCTGGCATTTAACACACTGTAATTGCTGGTTTGCGTGTCTCTCTCCTCCTACTAAACTTAGCGCTCTGAGGGCAGGGCTGTGTTTTGCTCTGCCTCGTGTCCTCCGAGCCTAGCATATGCTTGGCACACGGGGTCTGTTGGACACAAGTTTATTGAATGAATGAGTGAGTGAGTGAGTGAGTGAGTGAGTGAATCAACAAATGTCTGCCCTTGAGTGGATCATGCTCTGTTTGGAGGACTAGGACATGCATGTTAACAGGTGACAAGCAGAAGGTGGAAGGGGCTAAAAAGATGTGCGGCCAACAGACATTTCCTGAAACTTCCGAGTCTGAGGCGGCTGGGCTGCGCCTCTGGGGAAAAGCCAGGAGAGGAAGCCTCTTGGGTTGACTTTGAAGATAGAAGTGCTTGCAGGGCTCATGTTCTGTTTCCTAGAAATACTCTGTTGAAGTAGTGGAGGGGAGCAAAGAAGCAAGGACCAAGCCTGCGATGGCTTCTGACCCGCAGGAAGTCCCGGAGTCCACGGAATTGTGAGACACCAGCAGAAAGCCTGTCTTCCTCCTCTCTTTCCTTGTTCCAACAAGCATTTTTAGGTGACCGTTATGTGCCACACACTTCGTTAGGTGTTGAGGATATCTTCAAAAATAAGCTTGACAAGATCCCATCCCTCTTGGTTCTTGCTTGCTAGGTATTAAGTACTAAGTTGTCCTCAGAATTTGGACCAAGGGCTTGTTTGGAATACGTTTATTAAGGCCATCAGTTAGGGTTAGGTTTAAATTATAGAGGGACTTATTAGAAATGACATGAGATCTAGAGTCAGGCCAAGATTCAGATCCTAGCCTCTGACTAGCTATGTGCATATACCTCTTGAAATGCTAATTCTATAATTTATAAAGTGGAGGTAATCTATCTCCTGAGGCTGTTACAAGGATTAAATGAATTAATGTGTATAAACCCTTAGCAGGGGGCCTCACACATAGTAGCCACTATTATTACTGCCCCTTTCAGGGGCTGTTTAAGCTGAAGTCTTAGTTTTTGCAGTAATTCTGTTGGTCCATAAGAGATAAGATTGGATTTTAGAAGTCTGTGACTTACACAGATCTCCAATTTCTTTAAGGGAACTTTCTTAGAAAATAAATATTATCTTTGAGGCCCTGGTTTTACTTTCTACATTTTTTTTGGGTTGCTTATTGAAGTTTTAAGTACTTAATGTAGAAAATCAGTAACTTCAGAATCACGTTAAAGAAGCAAAAAACAAAAAGTCTTGTAAGTTCCACCATCTAGAAAACAGTCTGGACATTTGAGGCTGATAAAAATGATTTGTCACCCCCCCGGAAATTCAGACTTTTGCCCATCTATATAGATATTTTCATACAATTTCAGTAATTTCCACTTGTTTACCTCAAAGTTACAAAGCCTTAACCTGATTCCCAAGCACAAATTTCAGAGAGAGTAAAAATCAGGCCAGGCTCTGATTTCACACTGGCACTTGGGCGTCTGAATCGCTTGGTTCCTGCAGTCAGGTTGCTCTTTTTTGTTTTTTTTCTCCTAAGCCTTTACAACATAATTGCCAACTGGACTCTGATTTCCTTGCGGGTATGTTTTTGTTTGTGTGTTTTGGAGCAAATGAGAGAGATTGTGAGAGTCTATCTGTGCGTAGAGAAATCCGTCATCTTTCCTGTTTCCTCTTTGCCCCTTCATCCTGCTTTGGGGCGAGTGGCCTTTTGACTGGCTTCCAGAGCCATCAGAGAGGAGAGAGAACAAAGTGAAGGGTCCCTGGTCTGCCTGATCTAGCAGTGAAGGGAGCAGGCGGGTTTGGAATGGTTTTCCCCTCTCCTCCCTGTTCCAGAGTCATTCATATTAGCCCTCTGACGGGGCGGGAGCTGTGCACTGGCGGAGGAATCATGTGCAGCCCTGTGGGCTGGAGGTGGGCGTCTGCGCCCACGTGCTGCACTGTACTTGTTGTCTTCGCTCTAGGGTACAAATTCCAGAGAGAAAACAACCTCCCAGGCTGTGTTTTCACGCTCACACGAGGGCTTCTGAACCCCTGTTTCTTGCAGTCAGGTTGCCCTTTATTTCAGTCTACAAAGACACATGTCTTCCCCCTTTCCCTTCTGAAACCAGCAGGCCTTGTTGGCTGAGCCCGGCTCTAGGCGGACCTTTTCTCTGCGTAGAGAGGGTTTGCTGAAGTTAAGGGCCTCAGGACCGTGCAGACGTGGTGCTGCTGCTGCGCTAGATCCCAGGCCTGTGTCCTCTCTCTCATGGATCATTACCAGGCCTCCCAGCTGTCCTCCCTGCCTCTGATCCAGCTTCACGCATACATCCCAAATTTCACTCAAAAACATCCACCTGTTGATGTAATTCCCTTCTTTAAACCCTCCCAATGGTGCTACTCTTAGTATAAAATCCAAATTCATTTGCATGGCTCGCAGGGTTCTGTACGTCACAAATCCTGGCCCCTGCTGCCTCTTAGCTTCCTTCCTTCCTCACTGTTACCCTAGGTACCGGCCACACCAGCCTCTCAGCTCCCAATATTTGTCCTTTTGGCACGTTCCTCTCTTTACTCTTATGGTTGCTGCACCCAGCTCATCTTTCCTCATTCTCGCTACCTGTCGCACACTATTCTCTAATACCCAGCTCAAAAGTGACCTACTTGGATGCCTTCCTGGATTCCCCGGGCAAGGTTCCTTGCTCTACTTTCCGCATTCTTGGTTACAAGTGTAGGCTCTGCAGCCAGAATCCTTGGTTTCAAACCCAGCCAGGCCCCTTCCTAGATTTGCCTCAGTTTCTTTATCTGTAAAATGGGATTAATATTAATAAACCTCATAGGTTGTTCTGAAGATTAAAAAGTGCCTAAAACAATGCTTGGCCATAGTTAGCAATTAATGTTACTTTTTATTGTCGTTATCATGGTTACTTTGTGATATATACTTCTACTAGCTCTTACCACCTCCGTTTATAAATATTTTTATAAATCGGCCCTACTAGACTAGACCATGTGCTTTTTGAGGGCAGGTGCATATCTTTTTCACTTTTTCTGGCTGCCTGTGTAGAAGTTTATAGTAAATGTCGGTTGAATAAGTTATTGTACACAGATTTGCCTTCAGAATGGAAATGGGCATCAGATAGAGTGGGGAGTGCTTAAAGTCGGGTTTATGGATGACCATAGACCTAGAGTTGATGTGACCCGATGTCAGCTGGAGACCTTCCAGAGTGCAGCCAGTGCTTTTATGTTATCCAGACGAAGCAGGAGGCCATGTGAAAGTTAAGCATACTGTAGGTGCCAGGTTCATGTCCATTTTGTTTTGTTTTGAACTGTAGGTGACATGTCTGAGAGTAAAGCCAAGAAGATTGAAATCAAGGACGTGGACGGCCGGACACTGAGTAAGCTGATTGACTATATCTACACGGCCGAAATTGAGGTGACCGAGGAGAACGTTCAGGTAAACTGAGACCCAGCCAATAGCTCAGTGTGTTGCACACTCCGGGCCCACCATTTTATAGCGTCCCTTCATTTAACCCTCACGACAACTTAGTTGGTAACTGTAGGAAACCAAAGTTCCAAAGAGGTCAGGCGATTTGCCCTGGGCCGCAGCGCTAGTAGGTGGATGACCGACCCTCACACTGTGCCTGCCTGACCACAGCACCCACACTCCTCCCCACTAGGCCATCAGACCTTGGAGTGAGCTGGGGCCCCGAGCAGAAAGTCTTTCACTCATGTTGGTTCACACTCTCGGTGAAGGAAGAACTAAAAGCCTGGGTGACTGCTTCTCCCCAGTCACCATCTCATCTCAGGGATTTTGAGTATTGGATCGCGAGGCTGTTAAAGACGTTTTCCTGTTTCAGTATCAGTCTGTTGAATGCCTCTGCGCGCCTGGAGGTGCCAAGCACCAGGCCCGAGTCGCGGCGGGGTGCGGGCTGTGATAGGTGGTGTCTGTGCTTCTTCCCCCTTCCACTGCCCTGCCATCTGGAGCCTTGAAAAAATGAGTCAGCGAAGATGCTGCTTCACCTGAAGGCACGTCCTTACTGTGAGGATGCGAGGCCTCAGTCGGGCAGATGGCTGCAGGCGTGGCCCACTCTGTAACCCTCCAAATCGCCGCTCAACAGGGACACAGGATACACTATTTCTTGTCATTAAGGATCTTACTCCTTATTTAAAGTGCTGGAGATTTCATGTGATATGCAGGATTTTTCTTTTCTTTATTTAAAAGCATAATTCCGCATAATTTATTGTGACACAGACGCCTCTCTAGTGACCAGAATACCTGCGACCCTTACCCAGGATGCACCTCCTTTTCCAGGATTGAGGTGTTTGAGGCAGAATTGATAGTCATTTATTCGTTCAGTTCAGCCCAAGTGCTTGAGTGCCTTTTATATGCCATGCACTTTGTTGGACAGTGTGGGCAACAGTGAGCAGTGCCAATTCCATTGCCTGCTCTCATGGAGTTGTGGTCTAGGGGTGAAGACAGGCGCTCATCAAGTAAGCTCACAGCAGTAGTTATGCACACATTGTGGTTAAGTCCTTCAAAGGAAAGGAACATGGCACACAATGAGAAAGTGTGTCAAGGGGACTCAGTTTAGGTGGAAGAGGGGACCTGCAAGGGCTCTTTCAGGAGATGAGATTTAACCTGAGGCCTGGAAATGAGCGGGAGTTAGCTGGGTGGTGAAGGGTACTCATAAGTGGGGAGGAGGGACTGAGGCACACTGCATTTGGGCCTGCAGAGCCTGCCCCACGATGGAGCCTGCCTTTGTCTCCGGTCCCTGGACAGACTTGGGTTGTATAGTGATCTGGTCTAATCCTCCCCCCCCCCCTTTTTAAATGAGGTGTATTTTATACACAGTAAAATGCACGGCTTTTCTATTTTGTTTCTGGTCTTTCCCATTCAGAGTGGAGTGGACAATGCAATGGTTACATCCTAGGTCTAGCAGCAGAGTTTAAACAGCTGAATGACTTTGGGTAGGAACAGTAAGTGCAAATAATTCAGTATAAAATGAGTATAGGGCATGTATGGAAAACTTTTTTAAAAAAATGGATGATAGTTATATCAAATTACCACCACATTTTAATTCATTTAGGTACTTGATGTAAATAGTGAGATTTACAAAACGTATGGAATTCCATTCTTTGCAACTCTAATGAGGAATGCTAGCTAGATGTGAACCTAAAAATGTGTAGGGGGTAAATAATTTTTAAAGCCCTTACCTTAGGGTGTATCAGTAACTAATTAATCATATGGCACGGTAGGCCCCCAAAGATGTCCACATCCTAATCCCCGGAATCCGTTAGGTTAAATGTCAGAGAGCTTAATACTGCAGATAGAATTCATGTTGCTGGTCGGTCGAACATTTGATGGGGAGATTACCTTGAATTATCTAGGTGGGCCCAATGTCATAGCAAGTGCTCTTTAAAGTGGAAGAGGGAGGCAGAATAAGAAGAACCAGAGAGATGTAACCTGGGAAGAACTTACGAGATGTTTGTGGCTTTGAAAAAAGGGGGGCCACGAACCAAGGAATGTGGTGGCCTCTAGAAGCTTGAAAAGCAAGGAAACATTCTCCCTCAGAGCTTTCAGAAGGAACTCAGCCCTGCTGACACCTTGATTTTAGCCTAGTGAGGCTCATTTGGGATGTCTTACTTCTAGAACTGTAAGAAAATAAATTTGTGTTGTTTTAAGCCACTAAAACAAAACAAAAACAAAACCCCAAAAACAGTACTTGTAGGGGAGGTTGTAGAATTGTTATGATTGAAACCAGCATTTTTCCTCCCTTTTCATCATGGACTTATTTAACATCTTTTTTTTTTTTTGGTAAAGTACAAAAGATTTACAGACTAGAGAATTAAAAGATGCTTCGCTCTGCATTCTTTTTGCCTGGCTAGGTATTTATCTTTGCAACTTTGGTCTGGCCCAGTGGTGGTCTCTATAACACCAGTTATCTTAAGGGAGGTAGCAGCAGATAGATTAATTCGAGGACTCTGGAGAAAATGGCTTCACTATTGTTTTTTAAAAAACTACTTTGTAGGGGTGGGAGCGGGGGGCCAGAGTGAAGATGTGCAGGTTCAGAGGACGTGCAGAAACCGAGATGAGGCAGGAATTGCCTGTGAGTGGGGAACCGGCTCTGAGCCTCAGCTTTGCCGTGAACTCTCGCAGTGCTCTCCTTCTGCCCCTTTCCCGCTGCGGGGTGTTAGGAGACTCCGTGAACTCTGGCTAGAGAAGACACTCAGCCAGCCTCTGATTTGTTTCCTTTCCCTCCTACTAGAGCTTCTCTGACATCCACACTGACGTCTTGCCTTAAGGATCAGTTTTCTCATCTGTAAAACGGGAATCAAAATTGTACTCATATTATTGGGTGGTCACGCGTTAGACTGTCTGCCTTCAAATCCCGGCTCTGCCATTTTCTAGCTGTGTGACCCTACAAAAGTTACTTAATCTCTCTGTGCCTCAGTGTTTTCATCTGTAATATGTGCATGATAGTAGTACTTAACCACATAGAGTTGGTGTGAGGATTAAATGAATTAATTTCGGTAAGGCACTTAGAAGAGTGCTACCCTGCGTGCCAGCAGACACTGTGGGCACGGAGAGCACTGTGAGCACAGAAGCCTTTCACCAAGGAGCACGTGATGTGAAGTTGGAGACAGATGGTGAAGCATGGGTGCCCTGCTGTAGGGCAGGGGCCAGGCTGAGGTTCCCAGTAAGCAGGGAATGGCCATCGCCACCTTGATGACGATGGTCAGAGAAGGCTTCACTGAAGAAGTATTGTTTGGGCCAGATCTTGAGGAAGACCGACGGGCAGGTCAGGCCCGCCTCCTCTGCCCGCCTGCCCGTGTCCCACTGGGTGGTGCCCCTTGGCGGCCTGGGCGGGAGCGGCCAGCGCGTGCAAGGGCTCCCGAGGAGCGCGATGTGGAACCTTCAGGGACCCGCGCATTGTTCGGAAGGAGTGAGGTATATTGTTTCCCCTTTTCCTCCTCATTTTGAATTGTGGTTTGGTCAGGGGTCACCTTGGGGGGAAAAACAAAACAAAAAAGGTTGAAAAGAGAAAGTCTGGATCAAAAGGTGGCTTCTTCACGCCGTTATGTATCTTCCGAGGCAGCTGCTCATAGCTGTCCGTGGTGCCAGTATTGGAAGACTGGGTGCGCTGAGAAGCTGAGCATGGAGGTCCTGGGGCTCTCCTGAAAGTCTTAGAAAGAAGGGCCGGAGATTTGGGGCTTGGTTAAATGGCCACACGTACCTTGAAGATACCGAGTTGCCCTCCTGTGGTAGAGGTACCAATCGTCACAGTGACACATTAATACTCACTGTAAGCCAAGCATGTGTTGATCATTTCACACGCATTACTTCGTTTAATTCTCGTAACCACCAATGGAACGTTCGTCTATGATCCTTCTTTTAGAGTTGAAGAAATTGTGCTCAAAGGGGTTAAATGGGTAGTACCCACAGTCAGGTGGGCGGTGAGGGATAGAGTTGGGATTTGAACCCAGCTCTCTCCCACTCATTGTGCTCTGCTGATGTGGTGAACTAGAGTTTCTTGTTAAACGAATGATCAGAATCTTGACTTCAGTTCATAATTAATAATAATAAAAACTAATTTAACTGAGCATTCTTGATGTACCAAGCACCGTGTTAACAGCTTTACGTGTATTATCTCATTTGACCCTCATAACAAGCCTTTAAGGCAGTACCATTATTTTCTTCATTTACTGTTGAGACAGACATGGAGAGGTTAAGTAATTTGCCTTTAGTCACATGGCCGGTAAGTGGAGAGGTCAAAATACAAGCGAGACTTTTAATCACAGTCCTATTCTGCTAGCTCTTCTGTTTAACCATACACATCTCCCCCTGCCTTCCTCTCCCTCCCTCTCCCTCACCCCCCTCTCCCTTTCTTCTTTTTCTCAACAGATTTTTAATTTAACAGTTTCTGTGCCAGGTCTCATGTCTGGTGCTGGCAGAGTCAGACCCATGCTGTGGCCTTGGTCAGTCCTGTCACCTGGCCCTCTGGCTGGTGCCCACGGCCCTGCCTCCCTGAAATTCCAGGAGTAGGTGCTTTTTGAGGCAGGGCATTTCCTTTTGTTTTTGTTAAAGGAAATAAACCCTGTGACGGGATATCCTCTGCTGTGTTTTCATGTTATCCGTGGGTGAGAAAAAACAAAACAGGGCCCGCACGTGAAAAATGGAGGGGAGGCCATTTGCAAGCTGGAGGGAGCCTGTAAACTCCTTGCTGAGGGTCATTCCAGGGCCTGTTTTCCCAGAATCAGAATGCTGAGGTGGAGAGGGGCAGGCTAAAAGCTTGTGACTTAGGGGCATCTTCCATCCCCAGGGTGGTTCCAGCCAGCTACTCTTCCTCTGGTCTCTGCCTCCTCCATCCAGGGGCCGCCAGCACTGCCCTGGTGATTCCATCAGGACAGTTTTGCTTCAAAGCTGAGGACCCAGGCTTGGCCTTTTGTTCGCAATCTTGTTACTGCTGCCACTTGAGGGAGTCGAGTTGCAGGCGAGATAAGAGGAGCGGAAATCCTCTAAAAACTCTTGTTGATGTGGAGAGGGAGGTGAAGACAGCCCCTCATGGACGTGTGCTCTTTTCTTTCACAGCCTCTGGGGAGCTGTGTTTGTTCTCCTGTGCAGACCCCAGAGCCCCACTGGACGGGGGCCCAGTTTGTCCCTGAGACTCAGAGTTTAAGCAGTGATATATCTCCCAGCCTCCAAACCTCCCCCTCAGCATCTTGACTTCCTTTACTTTTCTTCACGCCTTCCTGTACGAAGCACATAGTGGGAAGAAAAGGGCCTTTGACTCATAGCTAATCGCAGTGCAAGATCAAAGAGAGGGAAGGAGCAATTAGAGAAACCACCGGCCCCATTTATTTTAGGAAGTCAGCTCAGGAGAGGACCCAAACAGGATGGGGGGCGGAGAGTGGAGAGGTGGAAAGCCTTATAATTTTTGCCTACTAAGTGGGTTTTGTGAACAGTAGGGATGTTGAAAGCTATGTGGGTAGCTCTATCCAAGGAGGTTTTAAAAACTGAAAATCATAACCTAAGGAGTATGTTCAGGAAATATTTATTACTTTATTTTTTGGGCTGGTTGTCATGAGCTTGAGAATTTAAGCACCAAATTGTGCTGCTGTGCTTGTGAAAAAGAGAGCAGGGGGGAGGGGGATGCGTGTCCCCGGCACGATCTCACCTCCGTTTGGCTGGGAATGCAATCTGGGGCTGAACAGGACTCTCAGAAATCCTAGGCTGCGGGGCCAAAGGGCTGCTGTCCCATTCCTGCTTCTAACCACCCTGACCCTCTGGGGCCTCGCCACGCCACCAAGTGGAGCATGTGGGACAACACCGATTGTTCCTCCCCATCAGAGCTGCTTGGGGTTAGGGTTAGAGCTCCTGTGCTGTAGGGTGGGTAACTGACCCTGTGACATAGGGCTTCCATTGCGAGCGCTGACAGCCTCTGGCCTTAACTGTAGACCTTCTAGCTGGTGCTGGTAGGGGGGTGTCATGGAGGTCACTTGGGAGTTTGGAACAGAGCTTTCCATTCCTGGTATGTATTCAACAAGAATGGTTAATGGTTCTCCCCTTAACTAGCAGGCAGAGACTAATCTGGTCCTGGAATCTGTTTGGCTAGGCCGAGCAAGCTCACAGTTTAATTGAGTTTCTCAGTTTATGGCTGCTTAGTGGGGAGAGTGGCTGCCTACTGAGAATGGAGCTTAAGTGGTCAGATTTGGAGCCTAGCTGTATTCACTTATGATCTAAAACTCAAGAGTGGGTGATTTTTATCTTTTTTCCTTCTCTGGAATGAATCAGGGTTCGGCAAATACCAAGGACACAATGCTAATTTACTGTTCTCCTGCTGGGGACATAGGAGAGTGGAAGGGAGCGCATGGAGGAAGAGAAGAGGAGCATGTTTTCTAGAACTTGGCCATCGTGAAGGAGAAGTTTAATAAGCTTGTAGTTGGAAAGGCTTTTCTCATTGAGAGCCAGAGTTTAGCTTGGGAGTAGGCCGCTGGTAGTGGAGGTTCTTGGTGGTTTCTGCATGTGGGCAGGGATTCCCCCTGTTCTAGTGTTAGCATTGAAAGTCTTGTGTCCTGGGAAACCCCTCGGTCCTCAGCAAACCAGGATGACTGGGTACCCTAGTGGAGGGACAAGGCCCAAGGATGGAAGTGGGGCAGAGTGTTTGGCCTGAGCTCATGCTGGTGCGGAGAGCCAGAGCTGAGACTCAGAACTGTTTTGGGAGATGGTCAGGCTCCAGAATTTAAATCACTTGGGGAAAAAAAAGACTTTGTAGTGCCCCGAGTCAAGAAAAATAAATGCATCTGCAGCCCGTGTCTTCCTGGGCATGCCCTTGTGATGGGAACAGCTGGAATCTGGCTGGCCCAGACTCTCTCTGAGAGCCGGGGGAGCAGCGGAGACAAGGCCCAGGGCATGGTAGTTGTTTGGGGCTGAAATGGATGCTGTGGGTCCTGAACTAAGCAGCCTCAAATCAAACTGTTCTGTTATTTAATTCCCCCCCCCCCCCTAAATTTCTTTTTTGAAGGTCACGCTCACACTGTTGACCTCCTCCACAGGGTGGGGGTAAGGGAAGCAGAGCTGGGGTCAAGCAGGACTCTGACCATCTCTCCAGGATTTTGGATCCAGAGGGCAGGCCTCGGCAGTGTGGGAAAGGCCTAGGGAAGTTGAAAGGGGTTGGCAGTCTGAGCACCCATCTGGCCTGCTCAAGCCAGTCTTCCCTGGCTTTTAGGAAAAACACATGCAGACACACCTAAGCTGGAAATTTTTCTCTCTTCCAAGAAATAGTATAAATACTCATGTGTCCTGTTACCTTTTAAAAGGAAACTCAGCTCTCCTGTCTCTGAGAATGTACCTAAGGATGTTCTCTTTATCTGTTGGATGGGAGAATAAAGTGTGTTTTTCTGAGTCCCGAGGGATTTGGGTGTGACTCTTGTTCCAGTAGATTATAAGCTCCATTAGAACAGGGGTCTGGCTTATGCTTAGCACTGAATCTTAGAGCCTTGGCCAGTGCCTGGCACACGGACATTCAGTAATTAAGTGGTGAACCGGCTAGTGAACAATTTGATAAGTACCTCTCTTTGTGAAGACAGTGTGCTAAAAAGTCATAGGGCAGTGAGTCTCAAACTTGCCTGTACATTAGAAGTACCTGGGAGCTTTAGAAACATCTCACTGTCCAGGCCACACCTCACTCCTCTTAAGTTAGAATCTTTGGGGGTGAGACCAAGGCATCAATATTTAAAAAATTCTCTAGGTGGTTTTAATGTGCGGCCAAATAGAAGACTCAATCTATCCTAGTCTGCTTGGGATGCCATAACAGAATATCACAGATCGGGTGGCTTAAACAACAGAAATTTATGGTGTCACAGTCTGGAAGTTAAGAATCCAAGATCCCGCCCGGCTGGGTGTGGCTCAGCGGTTGAGCATCGACCTAGGATCCAGGCGATCAGGGTTCGATTCCCGGTCAGGGCACATGCCCGGGTTGCGGGCTCGATCAATGACTCTCTCATCATTGATGTTTCTCTCTCTCTCTCTCCCCCTCCTTTCCTCTCTCTGAAATCAGTAAAGATATGTTAAAAAAAAAAAAAATCCAAGATCCAGGTTCCAGCTGATTCAATTTCTGGTGAGACCCTCTCCCTGGCTTGCAGAAGGTCTCTTTCTCCCTGTGTCCTCACGTTGTAGAGACAGAACACTGATATCTCTTCCTCTTCTCATTAGGGCACCTTAGGGCCCCACTCTTATGACCTCATTTAACCATTGTTACTTCTTCACAGGCCCTGTCTCTAAATATCGTCTCATTGGGGGCTGGGACTTCAACATATACATTTTGGGGATGGGGCACAAACATCCCATTCTTAAGGGTCCTTATACTCACAGTGCAGTTCATGAACCAGCAGCTGCAACCTCACCTGGGTGCTGGTTAAAAGGAAGGCTCTCAGGTCCCACCCTAGGCCTGTTGAATCAGAATCTGCACTTGAGTAAGATCCCCAGGAAATTCGTACAGAAGCTCTGCTGTGAGCTGTGGGGATGCTGAGAAGAGGCTGGTGCTTTGAGCCCATGAGGTGGAGAGTGGTGGGAAACAAGGCTTGGGCTGTCCTGACAGCAAGACCAGGAGGTTTGGATTGACTTGAGCAGGCATTGGAGAGCCATGCAAGGATCTCAGGCATGGGAGTGCTTTAGAACAGTGCTTTAGGGAGATGAGGTCCTGCTGGAGGGATCCAGTATCTCAGAATGTCACCTTCTCCTCCAGGTGCTGCTCCCAGCAGCCAGCTTGCTGCAGCTCATGGACGTTCGGCAGAACTGCTGTGACTTCCTTCAGTCTCAGTTGCATCCCACCAATTGCCTGGGCATCCGTGCGTTTGCAGATGTGCACACCTGCACCGACCTTCTGCAGCAGGCCAATGCTTATGCAGGTAATGGGGAGCTGGGGTGCCACACCTCCTCCAAGCTTGTGGATTTAATAACTTGGCCTGCTGTGGACACCTCAAAGATTGCGACGAGTGCACTCTGCTGTGAAGCAGCTATAACTTAGTCAGGGAGACAAGACACAGGTGGAAAGACCATTAGCAAAAGAAGAGTTCAGCTCATTGCCAAGTATAATATGATTAATTGCCAGATGCATGACACAGACAGTAATTTTCACAAGAGAAGAGGAAAGAGATCTGAGAAGACTTTGTGGGGGAAGAGTAATTTGAGCTAGGTTTGAAATAAATCTTTTCTGTTGTTTAAAAAAATTTTTGTTTTGATCAAAGTGTTCTTTAAACAGGATCTTAAAAGTCAAATACTACTGCAAGGCCTATATTGGTAAGCAAGAGTCCCCTGCTCTGCCTGTCCACACCAAGTCTTGCTCTCTAGAGCCACTCACTTATTCTCAAAGAGTTAACATGCAGGCTCTGATTGAGCTAAAAGCTGTTTCATCTACTACTTATCTCCACTTATCTAAACAATATGTTTATGTCATTATTTTTGGAATAGCATTAGATATTATCTGTTGACTTCTCACAGAAGAATAAAGTTGAACTTTCATAGACTTTCTCCTCATATACATACATCCTTCCCGTGTCTTTATTCTCGTAATATTATTTCTACAACTGGCCTAAGTTATGTATTATAATTATAGTCTTTTTAATCGGAAAACTTTTTTTAAAATAATAAAGGCAGTAGTAATAGCCTTTTTCTTTTGCATAGTGAGTGTTATTACCACTGATTTTTGTAAGATAGATAGAATTGAACAGTCCTTCTCAGGATGTCAGATAACCTGTTGATTCTATTTTATTTTTTTTAGAGACATTCTCTCTACTAGAGCTTGTCATTCTGTTATTTTAGGATCCTGCTATTTTAATAGGGTTTTGGGAAGGAGTAGAGATGAACCATATTTAGCTGGAAGGAAGTCTTCACTGGTATTTATTTCAACTAGAACACAAAGATCATGAGTAGGAAATGGGCCTAGCCATTCTTTAAAAATTAAAAAAAAAATTTTATTTTTAAATATATCTTTATTGATTTCAAAGAGAGGAAGGGAGAGAGAGAGAGAAACATCAATGATGAAAGAGTCATTGATCAGCTGCCTCCTGCATGCCCCCTACTGGGGATCGAGACTGAAACTGGACATGTGCCCTGAGGAAATCGAACCTTGATCTCCTGGATCATAGGTCAGTGCTCAACCACTGAGCCAACCCGGCCGGGTGTGTCTAGTTTTAATCAATAGACTCAGTCATCGACACCTCCTTCCCTTGCAATAAAGCACCTCATTATTTCGCTGCCCAAGCAAACACCATCCGTATTCTCTCTGTGTGTCTGGAAATTAGCTGAGGGCCTGCTGGCTGCCCACCTGCCAGCTCCCTGTGCTGCGTTAGCTTCTTGGTCCACAAGGCAACTAGCATTTGCTGCATTAAGCCTCAGACCCCAAGAACCTACATAGACTCTCATTTCTCCCTGATGTCTGTTTCTGAGGCACAAATGGGACCAGTTGTTAAGATGATGCCGACGGTGATGATTTTTCTGAAAGACATTCCTCAGATGTCCCAGTTCTGAATTCTGCTGACTCTTTCTGGCTCTGAACCTTGACTCTCCTGTTTCTCTGCTGTCCTTCCTGTGCCCTCTTTCCCCTACATATTCCCCACACCTTTCTGCTTTTTCTCAGGGAGCCTTTTCTCTCTGGAGAGGGCTCCCCAGCCCAGTCTTTGAAGAAGCCACTTTCTTGAGGGATGTGCTTGGGCTTACTTTAGCAGGAGCCAAGAGCTTGGCCAAGGCCCAGGTCAGCTCATGAACATCTGCTGGTTCAGTGACAAAGGAAGAACGTTAGATTCCAGGAATTCTCTGACTCCCTTCCTGTGTCCCTCCCCAGCCCTCTCCTTCTACATGTGTGTGCGTGTGTGCATATGTGCGTGCACACGTAGCACCCCCCCCATCCTATTGTAGCTGGCTGACAGGATCATCTGAGGTTCGGGTTCTGTACTGAGCCCCCCCCTTTATCAAAGCCTCCCGGGTTCTTCTGGCCTGGTTTTTTCCCACTTTCAAAGTCTGTGTTTTCTCCCTTCACCCCTTTCATTGTCTGATGGTGAGACTCACCTGCAGGAGAGTGGGGAAGATGTCGCTGTGGTGGTGCTCCCTGGTCCTGATGCTGTCACAGTGATTGGGACCTGCCAGCATTGTGTGTGTGTGTGTGGCACATGTGTATGCAGAAATCCTGATGAATTATTTTTAGCTAGTACTTACTGAGCTCTCACTTTGGGTCAGACCCTATGCTAAGCATTTTATGTGTGTCATCTCATTTTTTTAAAATAAGTTTTATTTATTCTTATTTTTTAAAATATATCTTGATTGATTTCAGAGAGAGGAAAGGAGAGAAAGAGAGGGATAGAGAGAGAGAGAGAGGGAAACATCAATGATGAGAGAGTCATTGATTGGCTGCCTCCTGCACGCCCCTGACTGGGGATCGAGCCTGCAACCCGGGCATGTGCCCTGACCGGGAATCAAACCCCTATCACCTGGATCCTAGGTCGATGCTCAACGGCTGAGCCACGCTCGGCTGGGCTGTGTCATCTCATTTAATGCATACAACAGCTAAGGAAACTAAGGCACAGACAGGTGAAGTTACTTGTTGGAGTCACACAGCTGGTAAGGACAGAGGCAGGATTCAAACCCAGACAGTGTTGACTCCAGAGCCAGTACTGTGTACTGTGGCTTCCAGGCCCTATTTGAACATAGAGCCGCCCTGTGGATCGGTAATTGAGGAGCGTTGGTGGGTAGAGCTGGCATTTTCCATTGGAAGTGTGAGCCTGGAAGCCTGTGCCACATACTCGGATGCCAACAACCAGACAGTGTAGACAGACAACCAGCTGTCTGCTAGACAGGGGCTGTTTAGTCATCTTAGTGTGGGGAAGCAAGACGTGGACGTCTTGTCTTTCCTGTTGGGAGGCGGCCCCCTCACTGCATGAGCCCTCCTGTTTTCCGTGGCTCGGGCGGGCGACTTCAGGCTGAGAGCCTCTGCCCGTCATACAGGCCTCCCGTGAGCCTGTGACCATCTCCTGGTCACAGCTTTCTCTGCAGCCAGCAGCAGGGAAGTCATGGAAATGCAGAGGTGGTAAGACCATGGTGAAAAGACATTGGAAGGAGCAGCAGGAAGGTAAATTGTACAGTGTTTAGAGAAGGCAGTATGGAATGATTGTCTTTGCGTACTCCCTCATGGGCTTACATCCACACGCGATGGGGGCCTGTTTTGTTTCTCTGGTCTTGCACTTCCCGACCTGAGATGAAATCTGCCTCTCTCTGTCCATACTGCCTCTTGAGACAGAGCTGCTGCCTCGTCCCACTGAATGTGGAGGTGTGGGCATCCACTAGGGGCACTTAAAAGGGGCAGTGTTGGCCCTTATGGGCACTGGCTTCTCTGGCCCCATGCCTCACATTAGGGGCTGTTTTAAGCTAACCCTCTAGATCAGAAGGAGGGGTCAGCCCAGCCAACACTGGAGCTGAGTGACCCCTAGGCCTGTTTTCTCCTCTCTGTGATGGGGGTAATAGCTCCTGCCCATCAGGATGGTTTGGGGATGGGGCAGGACAGGGAGGAGAGCCTCCTGCGGAGCACCCGAGGCCGTGCTCTGGAGCCTCCCTGCCAGCTTCGTCCCCCGCTGTAAGAGGTGCTCAGATCCGGGTCCTGGTGGAGAGAGGGACTCTTTGGGTTGTCACCACTGCTGTTGCTATGGACACGTGCACTTTAGGGGAGAGGACCATTTCCGGAGCTTCTGATTTTGGTTCCTCTGTGTCCAGGTGCGCAGGCAGATCTAGCCTGCTTTCCCGCCTTGCCTAGGCTCTGGCTAGCTGGCCTCTGTCCTCGCTTGTGCATGCCCCCCAGCTTTGCCTCTGAATTCTGTTTCTTTTCCTTCTCCAAGACAAACTTTTTTTTGCTGTTATAATTATTATTGCTATCGTTATTGCTGTTTAATACAAAATCACCCGCAATATTACAGAAAAAGCAGAAAGAGGAGGAAAAGCACCACAATCCTACCCAGAGAGAACCATGGGCAGCACCCTGCTGTACAGCTTTCCCAGTCCTTTTCATTGTGTGTGTGTTTTCCAGCTTTAAAAAAAATCTTAGCAGTACATTCTGAACATCCTTCTATGTTAGCAGATACATTATTTTAAAACTTTAGAGAATGTATTCAATAAAATTCAACTTATACACATGATCCAAAAATTCAAACAGTATACAAAGGTATAAAATGTAAAGTCAGTCTTCTCTTAGGCCCTCTCTTAGAAGGGGGCAGAGCGACTATCTTGGGTATCCCAATATATATGTAAATATCATATATACATATTTTATATATCCCTAATATATATATATGTATATATGCATATATTATGCTTTTTAACTTAGCCAAATAGAAACATTCTGTACTGACTTTTTCTTGACTTAAAAGTTTGGAGTTCTTTCCAGACTCTTTGTATGGCTATATATTATTCTTTTTATCTGTTGTATCATATGGATGAACTAGAATTTATTTAACCCCAGTTCTTGGTTAATGGGCATTAATGCTACCTGTTTTTTCTTTTATATAAAATGTTGAGTGAGAATTTTTCTACATAATATTCTGGAGTACACTTGCTAGTATGTAAGTAATGGTAAGACTGTACCTGTAGGATACCATCTTAATAGCGTAAAGTAGCTCAAAAAGAGTATGCATTAAAAAAATAATTCAATAGATATTGCCAAATTGCTCTCTTAAAAAATGTAACCATTTTTAAAGTCAGTTCTTGCCTTCTGATAAGTCTTCAGTTCCCTGGTGAAGGTTCCGAGACGCAGACCCAGTGAGACTCTGAGGGGCTGGAGCACCGCAGCTCTCCATAGCTGCCTGTTTGTTTTCCTGTTTAGAATGGCTTGTCTTTTCCTGCTGTGCAGTCCCTCCTGTTGCTTCTGGGTCCAGCTTCCCCCTCAAGGTTATGCCCCCAGGATTTGGTTTGATGTGTTATTTTGGGGTAGGGGAGGGTGAGTCCCATATTTAAAAGCTGACTGCCCAGCCTCTTGCCTCCAGCGGGTCATGTCAGAGTCCTCCTGGGTAGCTAGGAGCTGGGAAAGGGACCCTGGTGTTTTGCACAGCCTGTTTCTTATACCTCATTATTTTTTCTAGGGACAGCTTAATCTTTAACCTCAGAGGCCAGGGCAGGTTTATGGGGACTTTGTTGTTTAGTAATTGGACGGCCATGCACTGGGCCATCAGCAGAGCTGGTTGGAAGGGATGTTAATGAGACCCCATTAATGAAATGGCAATTAAAATTCTTTGGACATGTTGTTTACATCAGTCTGCCAAAGCTGAGCTGAAACCCTCCAGCCATGGGGTGGAAAAGTGATCGGACTGAACGTGTTTGTGGAGAGAAACAGCCTTTTCTCGATTGATTCTTTTGAGATCATGGAATGAAGTGATTAAACCGAGGGCGGCAAAAAAACTTTGACGAATTATTTAAAAAACACAAACCTCCGACTCAGTGAGGGTTGTCTTATGAAATTGCTGCCTTCAACCTGGCATCATAAAATAATAATGATGATGGTAAAGGTAGGAGTTTTGACCATTTCTGAACACTTGTTAGCTTCCAGGCCTGGTGCTGTGCACGTCATAGGCACATAACTATAGAGGTAGTTATTATTTCCCCAATTTATGAATGAGGAGACAGAAACTCCAGAAATGTTTAACTTGCCCAAGATCACATAGTTTGTAAGTGGCAATGCCAAGATTCATTACGAGGCTGTCTGAATCCAGGGCCTGTGCCCCGAGCCCACTACTTTTGTTCACACCCACCAGGCCATGGTGGTCCCCTCACTCCTGCCTCCCCTGATTTTCTGCTTCTAACCCAAAGGTGGCAAATGAAGCAGTAGAGCAGACACAGGTAGTTTCTGCTGTTAGATGATCTCCCTGTTGGGATTTCAGGAAGCCTATTCCTCCCTTCCTCTGGGTAACAAGGGACTCTGGTGTTGAATCGATAACACTGATGACTAGGCAGTTTCGATACAGCTCTTTGCTCTCTCTCTGCATGTGTGCGCGTTGTAGAGAAAGGAGGTGGGATCACATATATATTTAGGGAATTAAGTCAACATGGAAAGAGAGCTCATATCCCACCGTCCCCAGGGAACGCGGAGGCAGTGATATTTAGAGCCTGAGTGAGGGCTGAGGACCCATGTGGGAAGAGGTCAGGGTAGGTCTCTGTTCCTTCCCTGTGGGAGCTGAGCCTTCTCCCCGAAGCAGGGAGACTGTGGGCCCTGAGAGCCAAATACTGATTCAGGAAAGCTTACCTCTGCCCTCCAAAAACGGGGCAACAGGGCGCGCGCGAGAGAGATTGAAAGCAGTTCTGTTTTATTTTTTACTTTGCTAAAATGTTTTGATTCTGTTTGTGTGTTCACCTGTGCCAGCCAGTCTTTCCTGAGGCGTGTAACCAGTGGTTTAATTCCGAGCCCTCATACCTGTTCCCTGGGGCCACAAGGACAATGGGGCTCATTTCACTTCTGCAGGTCAAAGAAGTCATAGATGGGCTTTCAGTTCCTTTTGTTCTGGACTTGTAGTTTAGGTGAACCTGATGGAAAGCTTAGGTTTGTTTCTTCCCATCAGGAGGGAGGAATGGACTTGGAAATAGGCAGTCATGAAGAATGGAAGGAAGCGCAGGAAACACCTCAGAGCTCAGTATTTGCAGATGAGCTGGACACTGAGGATTCAGGTTCCAACAAGACAGACCCTGCCCTCCTGGGGCTCATGGTCCCAGTGTGAGAAAAAGACCTCAGATGATAAAACAGGTTGACTAGGGCTATGATAATTTTTATTTTCTGTTTTGGAGGCTTTGAGATCATAGAACAGTATCACTTCACCTAGCCTGGTAGTCAGGGAATTTGGGGAAAGATCTCAATTCAGGGGTACATCTGAGATTTGAACCTAGGACTGATGCCCAAATGTTTAGAACACCACTATTCTAAGTTTTTTATTTTTAAAGAAAAGTAATTAGATTTATTATTTTTGTCTCTCTGAAGCACCTCCTAAGAGGGATTCTTAGGGTACTATGATGTATATATTGAATTTTATCCCATTGGCCTGCTTAGGACAAGTTCTTATGATCTTGGGGATTAAGATAGTCATCGGAATGTTTGTTATTATAATCGGACAGCCTTGGTTTCAAAACCTGGCCTGACCACATGACCAAATAACATTTTGAGCTTCCATTTCGCCATCTGTAAAATGAGGGGTAGTGATAGTCACTTCACCAGAGCTTTTGGGAGAAGTGACATAATACACGTGAAATGCATAGCACAGTGTTAGCTACTACTCGGAAAAGCCCTCCACTTTTTTCTAGGCCAGCTTCCTTGAAAAGACCCAACTGTCCCTAGAGCAAGTCCTTTCATGGGAATGTGCCATCCAAGTTTTGTCACTTTCAGCATTGGAGAGAGAGGTGTGTTGCTTGGTAGGAAAATAACTTGAAGTTGTCTGGTGCCTCTCGGCGTCTCCATAATTTCTCATCCACATGGACAGGAACAGATACGTTGTGTTTCGTTAATTAAATCTTGGAACGTATACAGTATTTGCTATGTTGTAGTAAAGCCTGGATAATTAAGACTGTTTATCAGAACTCTTAATTGATTCCCCCCCCCCTTGTTTCTGTTTCTCTTTAAGGAAAAACAAGCAAAAAGACAAGAAAAGTTAGAGTTTATTACTGGAGAGTTCCCCTTCAAGGGGCTGGTCCGGGGTTAGGAGATACGACACCCCCTGCACATCCCACCTATCCCCCAAGATCTAGCCTTGCCTGCGTCTCTCTTGCATCTCCTGGAGCCTGGCACAGCCCCCCTTACTTAGCGGGTGTTCAGTAAACACTTGTTAGATGAATAAAGGCATGGCCTAGGCTCTAGCTGGACAGAACTATTGCTGCTGCTGACGTTCTCTGAACTCTCCTGCTTCCATGCTGTTACTTGTATTTGGAGTGCCTCTTCCAGTCATGGCCCTGTGGACTTTGGGGTGGAATTATTGGTACCCTGCCTTCCCCTCTTATAAGGTCCGTGTAGGCATCTGCTCTGCTTTCTTCCTTTTTGAGGAAACACTGCATTTGGCATATTACACACTAACAGTTATTGAGCACTTGCAGTGGTCTCAGTGAATGTGAGTTACCTATATTTGCTTATTTAACACCCCCCACACCTTTGTGAGATAGATACCGTTGTTAGATTCATTTAACAGATGAGAAAACGGCAGCATTAAGAAAGTAACAAACTTATATCCCTAGAAAGTTTTCTTAACTCAATGGAATTAAAGTGGGTTTCTAAGACCTTTGAAGCCCGCACGCTTGTCCGCAGGTCCTGCAGTCCCAGGGGAGCAGCTTCCCTGTTAGAACTGGACTTTGCGAAGCAGGAACGTGGGCTGACAATATTCATCCTTCATTTCTGAAGAGTCTCTTAAAGATTTCAAAATGGACTAATATTATCGTCTTCGAACTTCACAACAACCTTGAGACCTAGGGCAGGTGTTATGGTCTATTGTATGGATGAAGCCCAAGCCTGGAAAGAAGTGACTGTAAGAGGTGGAGCTAGGACTTGGGCCTAGGTCTCCTGACTCATAGCCAAAGCTCTTCCCTACGTTCCCCCTCAATACATTAACAACAGAGCAAAAGAAACAAAAAGTCCCGAAACCAACCAACAAGTGTTAAAGGGAGAAGCTGATCCTTAGGGAGGTGTCTTTCTGGGAGCTGAGTGGGTTCTTTCTGGAAGCAGCTGGCAAGGGGCTGGCGTGAGTACAAAGCCTCTGGGCAACTCCTATTTCCCGGGAAATGGAGTTGGGCAGAGCATCCTTTCCCTGTTTTTTCTAGCCCGTTGTTTCTTGAGTGTTGCTAACAGAAAGAGAACTCCAGTCCCCCATCTCTGGGGGCTTAGCCCTTGTCTCTTCAGACTGAAGGGGGAAAGGGAAGTTTTCCTCTTTGCTCCCTCTCTTTGTCTCTTCCTGCTCACGCCCTGCAAATCTCCTGGGTTCTGGGGTGCCAGCCCCGAGCCAAAAGCTGCTGCTCATTGACTCCCTGGTTGCCTCCACCCCACCCAGTGCTGCTTCCTGGGAGGCTTTCTGTAGGGATTTCATGGGGAGGATCCAGAAGGGCAAAGCCGCAGCCCGCATCAGAAAGGGACCTGGGTTCAAATTCTACAATGTCCTAGAGGGGGAGAGATGGGAAGGTGTGTGGGGCTGACTACTTTCTGCCTTGATTTATCTGAGGATTTTTGGTTTGTTCACCAAGCCACCTGGAGTATGCATCACGGCACCTCCCCTTTCTTCCTTTTCAAAATCCCACCCACCTACTTTCAGCTTTATGAGCCATGAGGAGGAGTTTTTCACAACCCAGAATTCTACTTTCTCACCTCCCATTCTCTTCCCTCTTCCCTCTTCCCAGTGTCAGGTTTGGGGTCAACCAAAGATCAGGGCAGAAAGGCTGGGCGTGGCTCTGGGCCACAGGGATGTTGGCGCTGGTTCACCTGACTCTCCTGCTGAGCTGAGCCTTGGTGTCCTGCGCTTAGTCGTGTTGTGCCAAAGGCTTTTTCTCTCTGCTCTTTTCTTGTGTTACCAACAAACGAAGGACTCTGGTTAAAGACTTCTCAGACCAGAAAGGCTTGGAGAGAGAGTCATGTTACTTTCCCAGCCTCCAGGCCCGAGTGGATTCCCATCACCCAGAGAAGATTATCCACTTGCTTTTATTTTAAAATCTTTAAGAATGGGCACTTTAAAAATAATACTATCTAGTCTTAAAAATTCCCATAGTTAGGGAGGTCTTTTGCATGTTTCACCTAAAATCTAAGCTTTAAACTGAAGGCTTTTCCCTGTTGACATATGGAGAAGCCAGAGCAGCTTCTTACCTTATGACAGTTGCTTCCCTTCATAAAGGATCTGACTTTAAATCTGTTTTATGTGCAAACATCCCCAAACCTCAGGATGGACAAGCTTTAATTGTGAGATCAGTGATATCATTAGGCTAGTGGGGAGCAGATGGGGAACCCTTTTTGTCCAGTGAAAGATGGAAAAGATGTTTATAACCTGATCTTTGAGAGTAAAATATTAACATTTAGGGAGTTTGGAGAAGGGTATATGGGAATTCTTTGGGCCTGAATTATTTCAACATAAAATTTAGAATGATTTTTGCAAGAAATGGTTTAACTCTTTTGTTTGGGTTTTAAGAGACGGATGAACGGGAGGGGGCTTCTCATGCTCTAATTTGATGCTCCAGCATCTCCCAGGGGGGAGGGTATCCGAATCTCACTCGGGGAGCTGGCCAGACCAAGTGGGGGTATCCCTGAGTGGGAATTGGAGGTGTAGCCCTCCAGCAGCTACCAGGCCAGAAAGGCGCCACCAAAGAAGGGGAGGAGGGAAGGCCTGGAGGGCAAGGGGCACAGGCGCTCCTTAAGGCGATGATGGTGCAGGGTTGTGAGAGAACTGACAAAGGAGCAAGAACTGGGCCAAACAATAAGCGATCTGTCATCTCCAGGACCTACTGCACCAGAAACTGCCAGCCTGTAGGCCAGTTCACCTTGGCATAGCTTGCAAAACACTTTCACAGTTCCTTTCCCACCAGAGCATGGGAGGGAGGCAAGACAAGTGGTTTTATTCCCATTTCACAGATGAGGATAGTGAGGCCCAGGGAGGTGATGCCATTGGCTCAAGGAAACAATTCACAAATGGCAAGGCCAGGATTTGAATCTAGGTTCCTTCTTTCTGAAATGCATGCTCTTTCACTGACATTTTACTGCCTTTGTAATAGCAGGATGATGGCTGGGCAAGTGTCAGGGTAGGAGTTTTCCTTGGCATTTCCCTTGCGTGGACCTTAAGCCTGTCTTGCTCTAGCTGTCCCCAAATTTCCCTCCACAGGCCAGCTGTCATGGATTTTTCCCAACGGTGGTGGGGCCAAGTGTGTTGCCACCACACTGGCACGGATCCTTGGTTGGGCCTTCTTGTGAACCAGAGGCTCCATAGTAGACTTGACTTTGGACAAGAAAGGATGACTCCTTCTGCCAGCCTTCTAATGTTGACTTTCTACCAGAACCCCAGAGACTTCCAGCCACACAGCAGTTCTGACCCACTTTTGGTTGGCTGAGCTGCAGGGGGCACTGTCTGCAATTCTGCCAGCTTGCGCCTTGAGGAGAAATGAGCTCAATTAGGTAGGCAGGTCCCAGTGAGGCTTTTCTGCAACATCAGAATTAATCTCATGGAGCATGGGAAAAATATAGGCTCATATCTCTCTGTCCCATTTTCATCTGTGTCGATGTTCAGGACAGAGGATCACACAGGGGATGCTTTTGCTGCTGAATTAAAAGGCTAGTTTCCCTCCAGCCAGGATGTGCTATCTTTCTCCCTGCCTCTCAGAGCCCCTAGGACTCCACTCTGAATCCCACATATTGTCATTGTCATGGCCTTGGCTTATGGAAGGGCAAGACTGTTTTATAACTTTGTTTTCTGAATTTCTGCTTTTTTTTTTTTTTTGGAACAGAGCAGCATTTTCCTGAGGTGATGCTGGGGGAAGAATTTCTTAGCCTAAGTCTGGACCAGGTGTGCAACTTGATATCCAGTGACAAGCTGACTGTTTCGTCAGAAGAGAAGGTATGGGGGGCCCCTGGTGAAACAGGAGAATCGTGTGTGAGGTGGCCATGGGAGGGGCTTGTGGTTTAGTGAGACCTTTTCTGAGAACTTATTTTTTGTCTCTTTAAAAAAAAAAAGGGCCTCTGATCCTCGAACACTAACTTCACTTTCGACCCTTTAAAGAAGAAATAATGGTGGTGATGATGGTGGTGACAAAGCTGCCTTCATTTGCTGAACACTTTCAGTTTGCCAAGCACTTTGCTAAGTGCTCTATGTTCTTCATGTCACTCAGCCTTCACCATGGCGCTGTGAAGCAGGCATCACTGTTGTCCCCACATTACAGATGAGGAAAAGTGAGACTCAGGAGTTAATTAGCTTATCCAAGGTCACTCAGTTGGTCACTGCAGAGCTGGTGTCTACTTGTCACCAGGTGTTAACCACTGTGTCACCTGGCCTCTTGTGAGTATCATTGAGCATTTATGCCAGAGCAGACCTTTTGGGAATATCTAATCCAACAGGGGTTTGGAATTCTCTCTGATGATGAAACTGAAGCCCAGAGAGGGGATAGGAACTGCTGAAGGTCACACAGTTAGCCAGTGGCCATGCAAGGACTAGAACCCAGGGCTCTTGACACCCAGCCCCCGAACTCATTGACCGCACATTTCCTTCTGCCCCCTGCTCGAGCTGACCGGTGAGGGGACTGCTCGTCGCTCCTACTTCCAGTCCTTCCCTCTCACTGACCCTCCGAGTGGGGTATTCTGCCCGTCCCTCATCACCTGCTTGCATCCCAAACCAGCTCAGATTCTGCTGTCACCGGGAAGGATTTCTTTACTCCAGGGATGTAGTCTTTTGCACTGAAAATATCATAAGCTTTGGTGTTGGCCAGTCGGGCCCAAGTCTCATCTCTAGTATGTACAAATTACTTGTATGACCTGGGGTAAGATACTTTGCTTCTCTCTCTGTTTCCTCATTTATAAAGTGAAGATTCTAATAGGATGTATTCCATGGGGTGGTTGTGGAAATTAAATGGCATGAGGTTTGTAAAGTGCCTGGCATCACATCTGGTCCCTAGTAGGTGTTCCGTCAGTGTTAGCTGAGTTTCTTACTGATCTTGCACCTGGAATTAAGTTCTTTCTATTCTGTGTTCCAAGATAACACTCATCCTGTTTTGCTTTTCATTGAAGTTAGGTCTGACCTGGTCTTTCCTCCTTCCCTCAACCGTTAGTTCCTTGATGGTAGGGGCCACATTTTATTCATGTTTGTATCCTTAGAGATGCTCAATACATGTTTCTCGAATTATCCTAGTCCACTCTTAGCAACCAAGCTTGAGGTCCGTTTCTGAGGGAATATTTAAGGAAAAGCCCTCGAAAAGGATTTTACATTGGAGGTAAGACCGAGTCTAAAAGCATAAGTCCAGAGACATATGGTGTGAAATTCACAATGCCTGTTGTCCTGCAGGAGTTTGATCAAGAAAAAAGCAGTTTTTTATTGATCTGTGAGCTGCCCTGAGGCTTCAGAGAAGGCGACTGGCACAGTAATCTAGACTTCCTTAGGCTCAGGGAGGCCTCTGCTTCCATTAATTGGTATGAAAAGAATGCCTCATGCCAGGCCAAAGGCTCCTTCCTGCCCCAGCCTCAGCTACAGAGTGGACTCCCTCTGTTCTTGCCAAACCTGTTTAATGTCTTCTCTGGATTGTGCTACCAAATTGGCACAGTTTGAAGGAATGGACTAGTTAGTTGATTGGCTATGTGAATGTTGGGGCAGTTGGCCAGTTTGGGGCCTGTTGAGCATGTCCTCAAATGTAGTTTGAAAAAATGGAAGCAGTCATAAAATAGCAGGATTTGGATCAACTTGGGGGCATTTGGGTTGAGAAGGGAGACCCTGCTACCTTGAATTCATGCTGGTCCATCCTGCTCTGGGATCATGGTAGTTTTCTTCAGGTGAGGACTTACCTGTGCTTGCTGTGCCTGGGCAGGGGTGGCGCAGGGTTGCTAGCAGGGAAAAGCAACTGGTTCCATGCTTGGCTTGGTGCTAACTGGCTGTATGACCTTGAGAAGTTACAGGTCTCTTTGAACCTTAGTTTTCTTACATATAAAATGGGAATATAAGAGTACCTCCCTTATAGAGTTATCATGAGGATTAGACATAATGGGTATAAAATAGCAAATATAGTGTTTGGCAAGTGCTCAAGAAATGGCATTTGTCATTGTGATTACCATAATTTTGAGACACTATTGCTAATGGTAAAATAATCCATGAAATTAATTGCATATTTCCAGAAACAAAGAAGCATGACATTAAATCTACACACTTAAAAACTGTCAGTGGTGGCTCTTATTCACAGGCTTGCATACGAGCTGCTCGTTCTCTAGAATAAGAGTTTGGAGTGTAGGAGTTTTTCACATTAGTGAAGTTGCATATCATATTTGGTTCTCAGAAGTTTTGAGTCACTTCAGAGTTATGTGCTGCTTTTCAGAAAATAGACTACTCATGCTCTTGACCCCTTTGGTACTTTTAAGGTTGGCTTGTCAACGTACAGTGGGATTTGGCCTGCATTTTCTCTTTGGTGAAACCCATAGTTTTATTTCCCCTTAACTGAGCACATGTCACTGGAAGTTAAATATCTGGAAGCCTTTGACAATTAGATGTTCATTATTTGGATGCTAGTCTTTTGGAAATTCTGTGATCTGTTCCAGTAGATTTGGTGATTTCTACTCCCTTTAATTAAATTGCATATGGTAGGCAGTCTCCAGCACGCACAATAGCTTTTTCTTTCAATATTGCGTTATAGGGAACTTATTGGAGTGCATTTGAAATAATATCAGGGGCCTTAATTTAAGCTAAAATCCAACTGCATTTAATGTTAACATTCGCATAAAACCCAGCTGAATCAGTAATCAAATAATCTGTATTCAGCTAAACCTGCACTTGAACAGCAATATTAGCTACATCATGACTTACCCCTTTGTCTACAGCATACAGGTTTCTTTCAATTTATATTGTAAAATATAGCCAGATTTCACATATTAAAATGTGAAAAAACTATGCATCCTAGAATAGATGAAATGTGGCATTTTACTGTTAATGATGGTCAGAAATGACAATGGCCGGGTCCAGGCAGTTTGCTCATTGGGAGTTTGAAAGTATAGGTTCCACAGTCAGAGTGGCTGAGTTTGAATCCTGGCTCCACTGCTTCGACAGACTTAGTGACCTTGAGCAAATTATTTATCTCCCAACAGAATGTGTGCACCAAATATAGTCATGGGTTTTGTCTGTCATAAGGTCGCTGCTAGAGTCTTATTGCGTTCATGGTATACACACACACAAAATATTTGTTGAATGAACGAAAAGCTTCTTTAAGTCTCAGTTTTCTCATCTGTAAAAGGGGAATAATGATAGTGTAGTATGTATCTTATAGAGTTGTTCTGAGGGTGAAATGAGATAATACATGAGAAATGCTTAGCCCATAGGAAGTATTCATTACTGCTCTAAGGTATGATTATTACTGCTACTGTTACTACTAACTGTTGACTGGGTTCTTTCTCAAGGGGAAGCCCTTCGCAGAGCCCATATTGATCTGGGTGGTTGCGTGCCCTGGGGCTTGGTGTCAACCAGGGGCAGAGAGGAGTAGTGGCCTCTTGGTCCCCAGTGTACCCAGCACCCTCAGCTTGGGCTTCTCTCATGGCTCAAATACTCTTCTCTCTCCAGCGTCACTTATTTTTGCCCGTGCCTCATCTCCTCTGCTCACATTCCTTGAGGCGGGGAGGGTACCTTAGCCACCTTCGTGTGACTCACAGTGCCTGACACAGAGCCCCTGGAGATGCTCAGCAGACATTCTCTGAGGGAGGGAAGAGGCACATTGGGGCTGGACTCTGCCCTGAGCCAGTTAGATTATGGGAGTAATTTTAACATTTTCCCAGAGAATACGGAAAAATGTGGAAACTAGAGGTCAGAAGAGGGCATGGATCTTTGCCATTTTTTCCTCCGTTTTTTTCTCCATGTAGTTTTAGTTTTATAATTTATATTGTTTGAAAGAGGACAGAAGGATCTGGTAGGAGTCACAAAATCACTAGTTGTTTGGGTAGGACATTCCCTCTCCACTCCCACTCCAAGGCAGGGGAAGGGCAGAGGAGCGTGCACCTCCCAGGCACCTGATTCTTCTGCATGGGAGGTGTCTCGGGTCAGCTAAGCCTGTCAACAGATAGCCTGTTTCTTTTTTAAAAATATATCTTTATTGACTTCAGAGAGAGGAAGGGAGAGGGAGAGAGAGAGAAACGCCAATGATGAGAGAGTCATTGATCGGCTGCCTCCTGCACACCCCCCACTGGGGATCAAGCCTGCAACCCGGGCATGTGCCCTGACCGGGAATCGAATCGCAATCTCCTGGGTCCTAGGCTGACGCTCAACCGCTGAGCCACGCCCAGCCGGGCAACCTGTTTCTTGTATTCCCCTTGGACAGCCTCAGTGACCCTGGGGTGGGGTAAGCAACCTTCTGGGACAAGCCCTCTAAGGAGAGGAGAGATGACTTCTGAGTTCTAGTGCAGTTTTGCCACAGAATTGCTGGTTATTGGACTTGTTTGACTCTTTGCTTTCTTAGCTGGTAAATATGTTTCTACTCCTTAAGAATTCTGTCTTCTTACGAAACACTGTTGAGGTTTTTCAGAGCGAGTATTAATGGGGAAATGGCCCACATTTGAAATACAGGTCAGGAAGAAATTGTTTAGGTCCCTTAAAAAGTTAGATAAGTGTCAAGTATGTATTATAATGAGAACCATAGATTAGTCTCTCTGCAGGATCACATAGTCCTGTTATCTCCTAAACTGTAATCAGGGACCACATTCTGATATCTTACCTCCTGGAAGGGACTGGGCCCTGTCTCCCAGGATCATTAATGCTGCATCCCCCAGGTCTGAATTCCTGGCCTTCAGCCAGCGGTAGGCAGGAGGCATGGGACGCAGGCTGGAGCTCCTCCGCCAGCAGGCTGGGCCTGAACGCTTGCTGCCTAGGTGTTATCCTGTAAGCAGGTGCATTTTTGGCCCAGGCTGAGCGGTCGGCAGCCCTTCCTTTCTCTGAAGTCGGCAGTAGGGTTGCCAGCGTCTCATCCTGCAAACAACAATCTATGGGGGTCCCTGCCTCAGCATTACTCTTTTTACTGCTCTCCTTTGGAGAGTGTAAGTCAATGAGCATGTAGGAGTGGAATGCCACAACACTGTGACCGAAAAGCTACCTTGGCTCCCCACTGTTCTCCAGGTACATTTCATATATCATTAAAAAATGTGGCACTTGTATTGAAGTAAGTTCACAGACACGGACAAATAAAAAAGTGCACGGTTCAACTTTTTACAAAGTGCACCACCCGCATAACTAGTACCCAGATCAAGAAACAGAACTCAGAACTCCCTCCCAGGCACTCCCTCCACCCCAAGAAGCAAACTATTATTTTGACTTCTCATAGGTTAGCTTTGCCAGTTTTTGAACTTTATATAAATGGAATGCTGGTATGCGTGTTTCTGTGCTGATTTCTTTTGCCTAGCTTACTGTTTCACGCATCATTTCCAATTCCTACCACAACTCATGAGGCAGAGGTTATTGTCTCATTCTGCAGAGGAGGAAACTAAGGCATGCTAACAATAGGTAGCTCCATGGATTGAAGCTGATTTGTCTGCCTCCCAGCTCTTTGTTAATGCACGCCCAACCCCAGGGGAGACAGAGGTCAGTGACACTCAGTCATTACTATTTAAGAGTCTGGTGGACAGACAGACCCAAAACACATATCCATAATATGTGGCTGAGAGAAGTAGTTAGTTGCCTGTAATCAAAGTCAGGAAAGCACCTGGAATATGTTATTCCAGATGTTGTGTGGGGAAGGACTTATAAAAAAAGGAATATCTGAGCTAAACCTTGGGGAATGAGAGTAGGATTTTGGAAAGCTCTTCAGGTTGAAGGATTGTAGGAAGTTTGGAATAACATTGTACTTGGGGGGAACGTAAGCTCTGTGATGAGAATCAGGTGTCTTTGGGGGGGTGTTGGGAGATGAGGCTGAGAGTGAAGTACGGTCTGTGGAGAGGGTTAGGAGTGAGGACTTTATTCTCTAGGTCACTGTTTACCCCACTGTGTGCAGTAAAACTACATTGCTGTGGAATGTTTATACGTGCTTAGGTTTGAAAAAAGTTCTTAGGTCAGATACATTTAGGAGATAGTGGTTATCAAAGGAATCAGGTTAGGAAACTGCAGGACTTATCAGAACTTTTCTATGTTAATGAACTTCATAATCTCTAAAGAGGATTTTGGGGTATATATGTATGTGTGTGAGGTGTTCCCCAGGCTCATTTGGTCTAAGGACCCCATCACTACGGAATGTCTCCTGCCCCTAGTATTCCCAGGAGCACATTATGAATAGTCGGAGGCTGCCTTTCTTTGGTTGCCCAAATATTCTGCGATGTGCTGCATCTGTTGATTTTCCTTTTGACAGTTTGTTTCATTACTGATCTCTAATTTTTGATTGTGAGGCCATCTTCAGAGGGTGTTATAACCACGGGAGTCTGGATTGCCCTGGTCTGTGGAAGTGCCCCTATAGGGCAGGTTTACTGGTTTAGAAACAGGTTTTTGGTATTATTTTTCATCTTGAGTATCCCCTTTACCACTGGATAATGTCAGTTCAAACCCCACATCTGTCTGTGGCTTGAGTCTGGGATTCCTATTCTTTAAGATGAAGTTCTTTACTTCCCACGCCACAGGAGGTGGCAAGCTTCTTACCCCCTTCCCAAAGGAGATGGATGGAGCTCATCCAGCGCCCGTTTCACAGCTGGGGCAGCCCTGTCCACAGGGAGCCCGTGGCCACGGCGCTCCGCCTGACGGGACACCAGCTCCGGGCCAGGAAAGCCCAGGTCTGGATTGTACGGGCCTGTGAGCCATTTTCGCCTCAGCTTCCACTCAGCTCCCAGACGCGAATTCCTTTTCATTTAAAGCACTTGGGCATTTCTCTTTTGCTTTTGAGTGTGGCTCAACTCTTTATTTTTTTGTAAGAAGGCCAGTTTCACATGTTTGGAGCTTTGGGGAAGATTCCTTCCAATCAGCTCGCCCCGTCATATTGGCTGGAAGGCATTCTCCGTCCCCGTGTCATGCTCCAGTCATTTGTGGGATTAGTGCCACCGAAGTAGTCTCTCAGCTTGCAGGCATTTCTGCACCACTGTGCTTCAGGCCTCTCCCTCACCCTTTGCAGGACCCCAAAGTCTTTTTATTGTCTGTAGGCAGCAGTGGAAAGCTGAAGAACAGTTTCCAGGCCCGGCAATGCACTGCTTTTTTTTGGTCAGCGTTTTGTTGTTTCTGTGAAGTCAGATATTTGGCAGCGCGCTGTCTCGGGAAGAGAACCACGCACCCAGTCACGCCTGCTTTGTGGTTAATGTATTCATTTTCTCAATAAATATTTATCGAGCGCTTTCTATGTGGCAGATAGTGTGTTAGTCACAGGAGAGACACTGGTAAACAGATAAACACACGATCCCTGCCTTCATGCAACTTATAATCACATGAGGGAGACAGATTTTATCAACTCTGTGCACAACTAAATAATGTAGCTACAAACCGGGGAGTCCACCGCGGAGGAAACGGCCAGGGTGCCTTGAAAGTGCAGATGGGCAGCCAGTGGTCCTGATGCCGCCCCGTCTGCAGTTTGCTGGGTAATGCTGGGCAGGCCGCTTCCTGCCTCTCTGCCTCACTTTTCCTCTTGTGAGTGCCTCTGGCTGCCTCGAGGGCCTTGTGCGTCTGAAACGAAGCAGCTACAGAAAGAGCTTTCCAGTGCCCTGTACAACCTTAGGATGATGATACCGCCGGGACGGTAAGTGCAGCTGGGTAGGTTTTCTAGAGTCTGGGAGCCTTCGGACCAGGAAATCTAGCCAGTGGCATGCTGATAAATATTTAACTACTGCCTCTCCAGGAAAACTCTAAAAGCCCTGATTCGTTTGCTGGTTCATTTGCTAATTTCCATGTAAATATTTCCACCAAGGCTGATCTCAAACAACCAGTGTGATGTCACTAAACGCTGGGTTGGAAAGAAACACACATGAGGGGCTCCAGCCCCAGCACATCACTGCTCCCAGCTGTCCCGGGTGTTGCGTGTGACACAGGGATGGGAGTATAGTTAACGTAACCCTTGTTAAGCTTTGGTTTAAGAAACAGCAACAGAAATCTGAGAGAATCATTGTTGTCTCTCGAAGTGCTATCTTCTTGATTTAAAATCATGGCAGTGGATTTAGCAAATGCTCTTGGCTCAATTCCTGGGAAAGAAAAGGTTAGCTAGGTGGCGACGTCCTGGGGCAGTGCAGAGATTAGGATTATGGGTTTAGGAATGTAGTTTCCCAACTCAGCAAACAGTCTGCCTAGGTTTTCAACCGATTGTGCCTCTGAGATGCGACACTGTGTAATGTTAGAACTTGGGTTTTTGGAGCTAGAGGTGAGTTCACATCCCAGATTCACTACTTCCTGGCAGTGTGACGTTGGACAAGTTGCTAACCTCTCTGAGGCTATTTCTTCATCTATAAAATATGAACAGTGATACCTATGTCACTGAGTTTTGGGTGGATTAAATGAGATCATGCATATAAAATACCTAGTACTGTGCCTGTTAATGGTAAAGTTAGCCCTTCTCAAATCTTCAGTGACAAATTAGGTCCATGTATAGGAACCTAGTTTTCCCCCTGATGTTAGCTTCTTTCCCCCCATTCTGTGTTTTGCTGAGAATCAACTGGACTTTGCCCAGTCACTCCCCTGCCTATTTTAACTTGAGTCCCCCTTCTTGATTCTCAGAACGCATTTTGAAAGCAGGGGTAAGTGCCCCAGGGCTCCCCACTTTACTTGCTGGGTGCAGGTGCAGACTGGTGTGGCTGCCTGTATGACTGGGGGCGGGGGCGGGTGGGAAATGGGTTCATCTGGTGTCCTCTGGCCAAGGCTTGTGCTTACATCAGAAGGGCGGTGAGCAGGGGATGATAAAATCCGATTTTCTCCATCTCTTCCCACATAGCAATCTTGTAGCACTTAATAACTTGGTTTTAAATATGAAGTAGGGAGGAAATGATGCTATATCTTTGTTTAAAAGTGAAACCCTAAGCGTGCCTTGTAATTGCTGATTATTTCATCATGGGACCCATGGAAAGTATTTTCATCTGAGTACATATCACCCTGTTCCACGGCTGAAGCCACAGGTTTTCCTATAAAGGGCCAGAGAGTAAATATTTCAGGCTTTGTGGGCCACGGAGTCTCAATTCAGCTCTGCTGTTGTAGTGCGAAAGCAGCAGCCGCAGACAGCATGTAAATGAATGAGTGTGGCCGCGCTCCAGTAAAATCTTATTTACGAAAACAGGTGGCAGGCTGGCTGGCTGGCTGAATGTGGCCTGTTGGCTCTAGTTCGTCAACCGCTGCTGCGGATGATTGAGAGGCAGCAGGGAACAGTGGGTGGGAGCAGGAGCACTGGAGTGTACGTGGGGACCCCAGCCCGGCTGCTTGCTGGCTCTGGTCTTGGGTGAGTGAACTAATAAGGAGCAGGAGTATCTGCCCATTGGTGTCCCTGGAGAATGGGGTGCGGGGCTTGGCGCTTGGTGAATATCAGCTGCTCTTACTTGTCCCCTTGCCTTGGCCAGTCCCTTGATGGGAGGGGCTGTTGGGAATGACTTAGGCACATTGAGGGCTAGTGCTAGTTGGAAGTTTATTTGCTTGTTTACTCTCCGAGCACGAAGCCTAGATGAAGAAAATGCCTCCTCCAGCTGCTGAGAAGGTCATCGGTGTTGGAGCTGTGGCCCTCACAGCGGAGCAGGTAAACAGTGCGGCTAAGCGGAACCAGTCCGACAAGTCAAGCCAAAAACAAAGATAAGGTTAAATATCGACTTCATTAGACTCAGCTTGCTTTTCAGCTTTTATAACAAAGACTAAGCTGGTTTGATGGGGGAGGGCGGGATCAGTAAATGCCACCTACTCAAGGACTCGCAGTTCCTTCTTTAGCAAAGCTCTCTCAAGCACCCGCCTGCTCTGTGCCTGGCAGGGTGCGAGGCGGCAGGAGGTGCGGAGACGGAGGAGGTGCACTTCTCGTCCTGCGAGAGCTCACAGTCTAGAAAAGGGGAGTGGAAGGGGGTGTGGGTAACCCCAACACAAGGCACAGTGGGACTGTGGCTGCCCACCACCCGACCCAGCAACACCGGATTTCCCCAGCACCCTTTGGCCTGTGTCCTGGATCTGCCCTCTCCCCCAAGATTCCAGCCCCCACCTCCCCAGTCCTGCCCTTGGCTCCAGCCTGGGCAGGTTCCACTGCCCCCTTACATTCTGAATTCACTTGTCCATTCATTCATTAACAAAGTGTTTGTGTGTGTATTATGTGCCAGCAAATAAGACAAAGGTCTCTGATCTCATAGATCTGAGGGCTAGTTGAAGAAACAGTTATTCATAAAATAATGCTGTGGGGGTGAGAGAGATTGCTCTGTGAGAGTTAATTAATTTTAAAAAATGAACTAGACAAGGAGGACTTCCATGGTATGTATGTTTGTGCATATATAGGTTATTTTACACAGATCTGGGAGCAAAATGTGTGTGTGTGTGTGTGTGTGTGTGTGTGTGTGTGTGTGTATATATATATATATATTGCTCCTGTTCCATTCTCTTCCCTTCCCTTCCCGATTCCTTGATGAATCCACGTGTGCCCAGCCTGACTTAAGTATATATTTGGGTATTAAGTTCAAGTATTTTAGAGGCAAAGCACCATTAACATATCAACACACACAAAAAATATAGCTAGGTTAAGAAAAATTAGAGCCCCGCCCCCCCAGGGAAATATAGTTTTCATTTCAACTTTATGCCACATTGTAAATTTTGTTGTAATGTTTTTTAGTTTTTCTGTAGAATTTCTTTTCTTCTTCCCTCCACTTTTTATTTCGAAATATTTCAAAACTATGTTAAAGTTTGAGAGAATGAACATTCATACGCTCTTTATCTAGATTTGCCAGTTGTTAACATTTTGTTTCATTTGCTTTCTTTTCCTCTCTCTACATATTTACCCTTTTATTTTGCTAAACCATTTGACAATAAATTGCAGACGTCATGACACTTCCCCCCTAAATATTTTAGCATGCACCTCCCAAGAGCAAGGAAGTTTTCTTTTCTAGCCATAAAACCATTACCATACTAAAGAAACTTAACACGGACACCATAATATTATCTAGTATATAGTACGTATTCAAATTTCCTCATAGTCCTGAAAAAGTCCTTTATGACTGTTTCTTTTCAACCCATGATCCAGGCAAGGATCACGCACTGCATTTGGTTCTCCTGTCTCTAAACCCCTTAACCTAGAACTGGATCCCCGCCTGGCCCCAATATTCACAGTTTTGAAGAATCCAGGCCACTGCCTTGTAGAGTGTGGTCCAAACATGGAGCTGTCGGATTGTTCCCTGCTGTAAGATTCCGGTTAAACATTTTAGGAAAAATGCTACGTAGGGGATACTGTTCCTTTCCCATTAAATCACAATCGGGAATATAATTTGTTTGTCCTACTATTGGTAACCTTGATCTCTGGTTAAAGGTGGCACCTGTCAGGTCTCCCGTTTGAGGCTCTCGTCCCTCCTCCCCATGTAATTCATAAATGACCTTCGAGGTGCTACTTTGAGAATTGTGGATATATCTTGTTCCCCGGCAACTTTTCACCCAATGATTTCAGCATCCCTGGATGACCTTTGCTGAATCAAATATTACAGTTGGTATTTGCAAAATGACGTTTTTCTAATTCTATTATTCCTTCTACTTTTATTAGCTGGCACTTTTCTGTGTTGAAGAGCCCTTCCCACATTTTTTTTTAAAGAGTTCCTGTGGACGCAGGGGTTCCTTTTTTATTCATTACCATCCATTACTATTGTTTTAAATAAGAACATTTTAAATTGATGTATGAAGTATATAGATATTAAGTGTCCAGTTGACTAGTTTTGACAAATGCGTGTTCCCCTGTGAGACAGAGACCATACCTACCACCAGGAGTGTCCTTTGGCCCCCTCCCAGCCGCCACCCAGCCCCTCCTGCCCACGCGGCACTGATATGACTTCTTCCCTGTTCTCTTCGGTGTTCAAATCGCCCCAAATGCTGGCAGTGCCAGCCCGCTAGGAGGCTCTGTCTGCGTCTGTCTGTCCTACCCCCTTAACCTTTCACCACCCTCGTGCTTTCTGGCACCCGGTGTTGTGTTTTACTCTTTTCAACAGCTGGAAATATCCCATGGTATGGATACTAGTTTAATCATTTCTCCGCTAGTGGACTTTGGGTTGTTTCCTTCTTTATCCTGTTAAAAAAATGTGCAGCGAACATCTTGGAACATTCTTGTTCCACTTCTGTGAGTATTTTTGTAGGCTAGGGCTTTATTTTTTGGTCAAAGAGTATGCACATTTAAAACTTTGATGGACGCTGCCAAACCCTTCTCTCCCCTTAAAAGGCCATGATAACGAAGTTTCCACAAACAGGCTGTTTCGCCACAGCCTCACCAGCATTGAGTGTTGTCTGTCTGCGTGTTTACGGTGGAGCAGAGTTTAATTTGGATTTATCCTTGAGTAAGGCAGACACCCAAACCCTGGAGCCTCCTTTCTGGTTCCAAGCCCAGTTTTGATTTGTGTAGAAATGAAACCTCTCCTCAAAGGAGAGGCTGAACCAGAGGAGAAATTTTTGTCATTCGGTGTCAGAAATTCTGTCATTCAGTGTCATATTCTCCGTCACCACCCGCTTTTGGCAGAGGGAATTCTTATTGTTGGTATTCTGCGTTTCTTGGCCATGGGAGGTGCATGGGGAGATGGGGTGTGTGACGGGATGATGACATTGCCCCCAGGGCTCTAGTCCTCTTGAGCAGTCTATTAAATTTGGTTCAGAGTGACTGCTCTGTATGTTTACTCTTAATAACTGCTGGAGCTGATTTTGATTTTGCAATGAAACTTGATGATTCTACATTTGCAGCAGGTTTATCATACATAACGCACGTGTGTGTGTGTGATCACTCGCTTGCATCAGCTCGTAAACAAAGACTTTCTATTTTTGTTTTATTTTAAATATTGAACTTTAAGTCAAACACATTTGCAGGTGACTTTTAATGTTTTTTTTTCTTCCTGTTTTTCAGGTTGAGGAAGTTGTTTGGAAGCTGTTGTCTCTTTGGTAAAGTTATCCGTGTTGATTTTCTTTATAGGTATTTGAAGCTGTGATTTCGTGGATCAATTACGAGAAGGAAACCCGTTTAGAGTACATGGCAAAGCTGATGGAACATGTCCGTCTCCCTCTCCTACCTAGGGATTACCTAGTCCAGGTGAGTCCTGCTTACCCAAGCCTCAGGAGTAGCAGCGGGCAGCCCTGGTTGTCTGGAGTGGTTGAGGAGTTTTCTGGGTCTTCCATGCAGCTTGAGGACATCAGCCCATTGGGTTAAGTGTGAGGTGTCCCTGCTCTACTATTTGTTAGCTTGGAGTTTTATTTAACGTCTTAAAGCCTCAATTTCTTCTTCAATAGAAGAGAAATTATAATAGAGCCCAGCAGGGTTGCTGTGGGGACCAAAGGAGTTGTAAATATCTAAGTTAGGTGTTTAGTGCGGAGCAGGGCCAAACAAATGTTCGATAAATTAGCTGCTTTTATTGTAGGAGACCAAGTGAGAAGGGTTGTTTCCATAATGTTGCTTTGTTCCCTTTGCTTTAGTTTTAGGCCACTTGGAGCCCAATTTGGGATTGATAAACCAACTCTCACAGGGGCCTGGAGTGCATGTTGCATTTACCTCCTCTGAAAACACATATGTTTTCTCATTTGATCCTTATAATAATCCTGTGAGCAGAGATTATAACCCCTTTGTTACAAACTTGGGCCTTGAGGCTGAGGGAGGTTGGATTTATCTGAAGTTACCAACTTGTAAGAGGCAGGGTAGGATTCAAATCCAAGCCTGTCTGGCTCTATCACACACGCCTTGCGCTAAGCAGGCTGCCACCTTTAATGCTCTCTCTTCTGTTTATCTGTTACATGACTTATTTTATACAGTAAATGACATTGTATACTCTTCCAAGCAGGCAGAGTTTAAAACTTAGATATATGAACGAAACAAAACTCCGAGGCAGTGAGCCAGCCCTTAGCTGTCCCTGACAAGTCTCTGGAAGGAATGGAAAAAAGTGAAGGAAAGATAAGAGGAGGCTCAGCCGCCCAGAAGCCTAGCTCTGTCCCGTCCCAGCTGTCTAACACTGGAGAAATACTCAGCCTTTCTAAACCTCAGTGTTCTCTTCTGATAAAAATTGCACCTGCATGTGTAGGGTTGTTTGTGGATAGAATGAGATAGTCCATGTGGAGCCTGCAGCAGTGCTCAGTGCATCTAGCTGAAACTGTGTCCTCACAGCACTTGTGAAGTCCTCAGCTCGCGACACTAGTCCACAGGCCTGATGCCAGGGAAATGTTCTCTGAACTCTCAACATCAGCCCTTCCTCAGGTGCTGAGCCCTGCATTTTGCACTTTGAATGGTACCACTGCCACCTAGTGGCAGCATATCCTTCCTGTGGAAAAGGTCCCCTAAGCAGAGGGACTGAAGCAGCCAAAGCTCCCAGGGTCAGAGTCAAACCTCCCACTGTCCTGTGGGAAACTTACCTAAGGTAGAAGTGGATGTTTGGCCTCGGGCACAGTCTTGCTTCCACAGGGAGGAAGGGCAGCCTGTGGACCTGGGTTCCAGAGAAAGCTAAAGGGGCCGTAGAGATCCCTAGTCACAACCTGCAGCAGGTGTCCACAGCCGAAACTTAACAGTGACATAAGGAAATAGTTCCTGGGTTATTATGGCAAAGTAGGGTTTAGATCTGGAGAAGGGGTCAGAACAATGGACATGAGAACTGTTGTGTAAGACTTCTTTTTAAAAAGGGCTCTTTTCAGAACACCGCGGGAAGAAGAGGGTATTTCATTAACCCTTATTTGCCCTTCAGAGTTCATACTGGTGTAACCCACTGGGGCTGGCTGGTCATAGAGAGGAAGAAGGGAGAGGGGAAGCCCTGGGCAGACCTGCACCAGCACTGTCTGACTTCTCAGGGAGGCGTCTCCTTGTTCGTTTGTTTTCACTAGTTAACCTTTATTAGGCTTTCATTAAATATTTACTGTTTAATATTTCATTAAATGTTTATGTAACATGCTGCATCTCTAAAATAAGTTTTCATTGTGAAAACTATAACCTATAGACTATAAACTATATAACATAAAAGTCATCGTTTTGACCGTGTTGAGTGGATAACTTAGTGGTGTTAACTGCATTCATCAAGCTGTACAACCGTCACCATATCTATTCCTACAACTTTTTCATCACCCCAAAATGAAATGGTACCCATGAAGCACTAACTCTGTAGGGGAGCTTTTCATTCAAGCTGAATAAGTTCTTTGGGAGAAATGCTATTTGTGCATTCCTCTTTCCTCCCAAGCTTTTTTAGAAATCCTCTCTCACCCTTTTAATATTTTTAACTGACCTTAAAAGTTTATGATCTGCCCCAACCTGGCTCAGTCCCTCAGTGGGAGGGCAAAAACAACAACCTTCCAAGAAGATAGTGTTCTTGGTAATATTCTTGGGATCCATCTCTGGGGAAGGAAGTGCCCAGAGGTGACAGAGACCCTGTCTTTGCAGCCCTTTCCCTGCCAGCTCTAGCGCTGCACAGCAGGTGATGGTCTTGCTCAGGAAACATTTAAGGTTATACTGGCTGATACCTGCTTAGGTCCATAACTCTGGAATCAGAGGTGAAGAAGCTATTGTCCCAGCTTAGATGGGGTCCAGGGTGAGGTCAGTAGGTAGGGCTTTTGTGTAGGACGCTTTTTCTTCTCTGATATCACCGCTCTGTTAGAGAGTGCCGCACTGGCCAGTTTTTCCCCTGAGGATTTCACTTGAGAATATGGATGTGAATCACCTTGTTTCATTTCATGCCTCCAAAGGTTGGCTGATGGGTCCCGCCCTCTTCCTCTTCTTCGATTTCCTCCTCTCGAATATCTAATCGTTTGCCGTAAACATTCTGATGCATTCAAACCAGGTGGAATGTGGAAAAAGGCTTTCAGGACACCAGTGCCTTTGTTTTACATAATCTCATTTTAAACTTCAAAGCAAACAAATGAAAACACACAATCAGTGAGGTTGTGGATAATTTTTGATATGCCCATTTTACAGATGAGAAAACTGAGGATCAGAGGAGTTAAGTGGTAGAGCTGGGATTTGTATCCCTGTCTGTCTGATGCCTGAGCTTAATCACCCGTAAGTGCCCTTGAAATGCAGGAGGTGACCACCAAGTTGTAACCCTGTGGACCTTCCTCTCGAGGTTTGAGGTGATGTGCTGTGAGCATGAATGAGTGTGGCAGTGCCCAATGACTCAGCCGGGGTGACAGCATGGCAAATGTGGCCAGGCTCTGCTCCTGGATTTACTACCTGTGGTTTATTACCTCCAGACAGTTGAAGAAGAAGCTTTGATAAAGAATAATAATACCTGTAAGGATTTCCTCATTGAAGCCATGAAATATCACCTGCTCCCTCTCGACCAGAGACTCCTGATTAAGAACCCCAGGACCAAGCCTAGGACTCCCGTCAGTTTACCCAAGGTAAGCCCCCGCCCAGTCACTGCCAAGAGTTGGGACAGTGTCCCGGGAAGGGGCCTCTGCTCCTGCCTCCAAGTCTTTCCTCGCCCATGGCTGCACTGCATCTTGGTTGCATTAGGACCTAAGAGATGGAGTCTGCTGGTTCCTCTTAAATCTGCTGGTACCTCTCTCTTCTGGGCTCTTCCTTTCTTAAGAGTTTCAAGGTAATCTCCAGCATCACCAGGGAGGACAATACCTCAGAGCCCTTCCCGCTACCCACACCATGGTTTGAGCTGCATTGCTTTTGGAAGCAGAAGAATGGCTGTGTGGGTTTTGACTTAGCGATGGCCATGATAATTCTCTTTCTAGGCTGTTATTTGAGTCAGAACAATTCTATTCTGGTTCCTTCCCTTACCACAGAGCCATAAAGGACAATTAGGACTGTCATAGGAGAGAAGGGGCATAAGAAGCCTGACAGGTCATGAAGCAGGGATGGAAATCGGAAATGAGACCTTGTGAGGGGCAGGAGGGGGCAGCCAGGGGAAGGCAAGGATGAGCACAGGAGGGGGCCCCGTGATCAAGAGTCTGTGCAGGGTGCTGGGTGCTTTGGCTCCCTGCAAGTCTCCTCCCCTCTCTGGTCCTCCGGTCCCTCATTTGCCGAGTGAAAGGTGCTAGATGATCCCTAACGTCCTTTCTGGCTTGGCATTGGAGTAGCCCTCCTAGGACCCTAACACACGGCTGCGTGTGGGAAGGTTCCAGCCGGCCCAGGAGGATGGGTGGGCGGAGAGGACTGAGTCGTGCTGGCTCATCGACTGCGCAGGGGGCGGCACCAGGGGATCAGCTGGGCCCTTGCCTTGTCCTGCCTTCTTCCCCTTGCCTTGTCCTGCCTTCTTCCCCGCTGGCTGCCGTACTCCGCACCTGCTGCTTCCAGGAAGGGTCAGGGGGCCACAGAAACATGCTGTCCAATACTAGGCGTTCGGATTCTCCGAGGGGTTCCTCTCTCTGCTCTGCTCTGTGAGCCTGGGTCATGGAGAATATAGTGGTTGTAAAGTCATCGAAGGTTCCAAGTGTCCCAGATCATAGCACAAGCACTGCCGTCTGTGGAATGCTTGTTACGTGCCAAGCAGTGAGCTGAAGGAATCACATTCTATCTTATTTCATCCTCTTAACAACCCTGCAAGGTAAAGGCGGTCATCCTCATGCTACAGGAGGAGACTGAGGGCCAGAGAGAGTAAGTGACCTGGCCAAGGTCAGCATGCTACCAGCAAGGGGACCTGGCCCTGTGCGCGGCTGCCTAGGGCTGGCCTGTAGGGCGTGGGTTCTTGACTTCGTGCAGGGAAGATTTCACAACACAAGTCTCAGTGACTATAAGGGAACGTTTATTAAAGCTGGGGACAGTGAAACAAGGAAGGGCTGAGCATAGAAGAAGCAACAGGAGAGCCTAGGCTGGGCTGCCTTAGTTCCGTGGGAAGTCAGAGAAAAGGGGGCCTTGGGGACAGGTTCAGGGGGTTAGCCCAGAACGAGCTGCCACTGCCCATTGCTCCCCTGGTGGCAAGTCTCGTGGGGCCCCTTAGAGCTTAGGAGCTGTGTGTCTGTGGGGGAAGAAGAGGGGGAAGGAGTGGTGCCCGCTGCTCCCCAGAGGGAGAGCGAGTGCTGGATCCTTTGTCTTGAGGCTTTTGTCTCTCCTTTGCAGGCAGGAATCTTAGGGGAGGTCTCTGGAGAGGGTTTCAGCAGAATAGTCACCAGTTTTCTAGGTGTGCTCCACTCACTGGCCAGCGTCAGGGCAGGGGGTCGTTAGTCATTGCAGCTGGTTCTGGAGTCATCCACCTGCTTTTGCTGCTTTTCTGGGTCTGGAGCTGAAATACAGCTGAGGCCTAGATGCTGTTTCTAAGGAGATGACCTGTATCTGCTGTAAATCGCTCGGCCAGCGTGTTCAGCTCTCTGCCTCATTTTCGCTATTTCGCTTGTCCTGGCTCACTGGCCTGTCTCCAACAGCTCATGTGTGGGACCGGGGTTTGACTTGAGTCTTTCTCGCCCCCAGACCTGTTCTCTGAACCCATGCCATCCTGCACCCTGGTTCACCTTTGTAAATCTGAGAACGTATACGTACCTGTCTACCTCCTGCTGCCTAGTTCTGGTTACAAGAGGCAGCCACAGGGCAGAGGCCTTGGTCTGACTGGCCACTTGCCTTACTGCATGTCGACAATCTTTTGTTTTATTTTGTTGAAATATCTCACTGATACTTTGTTTTATTTTGTTGAAATATCTTCATATTTTTTCAAAATGAAAATAAATTAGTTTTCTTTAATTATAGGAATATGTACTCGTTTTAGATTATTAAAAGGATACTGCAGTTTTGAAATAGTTTTAAACATCACCTGAAATCCCTCCACCCAGGGGCAATCACTGTGGTCGTTTTGGTGAATTTTCTTTCAGACATATCTCTGTGCACTTATTCACAAATAGATTAAAAAATGTACGCTTTCAAACGGAATCTTACTACATAGATTAAAATCTTTTTTTATCCTACTCAACCGTATGCTACAGACTTCTTTGAATGTTATCAGTATAGGTAAAATCAGCATTTAAATTGTAACAGGTACATGGTATTTAATTATATTTATGTACTGTTATTTGTTTAACTGTCCTCTATTGATGGGTTTACAGTTATTTCAGCATTTAAATTGTAACAGGTACAGGGTATTTAATTATATTTATGTACTGTTATTTGTTTAACTGTCCTCTATTGATGGGTTTACAGTTATTTCCATTTTTTAATATAAACATTTCTGTTTCAAACATCTTTTAAAAGCTGACATCTTGTTTTGGTTTGCATTTCTTTAATTGTGAGTGGGATTGATAGTGGTTTCATATGATTCTTGGCATTTGTATTTCTTTTCTTTGTTTTAAGATTCTCTGTTCATATCCTTTGCCCATTTTCTTATTGGACTGTATGTGTTTTTTTTTTTTGAATCCTTACTCAAGGATACTTTTTCCATTGATTTTTTTTTAGAGAGAGTGCAGGGGAAGGAGGAGGGAGAGGGAGAGAGAGAGAGAAACACTGATGTGAGAGAGACACATTGACTGGTTGCTGGGGATCAAGCCTTCAACCCAGGTATGTGCCCTTGACCCAGAATTGAACCTGCAACCCTTCCGTCCGCAGGCCAACGCTCTAACCACTGAGCCAGACCAACCAGAGCTGGACTGTGTTTTTATCAAGGGATTTTAAGGGCTCTTTTTATGTTACAGAGGTTAGGCCTTTGTGTGTATTTAGAATATTTTTTTCTTAGTTTTCAGTTTGCCTCTAAACTTATTTATGACATTTTTTGAATCCTCCAAAACAGTTTTTAAGTAGTCAAATTGATCTAATTTTTGCTTTATAGCATAGGTTTTGTATCACGCTTAGAAATGTTTTTCCTACTCTGAGATTAAAAAAAAAATACTCGCATGTTTTCTTTAAGTACTTTTATGATTTTTGTTTTACATTTGAATTTTTAATACACTTAGAATTTATTTGGGTTAAGGAGTGAGGGTAGGAATACGGCTTTCTTTGTATTGCAGCCCACGAGCCTGTTGCCCCAAGTTATTTTATTAACTAATCTCCCTCCCATCCATTTGAAAACCACCTTCATTATGATCTAAATTTCCCCAACCTTTGTGTCTTGATATTATTGATTCTAAGGTGCACTGTTGTTTTACATGGAAGAGGCTTTTTCTATCCTGGGTTTTTAGCTGGCCCTGCTGCATGTTTTGTGATACTATGTTATCAGGTTAATGACATCTTTTCCTGGGTAGTGTATTCTGGAGCTATGGAAAATGGTACAGAGCTGGCCCAGTTTCTTTTTATAGAGACCAATACCCAGTGGCCTCTTCTTTTTTAGACTCTACATCTAACTTTTGCCACAATACCCACAAAAAGACAGATTTAAAAATCAAAGCCAAGTCTGTGTCTGAGCCTGGACTAGGCTTGCTGAGACCTTCCCCCACTTTCCCAGATATTGAGTCTGTAGGTGAGAAGAATCTGCCCTGTGTTTCATGAGGCCAAAGTCCCCCCCCCCCCCCCCCATGGCCTGTACTCCTTAGGGACCATTTCTTTTCAGAATGAGAATGTTTAGATCCCTGGGCACATAGCCTTCTGCAGGCAACTGGAACTAGGATTTCCTTTGAATCTGATGATGGAACTTAAAAAAAAAAAAGGCATTGCTGCCCTTTGCCTCATTGTTCCCCTGACTTTAATCCTTGAATGATTTAAGTTAGACTGTTCCACCTGCTTCTCAAACTCTATTCCTGCCACCATTGTTTGGGCACTTAAAATGATGAGGGGGATCCCCACTGTGAGTTCGAGGAATGGGGCTTGTGAGGAAAGCTCTCACTTTGAGGATTATCAGATTGTACATTATGTCATTAAATCATCACAACACAGGTCAGTACTGTTCACATGCAGTTAAGTTATTTGCCCAGTTACATAGCTGGTAATTGCAGAGCTGGGGTTTGACCCAAGGTCTGCTCCCCTGCAGAGTCTGCTGTGCTTTCCTTATACCAAACTGCTTTCCGGGGACATGGGTTCAGGCTCTGGTGGCCGATGAGAAGGATTCTTTTCTTTCTTTTTAATTATCAAAATCTCCTTTATTTAAAACATAACATTCCATTGGTCTTGTTAATAGGTACACTGCCAATACATTTACTTCTTTTTAAAAATCAAGAGTTTATTTTTTGAGCAGTTTCAGGTTCAGAGCAAGATCGAGGGGAAGGTACAGAGATTTCCCACGTACCTCTGCCCCGATACACGCATATCTTCCCCTTAGTAGCTGCACCCCAGATTCTCTCTCTTAAATTCAGATTTATGAGGCATAATAATTTTATACATGGTCAAATCCACTCTATAGGGATGCAATTTGATGAATTTTGACAAATGCACGCAGTCATGGAACCACCATTCTAATCAAAATACTTACGGAATATTTTAGTCACTCCAGAAAGTTCCCTTGTGCTGTTTCGTAGTCAAGTTCCTTCTTCCACCCCCAGCCCATGGCTTCTATTGCTGATTTCTGTCCTTGTACTTTTGTCTTTTCTAGAATGTCATATAAGTGGAACCATGCTGTATGTAGCCTTTTGAGCTTACCCTCTTTCTCTTAGCATAATGCTTTTGAGATTCATCCACATTGTTGCATGTACCAGGAGTTCATTCCTTTTCACTGCTAAGTAATTTCCATTATGGATGTACTGTAACTTATCCAGTCGCCAGCTGATGGACGCTTGAGTGTCGTGTTTTTGACTATTACAAATAAAGCTGCTTTGAACTCCTGCTTACAGATTCACTTATAGCTCTTTGTTTGGACATATATTTTAATTTCTTTTGGGAAAATACCCAGGAGTAGGATTGCTGGGTTGTATGGTAAGTATATGTTTAACTTTATAAGAAATTGCTAAACATTTTTTTAAGATGGCTATACCATTATCCATAGCCATCAGCAGTGGATGAGAGTTCCAGTTACTTTACAGTTTCCTGTATTATTTATTTTTAAAAATTATCTACTTGTATTATCTATTTTTAAAAAATTTGGCCATTCTAGTAGGTAAGTGGTGATATTTCACTGTGGTTTTAATTTGCATTTCTTTAATGACTAATGCCGTTGAGCATCTTTTCATGTGCTTATTTGCCATCTGTATATCTTCTTTGGTAAAGTGTCTGTTCAGATATTTTTCCCATGGAAAAAAATTGGGTTATTCTTATTGAATTGTAAGAATTCTTTATAAATTAGATAGAAGTCTCTTATCAGATATATGTATTTTGCAAATATATGTCTTATCTTTTTGTTTTCTTAGCAGTATCTTTGGGAGGGCAGTTTTTAATTTTATCAAATTTTTTTCTGTTATGATTATGTACTTTGTGTTCTATCTAAAAAACAATCTTTGCCTAATCTAAGATTGTAATGATTTTTCTCCTATGCTTTCTTCTAGAAATTTCAGAGTTGTAGGCTTTACATTTAGGTTGATGATCCATTTTGAGATTTAAAAAAATGGTGTGTGAAGTAAAGGGTCAAAGTTCATTTATTTTGCATTTGAATGTCCAGCTTTTCCCCCACAGCATTTACTGGAAAGATTCTCCTTTCTCCATTGAATTACGTGGACACCTTTGTTGTAAATGATCGAATAAATGTGTGTGGGTCTATTTATGTACTCTATTCTGTTCCTTGTATCTATTTGTCTATCTTTACAGTAATACCATGTTGCCTGGATGACTAACTTTACTGTAATTCTTGAAATCAGGTGGTGCAAGTTCTCCATGTTTGTTTTTCAGCGTTGTTTTGGCTGTTCTCACTTGTTTGCATGTCCATGTAAGTTTTAGAATTGGCTTGCCTATTTCTACAGAAAAGCTTGTGGGGACTTTGGTAAGGATTGTGTTGAATTTTTAGGTCAATTAGGGGGAATTGATGGATTAGCGATACGAAATCTTCTGATTCATGAACACAGTATATATCTTCATTTTTTTTAGGCCTTCTTTAACTTCTTAGTAATGTTTTATAGTTTTCAGTGTATGAGTCTTGCCTATAGTTTGTTAGGTTTAGCCTTAGGTATTTCATAGTTTTTTGGTTTTAAATTCAAATAATAACTTTTCTTTTAAAATTCAAATTTCTGATAGTTTATTGCTAATATGTAGAAATATAACTGGTGAGAAACCTTATTGAATGGAGAAGGAGAGGTCAGGTTGATGATGGCTTCATTCCTTTCTGGAAAACATGCGCAGAAGATGACTGAGGGCCCCAGGCTGACACTTCAGGGAGGTATTTAGGGTTCCCTCCGATGGTGTTGGCTCCTCCACTAAACTGGTTCCATAATCTCAGGTGTTACTCATCTGTGTCCTTGGCACAGAGCCTGTATGTGACACAGAGTAGGTGATAGTAAAAGTTTTCATGAATGAAAGAGATATTTTTAAAAAAAAGAAATAACCTCATGGAGATTTAATACTGGCCATTTCTGTCACCCTTAGTTGTTTGCCAATGCTTTCAGCATTCACGTATGTGGTTCTGCATGATTGTAGTAAGGATTTATGTCCTACTTCATATCCTGTGTTGATCACTAATGTAGACCCTGGAACATTTAGTTCAGCCCACGAGTCCAATATTGAATGAAGCCAGTTGTTGTTCCTGGGGGTTAGATGGGTTGTAAAACACTTAGATTGAAAAACAACACTGGCAATAAACTATAAACTATCATGTATGCATTAACTTATTAGTTTATTAATCCACTCATCCAATACCCTTCCATTGAGTCACTAATTGCCAGGAACTGGGTTAGGTTTTAGAGCCACAAAGACAAATTTGAGCTGGACCCTTCCCCAAGGTGCTCCAGTCTAGGTGGAGAGGAGTTAGATGTAAAGGAACAATTATAATGGACTGTGTAAGTACCACATGGAGCTATGGGCAAGACACTCTAGGAACATGGAGAGGGGCAAGGGGCTGGGCATAGCTTTCTGCAGGGCAGAGCCCTGAGCTGTGTCCAAGGTCAAACGCAAGTTGTCTATGAGAAACTGGCTTAGGTGACTGCAGGAGAGAACTGGCTCACACCATTTGATGGCCCTTAGAGTAACTTGTACTGTGCCCTGTTGCTTCCTTAGGCCATTGTCCTTATCACCAAGGGCATTAATGATGATACAAGCAGGATTGTCTAAATACAGCTTCCTTGTGTTTTAGACAAAGCCCTTTACATACATTATCTTATCTTGGCAGCAACTCTGGAAGTTCCAGTGTTGGAAAAAAGTGAGATTCAGTGAGATTGAATGACCTGCCCAGCTAAGTGGCAGCATGAGGGCTTGGATCCAGGTCTGGGCGACCCAAGCTCATGCTTTTGAGTGCTGCACAATACTCACCCCCAATTATGGTAATAGCAGATCCCAGTTGCTGAACACTTAGCATGTGCCAAGCATTGGGTTAAGTGATTTACATTTATTATCTCATAGGATTTTCAAAATTGTAATTATCCTCATTTACACATGAGGAAATTGGATCTTGGGTTATGTCACCTTTTCAGTATGTGTTAGTGACCAATTTGTGCATTACAGATTACCCTAACCTTGGTGGCTTAACACAGCAAATGTTTATGATCTCTCAGTTTCTGTGGGCAGGAATCCCAGAGCGGCTTAGCTGGGTTGTCCTGGGCAAAAAAGCCTCTTACAAAGTTGCAGTGAGCTGTTGCTTAGGGCTGCAGTGACCTCAAGGCTTGTTTGGGGAGGATCTGATTCTAAGCTCACTCTCGTGGTTCCTTGTGGGCCTTAGTTCCTCCCCCTGTGGCCTCTCCACAAGTTGCTTGAGCGCCCTCATGACATGGCAGCTGGCGTCCCCCATTGTAAGTGATTCTGCTACAGGGAGAGGATGAAGAGCACGCCTGAGACAGCAGCTGTAGTCTGTCTGTAACCTACTCTCCAAGTGATGTCCCACCACTTCTGCTGTGTTTTATTTGCCAGCTATGAGCCAGTAAGTCTCGCCTACCCTCAAGGTGGGGGAAGGGGGGTTAAGTTACCTGTCTTCAGTGGAGGAGGATCAAAGAACTTGTGATGTGTCTATAAAGCACAGCTAGTAAATAGCCAAGCTGAGCCCTGCTGGTTTGGCTCAGTGGTTAGAGCATCAGCCCACAGACTGAAGGGTCTCAGGTTTGATTCTGGTCAAGGGCTCCTACCTGGGTTGCAGGCTCAGAGGCAACCATTCGATGTGTCTCTCTCACATCAATGTCTCTCTCCCCCCCCCCCCACTCTCTCTAAAAAAACAAAAAAAAAAACAATGGGAAAAAATAGCCAAGCTGAGATTTAAATCAAGGATGACAGACTGCAGACCCTGTGCTTTTTAACTGTTCTAGTATACTGCCTCCAAATTCACAAAAGCATTTTAGCTGGGTACTGTGTGGACAGAAACCCGATTCCCGCCCTCTGGGGGCTTTAATTGTAAGAGGCCCCTCTGAGAAAGTAAGATAGAAATTGGTAAGTAGCCAAAGAAATGGAGGAAGAGGAGGAATCAGGAGGTGACTGGCCAGCTAATAAGGGTGTTTCTGAGCGATGAGTGCCCGGATCAGGCTGACACGCTCGAGCCGGAACAGCTACTAGCATCGTCTGGGCGCCCACGCGGTCCCGTGGACGAGCAGAGGCTGTGTCCCAGCTGCTCCGACTTCCTCCGCCCCCGTCCGCAGACCGCGGCAGAGGCGTGAGGCCCCAGGATGCAGATGAGCCCCTTGGAGGTGTGCTGGGCCTGGCTATTCTCGCTGTGATTTCAGTTCAGTTGCCATCTCTACTCAACTCTTTAAAAATGACACCGTGCCCTGGCCGGTGTGGCTCAGTTGGTTGGAGCATCGTCCTGTGCACCAGAAGGTCATGGGTGCGATTCACGGCCAGGGCTCGTGGGTTTGGTTCCCGGTTGTGGCATGTGTGGGAGGCAACCAATTGATGGTTTTCTCTCACATCAATGTTTCTCTTTCTCTCTCTCCCCCACCCCCCTTGCTCTCCCTATTCCTCTCTAAAAAAAAAAAAAAAAAAAAAATCAATAACTATATCCTTGGGTGAGAATTAAAATCAAAGTCATTTAAAAAATGACACCAAAAAGCCATCTGGGCTGAAGGTGGGTGGCTTTCTCCCGAGTTGGACCGTCTTGCTTTCAGGGAATGGTTTGGGAAAGAAGGCCTGTGGTGCGGGAGGATGCCTTCTCACTGGGTCGGGCCCTGCGCTTGGTGCTGCTCCTTTCTCATATGGACCCTTTCGCTGGACTCAGGCCACACCTGGGAACACCCCGAGGTTGTGAAAAAGCCCCATGATCACCCCTTGAATTAGTGGAGGTGCTCACTCTGCTATTCGTAGATCATGTGTCCTTTTGTACCATTTATTGGGGGTCTGTTTTTTAGCAGTTGCTTTCGTAGTAACAGCAATAGTAATAATGCTGTTGTTGCTCTAATAAAGCTAACATTTAGTGTGTGCTATTTACAAAGCACTGTACCAAGTGCTTTGGATCATTCTATTATCCTGATCTTATAGGTAATGAGAGTGAGGCTCAGCGAGGGTAAGTGCCTTGCCCGTGGTCACACAGCACTTAGTGACTGGGCTGATATTTGACCCCAGGTGTGCCTGACTCCAAAGCCCATTTTCCCACTCCTCTCTTCCCCCGATCTTGTTCTTGCATTGCTGGTTCTCTCTCACACCGTCTCTGTACCTTGGCTGTCAGTCCTTGCCTGGAGCATCTGTTGCTCAGGAACCTACTGGGACAAGTCTTCTGCCTCAACCTCGACATGCTCCTTCGGATGAACTTTTGGTGTTAGCCCTGCGGCCCCACGCACCAGGGTAAGAGAGAGTCTCATTTCCTGCCCTGGCCCGAGGGACCGACTGGCTGGGCCTGCCTTCTGCCCAGCTCACCGGTCATGGAAGAGAGTTTGGACACACACTCTGCTCTTGCCTGATGAAAAAAGTGTGCAGAGTCCAGGTTGTTACTCTCACCTTAGTGGAGCGTTTAATGACTTACAGGTTTAGGGTTAGAGTCTTGATCCACTATGTGCCGGAAAGGTCTGCTCTATTTACCTGCTGCTTCTTTCCCTGGCTAGTCTCTGGCACCTACCTAATGGCTGTCAGACACAGATGTTTTCATGTCACGAGGAAGGACCAATGTACCTTCACTCCCACAGTCATACTGGTAAAGTCAGAATCGTTCATGTGAAAGAACATTTTATATTTATTTAGAAACCACTGTGCTGTGCTGGGAATGAAATTTCCTTCCTAAGGAATCAGGTAGTCTTTCCATGTTCTCACTCACTAATCTTCCTAAAGTAAATGGCCCTTTGACTTTCCAAAATGACCTTGTTTTCCTTGGGAGTTGTCCAGTGACTGTTCCTCCACCCACAGTGGAGTCTGCTCACCCATATTTTGTCAACCAGAACTCCATTTACCAGAACCTCTACAGCCTTCAACACACTGTCAATTGAGACTTGGGGGTAGGACCCTGGGGTGCCCTGAGAGATGCCCAAGTGCATTGCAGTTCTTGAGCATGATTAGATCATGTCCAGTCTAGCATAATTGTCAGCCTGGAATGGTTCTTTAGTTTATTGTGATTCCCATATGACCACTGGTAGTTCTTACTCAGGGTTACCTTGAAGGATAAATGTTAAAAGTAGTGATCATTGAAAAGGCTGATTTGATTCAGCAATTGCTATTAAAGGCATTACAAATGTTTGGTAAATTGTGATTTAGGGATGTTGGGGAAAGAAACAAATATGCCTGTTGAACTCCTTGGGACCAAGTTTTTCTGAAAATGTAAAATGAGGGCTTGCAAAAGAGAATGGTCCAGGGCTCTTCTTGCCCTGCCATCCTGGGCCATTAAGTAGCTAGAGGTTTATAATTTCAGAGCTGTAATGCACGTAGACCTGGGGACTGCTCATTTTGTCTAATTGGTTGCTAAGGCCATGCATCTGTGAAAACAATCATTCATTAGTATTCAAGATAGGAAATGTATTCTTTTTCCTCTGCACAATTACATGATTCTGAGTGTAGTGTTCCTTGTATGATGGCTTCTTGCAAGAGCTGCCATAGAAACTGGCTTTCTTATATTTAGTAGAGAAGCAGAAATATACTTCTCCCTCTGCCACAAGCTACCTCCACATTTTCAGAAACCGATGGTCCTATTCCATAAAACCTCACAATTGCTCTTCCCAGATCATTGCACAAGTTTTGAATATTAAAAGTCTTCTCTTACCAGTGGTTTTATGAGCTCAAAGGCAGGTTTATTTTGAAAACCTTGTCCTGTATTATTTTTGTCTTTCTGCTCCTGTTTGACTTGAACATTGAAACTTTTGTATTTCTATATTTCTGTTTCTGTATACTATGAAAATTCTCAGAGGTGGATGTTGGATTTTCTTCAATGTGAATGTACCATCTGGTACCCTCGGTGGAAGACGGTTTCTGGGGACGGTCGGCTTTCCTGAAAGCTTTGCCTTTTTTATTTACAGCTTGTATAAAGAATAAAACCTTTCTTCTGGTAATTGAGTCAAAGATGGAAAAAGCACTCTCTTTTTATTTTGTTTTTCCTCGGTGTCCCCAGAATTGTAATCTGGTGTCTAACATGTCTTAACCCAAGAAATTGACTTTCTGGCCTGTGTATTTCCCCCCCATACTGTAGATTTCTTTCATTTAACTCTGTGTGTGCTATTTACTATTCATTAATTCTTTATTTTAAATAAATATTTGAGTTCTCACTTTTACCTAGAATCATAAGGCCCTAGGTTTATCTTGGTGACTGAGGCATATACATTTTGTGCACTGTCTAGGAGGGGAGGCAAGGTCGCCAGACAGTGAAAGTACAGTGCTGGGCAATTTTAATGGAAGAACACAGGGCATGTGTGATCTCAGAGAAGGGGTATGGAACTCAGATTTGGAGATCCTCTTGGAGGAAGTGACATGTAACCTGAGACCTGAAAGATAAGCAGGTGTTAAAGCAGAGGGATCAGAAAGGAGGAGGAGATTCCCAAAAGGAGGGAGCAGCGTATGTGAGGGTGTTGGGTGCCTGAGGTCACTGCAGAAAAAAACTTACTTAACACTGGTTTGATTCTTACTGAGCCCCAAAAATTAGATTTCAAAGAAAATCCTTGCAATAGTTTGACTTCATTTTAGCTTTACCAACTCAAGACCAGAAGGACAATGCAAGTTCTAGGTATGTTTATGAATACAGGGCAAGTCATTTGGCCCTGGATGGCTTGGGCATTGTCTGAAGTTTGCCAAGAGGCTGTGTTCACCAACACCCCCTTAATCTGTTCATGGATGCCTATCTGAGCAAAGGCTCACAGATGGGAAGCAGTGCAGAATTCAGCTTCCCTCTGAAAAAGGGCTGCTCTTGACACAGGGCAGTGGACCCTCTGCGCCTCCGCAGGAAGGAAAGTCAAGTGGAGAATGTTTATTTCCAGAAGCGGGAGCAGCTCTAAGCCTGGACTGTGCGTGGGTCCTGGGCTCATTGGGATGTTCCAGAAGTCAGGACTAAATTCCTAGTTGTTGAACATGGGTCACCCATTTGGCCACAGACAGCTGTGGACTAACTCTGATGACCAGTGAATGACCCACACGGGCAGCTGGTGAGCCTGAATCTGGACTCTTGGGGTGTACGTGCTTCTATCTTGAGCAATGGTTGTCTCCCTCCTCACACTGCAGATAACGTTCACCACGGGGATGTACTTCTGTGAGCTCACACAGATTTTGATGATCACTTCTCTCCCCCAAAGTACATTGTGGAGAAGTGAAGAGCATTACAATAATTCATAATGGCAAAAATTGTTCCTGGCACATCACCAGGAAATCCCTGTGGTTCATGGGTTAACGCAGTGGTTATCCTGGACCAGCAGCAGCAGCATCAACCGGGACCTTGTTAGAAATGCAGATTCTTGGTCCCCTGCTGACCTCCCGAATCAGGAGCTCTGGGCAGGGCCCAGCCCTTTGTGCTTTAACAAGCCCTCAAGGTGATTCTGGTGGACACTGAAGTCTGAGCCCAGTGGAATAAGTTAGACAGGCTACAGGTAATGAGAAAGTCCTGAGACTTCCACCCCATTCTCTCCACTTAAGGAAGTACCTTGGAATGCCAGTGAGTGAGAGTGATTATGTGATGTCATTATGGGATAGCCATGAACTCGCACAGGTTTATTAAAATATTTAACCTATTTTTAACTTTGATACCTACATTTTTATTATTAATAACATGACAAAAGTCACAACAGGGATACCACAATTAAGTATCGTAATTCTATTACTGTAGGCAGAAGAGTGGCATTTATTTAATTAATTAATTTATTTATACTATACCCTACACTAAGAAATATGTTCAAATTCCTCTCCAGGAGACACATGTGTGTGTGTATAACCAGAACAAGTATTTCACGCAATAGCACCCTTCTTATATTTTATGTGCTGTTCTATTAAAAGTATGCTTGTTGCAATTTATTAAATTGATCCCATGACCCACTAGAGAAACGTGACCTGCAGTTTGAAAAGCACGGATGTGGTGAGCTGTCTTTGCATGGACCCTGTCTCTAGAGCAGGAGAGGGATGGGGCCGGCCTCACCTCTATATCAGGTAGACTGGCTTTCAGTCCCTGTTCTGCCACTCTTAGCTGTGTGACCTTGGGCAATTTACCTGTGTTCTCTGAGCTTTACTTTTCTCATTTGTCATTGGAGTTGATGATACCTACCTCACAGAGTTGTGACAAGTGAATGACAACATAGTTAATATAATGACGGTCAGTGGTAGCTACCACCTTACTTGGAAATGGTACTGTTAGCACTGCCTTTCAGATCATCATCAGTTACACACGTTTTTGTGGCAACTACCACAAAGCAGTGTTTCACAACATTTTTCCATACTGCAATGAATAAGCATTCCCTGTGGTCTATGCATTCAGAAATATTTCTGAAGTAATTTTATCAAATTAAAAATGCTTCCAAATTCTGCACTCTATTCTAAAATATGCTCAAATTTTGATATATATATTTTGGAATATTTTGTTTTGATATAAAATTTAGTCTCCCAGCTCCAAGTCCTTGAGGGCACTGAAATTGCAGAAGATTCCACTACCTGCACATACCCTAAACACAGCTCTGGGCAGTGGCATTTGGGAAGCATAGACATTGTAGTTGTATTTCTGTGGGAAGATGCTCATTAGACTTTTCTTGAACAGTCATGCCTATTGGTGATCAGGGACAGCAGCTTCATGTATGTAGCTCTGTAAACTGGCATCTCAGGTTACCCATGGACGCTGGGCAGTTAGCGTGTACCAGGGATTGGTCACCCATGTATCGGATGTTGGGGAGACCCAGCTAATGTTCACTTGTCTTTCTGGAGGTCATGATTGTGGTCGGTGGCCAGGCACCCAAGGCGATCCGCAGTGTGGAATGCTATGATTTCGAGGAGGACCGATGGGACCAGATTGCTGAGCTGCCCTCCAGGAGGTGCAGAGCAGGTGAGCCGCCCGGCTCCCGGCGCAGGCTGCCCTTCCCCGGCTGCCGCTGCTGGTGCCGAAAGCCCTGCTCTGCTTCTTGCTTCCAGGCATCTGTGCGTTACAAACCCCCTCCCTTTCCCTTCCCCACCAGCTGTACCTTCTGGGGTCAGTTCTTATGTGCTTAGGGACTTCAAGCTAAAATTCAAGTATTTGCTTGAATCAAACAAAATTAGAAGAGCAAATATGAAAAGAAATCCAATGAATACCATTATGACTTCCAGACATCTAAAGTTGGAGGTCACCTTCTGGGGTGAACTGTTCACATGCCCGCCCGCTCCCCCACTGTGGGCCATCAACATGAGCCGTCAGCTGCCCGAGACGACCCCGGGTCTCGTGTCTGTGCCTCAGGTGTGGTGTTCATGGCCGGCCACGTGTATGCCGTGGGCGGCTTCAACGGCTCGCTGCGCGTGCGGACGGTGGACGTGTACGACGGGGTGAAGGACCAGTGGACGTCCATTGCCAGCATGCAGGAGCGCCGCAGCACGCTGGGCGCGGCCGTGCTCAACGACCTGCTCTACGCCGTCGGGGGCTTTGACGGCAGCACTGGTAGGTCCTGACCCAGCCTGGGACACACCCTCCGCGCAGCCCTGGTTTGCTCAGCCAGTTCTCGGGCCAGCCTTCTGTCCATCCATTGCTACTTCCCATGAACATACCCATCCTTTGTCCCAGCGTGGGCACCGGAGCCAGGCCTTCCTACACCAAGAATATGTAACTGCCCACGTGCTGGCATTCCTAGGGCTCTCGGAAGGAACCGCATAGTCAGAAGAGAGTTTTTCTCCTTTGTAGTGGCTGGGAACCCATTTACTCAGAAGATGAGACTTAGAGAGAGAGCGTGCTTAGCTGGAGGGTGTCTCAGGATCGTAGTCGGAACCCTCTGTTGGACAGATGAGGGAGCTGAGGTTCAGCCATAGGAAGGGACCTGGCTCAGGACCCAGTCTTTGTCCTTTGTCCTTTGTCCTGCCCCACTGAATCTTTGCAAGGCTATGCCACTGCAGGAACATCCCCTTGCTCCTGGTTTTTATCTGGCTTTGAAGTTAGAATTAGAAACTTAGTGGACATGGACTTGGAGAGATTATCTCATTTCTCCTCATATCTCCAGGTGGAGTATCTGTAGACAATAACTCTATTAAACTAAAATGACATCCTTTGGTCCCCAGGGATGTGAAAACAATATTTTTTATTTCTCTGAATTTTCATTTGTGTCTTTACAAGTTGGTGACTTTTACTAGCCTTCTCTTTGCCTCACTCATGTAACTCCAGGGTCTTTAGCCCCCCCGGGGCTGCCTGTAGTAACGGGACCTGGGAATAGAGAGAGCTAAGGGGTGGTGGGGGGGACATTGTTTTTTTAATAATTCTTTTAGGATTTTCTTTTGGCTGTAATTAGAAAAACTGACTAAACTGTGGCTTAAAAAATGAGAGATTTAGTTTTACTCATGGAACAAGAAGTCTAGAGGTTGGCAGCTGCTGACTTGCTCCATTCGTTCAAAAATATTGGGGCCCAGTTCTGTAAGAGTCTCTTGGCCTTATCCTCATGATCACAAGATGTCCATTAGAGTTCCAGCCAACATATTTGTGTCCCAGGTACAAAAAGCAGGAAGGGGTGGCATCTGTATCAAAAAAGCAAAGGCTATTTCAGAAATCCCTGTCAGACTTCTGGGTAGGTCACATTGTCTTGGTTACCCCTAGCTGCAAGGGAGTCTGGGAAGGCAAGTTTTCAGCTTTTCAGCTTCTAAGGTAGATGAAGACAAGGGAAAAGAGTGTTGGAATAGGTATTTAGTAAAGCAACCTCAGGTATTTATTCCGTTCTGTAGATTTAACAATTTATGTTTGCAGGGTAGTTCAGTTATAACCCCTGTCCTTGCAGATGTGTTTCAGGCAGTTGCCAAGGGGCCACCACAGTGAGGCAGGTTTCCACCCAGGTTTCCAGCCCCCAGGTCTGCACTCCTCCCCATCCTCAGTGTCTTGACACAATAGGGTGAGGTTTGTTGCCATAGAAATCTCATGAGTCTCTTGTCTCCCAGGCCTAGCATCGGTGGAAGCCTACAGCTACAAGACCAACGAGTGGTTCTTCGTGGCCCCGATGAACACACGGCGGAGCAGTGTGGGTGTAGGTGTCGTGGAGGGTAAGGAGCAGCAGGGGTGGTGGCCTGTCTTGGCCCCGGCATCGTTCTTCTCCTGGTTCTCTGGCTCTATTCCTTTCATCACTGCTCTGAGTCAGGTACTAGTATCCTAATTTAACAGATAAGGAAAGTTGAGACTCAGGTGAAGCTGCTGGCCCGAGGCGCCTAAGCAGGTGACTAGGAGGAGCCTAGAAGGTAAAGCTGCCTGTCACCTCAGCCACTTGTTAATAGTTCTGTTATAGGTTGGGGAGGGGAGAAGAGTGAGGAATCCAGAGTCAGTAGGTAGAGGGGGTGAGAGGTAACTGTTTAATTAATTTTGTCCTCATGTTCATATATGAACATTAACAGAGCCCTGAGTGAGGTGGGCATCTCTCCCCAGGACTGAACAGTTCCTGCAGGGCAGGTTGGTGGTAGAGTCCTGCTCTAGTCAGGAAAGGTGTGTGGGTGATGCGGGAGAGAGTATTGAGGTGTGGGCCCTATTAGACAGTACACTGTAGTTTGTAAATGGTTTTCACATCCAATTCCTCATTTCCTCCCCCAAAACCTTTCTGAAGGAGATACGCAGAATTTAGATTTTCTCCATTCTGGCAAACTGAGTCCCAGAGGGGTAAGTGATGTGCCCCTTGTTAGTAAATAGCACAGCCAGTCCTTGAGCCAGGTCTGACTCCTAACCCAGTGCTCTTTCCACTGTGCACACTCCTGCAGACCTTTAGACAATGCTAACAGGGAGGAGTTTTATAAACATGTGAATTCAGTGTATGAAAGCATAGAGTATTATTTGGACTAAAACTTTATACTTTGCTGAACAACACTGATCGATTAGCTGTCTTAGCTGGAATTTCTGTGCCTTCAGGCATATGCACTTTCTCTGTCTCACGGGCGTGCACAAGACCACACACGAGGGCTTTGTGTGCACTCAGGAGTGCGGAATGCAGTGAATTAGATATCAGTAGAAGATTCTCTTTTCTCACTGCATTTCTCAGTCTGTACCAGTATTGCGCAGTTTAAATTTTCATATTACTGTAGCATCCTGGAGAACAAGCCATGTTAGCGAGTGCAAGGATAAATCGTTTCTCGCCATCTCTTCCTCCTGGTGGAACAGAAGTTGATTTGTCTGCCAAGTATAAGTGCTTTGTTCCCATTCCCCCCTCGTTCCTTAGCCAGGGGTTTAAAATAGCACATCCCCGCAAAAGACTCAAGGAGAAACCTTGAGTGGGTATTTTTTCAGCTGACACAGGGTCGGAACGGTTGATGGGGATTAGAGGAGGTACCTTCATGGTAATAATCTCAAGTACTCCCCTTGACAAAGGCTCCTGTGAGCGTGTTCTGTGCTGTGGAAGAACTGCCGTCTTGTCGCATGCCTGCTGACATGGAGGGCGGACAGGCCATCTGTGTATCTTGTCCGTTCTGAGGTGGAAGCTCTTTGGCTGTGAGTCATCCTGGGCAGCAGAGAGTCCCAGAATGTTGGAGAATCTTGAGTGGACTCTGCTTCACTGTGGCCTTGTCGCTACAGCTCTCCGTGTCGTTTCCACATGACCACCCCCCCATCATCCCCTAACCATAGGTATATAGTCCAAATGGCACTAGAAAAAAACAAAGAGTGGAAATCAGGATCATTTGCTACTGGCTGCTTAGAAGAATCCCTGCTTAGGAAAAGGGGCGGAGGCTCGGAGATTCGGCTCAGGCTCCAGGCTGAGCGGAGGTCGTGTTGTGGGGAGTACGACTTCGGGCTACTGGGGTTGCTCTCCGGAGCTTCTTGTCCCCTCCACACCCACGCCTCTCTCCTCCCTGGGTGGCTTAGGCTCTGGCGAGTGGCGGGCCCCTGGGTGAGCCGGTTGCTACGCCTGAGCCAGCACACCCGGTGCGAGCGGCCTGGCGCCTGGAGGAGCCGCTGAGTCAGAATTTTCCTCTCTGGCCCAGGTGAGGGCAGAGCTGGGGAGGAGGTGTTCCTTTTTTTAGAAGGGCCAGTTGAGAGGACTGTGGGGCAGAAAACAAAACCAGGCTCAAAGACAGAAGAAGAAATAATTGAACATGTTTTAGTCCCTGCAGGGCAGTTGGTGGTAAGTCCTGAAACGGCAATATTTTGAGCCTGAGAATCTCTTTTTAACATAAAATAATTGCAGGTTTTAACACACTAGTTGCACTCTTGGTATTTCTCTATTAAGAAGGCACATGTTGACAAAAAATATTTTAAGTAAGCCTGTTAAGTAGACTTACTTGCATCTGGTGCTATTTATTTAATATATAGCAAGTGTTTAAGATCATTGGTATAACTCCATGGTCCCCCAAAGGTTTGAGGTCTACAGGTAAAGTAGGATTCCCCATCACTCACACACACACACACACACACACACACACACACACACACTCACACACGACACCCTCCTACCACATTCTAAGCCTTCTTGTTCAGCCCAAAATGTTTCAGTCCCCGCTCAGAGAGCTTAAATAGCAATTTCCTCTTCCCAGCCTCACCCCCAACCCCAGGCAGAGATGATGCTCTTAGATAAGGGCTTACAGTATTTTTATTTTAAAAATAGGTGATGGTGCTTTAGGGCTCAGAGGTCACAAGGGAGTGTGCAGATAAATTCTAGCTGTGTCGGCCCAGAGTGCACACAGAGCCGCCGTTCACACGCTCCGCCTGCGAGAGTTGTAGACAGAGGACGAACCGTGGCTAAGACAGGGTTTGGGCTCTCACCAAAGAATATTTTCTCATATTTGTTCCATCTGCTATTGTGAGCATTTAGCCAGAGAATCAGCCTGCCTGCCTGTAGCTGGGGCCCTCTGGTTTCCCATCTCTCGGAGTCTTGTTCTGGACAAGGTCTCACATGGTTCGCTAGTAAGAAGGCCCTGAGCCCCCGCAGTGCCTGGCCATAGCTTTGCGCCGGGAGTTTGGGGTGCTTATTTAGAAGGAGGCTCAGTACTGCTTCAAGGAGCTCAGGACGTAAGAGGAAGTAGAAGTCTGAGATGCGAAGGATGCTTATCCTGGCCGGGGAGGAAGTCGTGGCCCCACGGAGGGTAGGGGCCCTGAGCTCTGATGGAGGTGAGGGTGCCCGGTGGGTGGGTTAAAGGTGGAGTTGCAGTCACGCCCTGGTTCCATGCCAGTGCCCGCAGCACCACCCTCAGCTGTTTTGTCTGTTCCAGGAAAGCTCTATGCTGTTGGGGGTTACGATGGGGCCTCCCGCCAGTGTCTGAGCACCGTGGAGCAGTACAACCCGGCGACCAACGAGTGGACATACGTGGCGGACATGAGCACCCGCCGCAGTGGCGCAGGTATGGGGGGGGCCACGGACGCAGGCTCTGTGCGATCTGCTCACAGGTGGGTCTGGAGACCAGCCCCCAACATTCTACCTCTTAACCCCCCTCTCCTTTGCCTCCAGTCCGCACGATCCCCCCCGCACCTTGCAGCTCCACGCTGGCGCATCAGCTGACCTTTCCCTGGGGTCGCTTTGCGAGAAAGCGGATGGGACAGTGTTCTCCCCATCCCTGCCACTCTGTGGAGGTGTCTGCATCTCCTGAAAGTGAGGCTTGGTATGCGCCAGGCTCTGTCCTAATAGGGACTTTCTGTGACTTGGTTCATTTAATCCTCAGTACAGCCCTAGGAGGCAGACGCGATGTTCATTTCACTTAGCAGATTAAGAAAGTAAGTCAGCCCGGGACTGAGTAATTTGCTCAAGGTTACGTCCTTAGGAGCTGGCAGAGTCAGGATTCACACTCGGGTCTGTCTCACTTCAAAGTTAGCTTTTCTGACCCCCAATTATTAGTCTCATTCTTACAAAGTAGGACGAGCCCAGCTACCCCAGTTTCCAGGCGAAAAGCGAAAACTTGCCTGTCCATGTCTCTGTCTTGGGGATTGAAAGCCAGGCTATTAGTGTTCATATGTGGAGATAGACTTATATCGCCCCCCTCACTTTGCCCTGATTTACCCTCTCCCCAGGCGGGGAGAGAATGACCTCCCGTTTCACTTCCCGTGGGAGGACTGGGAGCTGTGTGGTCCTTTGGCATTTTCTAGGAGGTGGAGCAACGCTCCCTTCTGCCCATTTTGTCTTCCCTCATCATCTTAGAGGCCCAAAGGCGAGGCTCTGAGAGGCCCTGGAGACTGGGCAGTGGCTTTCTGTCCCAGTTCCTGTGGGGCGTGCTGCCCGATGACCAGCCTGGGCCTGGCAGGAAGGTTGTGTGACTCTGGGAAGGGAAGCAACCGTTGGGCGTTTCCCCACAATGTTGGGCCTTTCTCTTTTTTTGTATTTTTGAAGACTGAGTTGTGATCTCATTTTATAGTGCTAAACACATGACCACTTCCTCAGCATTCCTTCAAAATTATGCTGTTTACATATTTTTCAAGAACCTTTGTGTGTTCACTGGTTAGAGAAGAAAAAGCTGAACGATTTCACTTGTGAAGCTGTACGTTGGGAACGCAGTTTTCAGGGAGCTTGTCTCTGCTGGTCCTGATGGGTTGGCAGTCCCATTATCAGCGGATAATGAAAGTCAGGAGGCCTGGGCTGGGCCTGCCGGGTCTGCTTGAACTTGCTGTGGGACCTTGGGCAAGGCCCTCTCCCCTTTCTGGCCTCCAGTTCCTGGGATGTGAAATGAGTGGGTTGCAGTAGATCTTCCCATGGGGCCCATTCAATTCACCAATCCCATGGTTCTTCCTTCTTAGAGCTGTTTTGGTAACTTGGGTTTATAGAGTCTTGGTAGAGTCTTCTTTGTACTTCCTAAAAATCCAAACCCTCTGTGGCTTGCGGTGTGAGAGCAAGTGTGTAAAGCCCGGGGACGTAGGGACAGCCCAGCGGGGGTGGAGCAGCACCTTCTGAATGCGTGGTTGCCTCTGGGAACGCCTCAAGCAAAACGTGCAGGAGGGCAGCCGGCACCCCTGCCTCCCACCTGGGTTGGAAGACCCGGATGGTTACAGCTCTGCTGCCGGTGTTGCAGGGAAGCACAGGGACCTTGATTTCGGCACTGGTCTCACCTCTGGAGTTGGGAATCCACATACTTGTGGCGGTGGGTGGTCTTCGGTGGCTGAGGACCCGGAGACCCTGACCTCTGGTTGCCTGAACCGAGTGGCTGTAGGGTCAGGAAACCTCTGCATGAATGTTCGCAGAGGAGGCTGCCAAAGGGCAGTGGTGCCCCTGAGTGCCCGGAAGGCTGCCTGCTTCCTCACAGGGCAGGGCAACTGCCCGCAGGTGCTCGTGGGGAAAGAGGCCATTCTTGGTCCCCGGGCATGCTAGTTCCTGCTGCGTGCAGAGGGGAGGGGGAGGCGCCTTCGGAACACTGAACTGTATTATCCTTAGCCAGCAAGTTTCAACGTTTTCATCTCACGGCACACATAAACTAATTGCTAAAATTCTGCGGCACACCAAAAAATATATTTTTTGCTGATCTGACAAAAAGTAGGTATAATTTAGATTCATTCACACTAGATGGCTACTGTTGTGTTGGCTGTTGTCATTTTTTTATTTGTCTAAGGAAAAAGAGATCAGCACCCCTGGCTAAACAGTCAGGTACCGCATGATTTAAAAATTATTGCGGCACACCCGTGGGAAACTGTCCTAGCCGGCTCGACAGCCATTGTTGATATAACACCACCATCTGCTGCTGGCTTAGGGCAGCCACAGGGAACTGCGAGCCAACCAGCGTAACTGCTGAATGAGATTTTACGTATTTTGTCATTCAAACACTATTTGTTGAGAACCTACCACCTACCTCCAGGCCCAGGGAAATGTGATAAGACATAAAATCTTATATTCTAGAAATCGAGTCCTTGGGTCTGAAACCGGGCTGTGCATCCCAATCACCTGGGGTACATTTTCTGATTCCCACCAGTGTCTCTGGGAGTGAAGCCCTGCAATCTATGTTTTCAAAAAGCTCCCCAGCCGACTGAGATGCAGCCTGTCTGGGGGTTATCCGGGTGCACTGGAACTACTCATCTAGCCCAGCCCCCCCTTTTACAACGGGGAAACTGAGGCTCAGAAAGGGGATGTTGGAGTCTGGGCCAGGACCCAGGTATCCCACCCACCAGGTTGCTCTTTCAAGGGTACTGTGCCACCCTCCTTTCTGGCTTTTATTTTCTTGACTTCTATTAAAGGATTTTTAACGGTTACACTAAAACTTGTAAGTGATGCAGTTCTGGCACTCAGCTGAGGCCTGTCAACACTGTGAGGGATTTAATGCCCCTCTGCCACCTAGGAGGGGGGAATGGCGTCTGCTTCCAGACCAGCGGGGAGGTCTCCGGGGTCTCGCAATAATGATCTCAGTGCACCTGCTGTGTGGCTAAGTTTCCATCTTTAACTCTTCCCGCTCAACTGATATAAGGCTGAGTAATAAAACTAATACAACAGTGAAGGAAAACTAGGCCATATAGAAAGGCAGATGGAGAGGAGAGACAGTTTTACCCCTCAGAAATAACTACTTTTAATGTCGTGGTGGGGTTCTTTCCCTCCTTTTTTCCCTCTTTCCTTTGTATGTGAGCCCCCATTTAATTTACACACACATTATGTATGTGCACATATATAAAATATATTTTTTATGTTTCTTTAAGTAGAGATGGGGTCATATTTGCTCTTTATTTGGATGTTTACAGGCTGACACTCGTATGAGGCGGCAGGGTGTCATTATATTTGTTTTCCAGATGAGGACACCGAGGTCCAAGGGAACAAAGCAGCACTCCCCATGTCGCCCTGCTGGTGGTAGCTGTCAGGACTGGATGCCAGGCCTCCTGGTTTCTGGTCACTATAGCCAGCCTGAGGCTGGGACACTGTGCTCTGCCTTTCAGGGGTTGGGGTCCTCAGTGGACAGCTGTACGCCACAGGCGGGCACGACGGGCCCTTGGTGAGGAAGAGCGTCGAGGTTTATGATCCTGGAACAAACACCTGGAGGCAGGTGGCAGACATGAACATGTGCCGGCGCAATGCAGGTAATGTGACTGCTCCCTCCGTCTCCCCTTGGGGGTTGTGGGTCTTTTCTCCCTGCAAATCCTAGCTCTAAAAGAGGACTCCCAGGCCTGGGGCTGAGCTGGCATCATGGACCGGGTGTGTCCATTTGCGGGGAGGCTCTGGGCTAGGGGAGGCTCTGGGCTAGAGCTTAGAACCCCAAAAGCGAGCCACAGGGTCCCCCATTTAGATGCAGAGGGTTCCTTCCCTCTCAGAGAAGGGTGATGGCTTTCAGTGCCCAGAGATGGACAGAGACATAGAAAAGCCCTCTGGTTGCCACCAGTGCCCCTGCCCAGTGGCTCTGTTGCACACAGGGCTACGTGGACGTGGCCAGGCAATGCCACTTGGTTTTATCTTTTCTTTGCCAGCACCTGGTCGTGAGAACCTCTCACTTCCCACCTGAAACCAGTCTGCCTCCTCGCAGGGGTAGCTGTGAGGGGATTTATGACTCTCTCTCCAACAGAACCACTTTCCTCACTCCCTTCCTTACACGCCCTGCCTTTCCTTCCCTACCCTTTTCCTTTCTGTAGGAATGACTGACCTTGGAGTGTTTAGGTTTTTATTCCTGGAGCCTGGCACCCCTATTAGACTGTTTCATTTTAGAACTTAGCCCTGTGGGTCATGCCCTGTGTTAGTATGTCTGCTTTAAGCTTCCTTACTCGAAGAAAGTGGTGGCTTAGCCCAGCTTCTCAGGTTGGAAAGACAAGGTGACTTACAGGCAGATTTACTTCCTTTATACCCAGATTACCTGTTCGCTAAACCCATCTGTAGCTGACTTGTTGAAACTGTGAACGGGAGAGTTTATTAATTTGGCCATTGTCTGATAAGCCTGCTGTGACATAACTTGTCATTTGGCCTTAAGCCACCTGAGTGAGGAATCACAGAACCCTCCAGACAGCTGCTCTATCTACAGTCTGAGAATTAAATTTAGATGTAAATGTGTCTATGTACGCACATTTACATATAGTTATTTCTATTTTTTGTAGCAGAAATTGAATCAGGTTTTATAACCTGCCTTTTAATCCACTTTACAATCTTTCATGACTGTCTTATTATAACACTAAATATATTTACATGATATTATTTTAAGTGCCTATATCATAATTTAAGTAACTAATCCACTATTGGACTTTTTAGATTATTTCCCACCTTTTCTATAAGTAATGCTTTAGCTATTATAAATGGTCCTTATAGTTAACCAGTACCTACATCTAAAGTTATTTTTCAGAATAAAAGGCCAGAAGTGGATTTTTGAGTCAGGGGGGCACATGTGCTTTCGACATACCCTGGAAGGAGGTGCGCTTTGTACTCTCACCAGCATTTAAGAGCATCTTCACCAACACTGATAATTACTGCCTTTTGAGTATCATCAATCCCTTACTCTGATTTTTAAAAAATACACAGTATATTGGACTATGGCCTTTTAAAGACTTGATGAGCAAGAATTACATTTTCATATTTTGAGTCCCCGCTAATGAGATCTTGCCTCCAAACCAGCTCCCCCTGAGATCAGGGTGGGCGAAGTACCACACCCCTGGGAGCTTTGTGTGGATTTAGACCCCGGTTACGTGAAGGGATCACAGACACAACCATTAGCTCCACTGATAAACCCTGTCATAAGTGTGGATATAGTAGGGTTTATTGGGGAAAGCTTACGAGCAGAGTGGCAGCCGCGGGCGTGAAGTCCCCCGAGCTGTCTCATGCCGCGGCTCAGGCTGAGCGGGAGGCCTGCGGGCACCGGTGGCCAGCACTCCAGCGGGCAGAGGCCCGTACCCATAACGCTGTCCATACCGACAGAGTTGGGAAAGGGAACAATTGTAAGACCATGCGGCCGTGGGAGCTCCCTGGGCAGAGAAGTGACCTTGTCAGAAAGGGGGATCGCCGAGCCCAGTGGCCGTTTTCAGTATGGACTTTGTTGAGCAGACTCCGACCTGCGGAGCCAGTTCCCTCTCGTGCTACCGTGAGGGGAGGGAGAGAGCCTCCGGGGCCATCCTGATGTGTTTGCCGCCGGTCCGTTCTGATTCCTGGTGCCGCTGCTGTCACATGCCCTCTGGCTTCTGCTCGATTCCCAGGGGTCTGTGCGGTGAATGGACTCCTGTACGTGGTCGGAGGGGATGACGGGTCCTGCAACTTGGCCTCGGTGGAGTACTACAACCCCGCCACTGACAAATGGACGCTGCTGCCAACCAACATGAGCACGGGGCGGAGCTACGCAGGTCGGTGGGCCCCCCACGCCCCCCACGCTAGGGCGCAGGGTGGGCAGGGGTAAGCTTGCTTAACCTGGAACTGAGTGCCTTCTCCAGGGATGGCAGATCGTGGTCCCCACCCCATCGTCCTGTGCCCGCTACAGACACGCATAGTTAGCACAGTTTCCCCAGCAAACCTGAATGTAGCCTCGGAAATCTTTTCTTTTTTTTCCTTTCTTTTTTTTTTTTTGGTATCTGTAACGAAATATATCCCTGAGGCCCAGCAGAGATGACCAGGGCCCATGAGTTACAGTATTTCTATGGCAGCCTTCTGGGCAAGCACCTGCCAGGGGTGGGGCAGGCACTGGATCTGACAGGCTGCGCAGGAGCTTCAGCAGCGTTCCAGGGGCCTCTTCAGTTCGTCTAAGTCATCACAAGAGGCTTTAGAATTTCATTGCCATCCCTGGTTGGTTCGTGCTGGTCTTCTAGGTGGAATAAGATACAGTTCTTGCTTTCCAGAAATTAAGTTGGAAGTTAAGAGCTGCCTACACAAAACAGGAAACACAAGATGATGCACACCTAAGTTCTAAATGGAGGGCAGGCTTAGGGCACGGCAGGTGAGAGCTGGCAGTCAGGGAACACCTCCCGAAGGAGATGGGGCTTGACTGAACTTGGAGGGCGGGTCACGATCACACAGGAAGCTGCCCTTTGCTGGTGCCTCCTCCCTGCGCCACGAGGCAGTGTGTCTGTACAGTGTAGGTATTTGCTTACATACTGTCAACAACCCTCTGGTCAAACAGGACTGTTCCCTTCCATGTTACAGATGTTGAAATTGAGGTTTAGAGGGTTTGAGTAACCTGTCCAAAGTCACACAGCGAAAAAATGGCAAAGTCAGAATTCAAACCCAGGTCTGACTCCCCCGACCCCAGGCCCTTTGTATGACCCAAGTTCAGGGCTGGGGGAAAAAGCATTCCATGCAGGAGACTGGCGGGAGGAGTAAGGCGTGAGGCTCATTCCTGGGGCGTGTGTGTGGTGTGATTGGTGAGGTGCAGGGGCAGGATCAGGATCAGGGTTGGTGTCGCTGAGGTCAGGGATCGACAGGGAGACAAGCAAATGTATTTCCGTCACGTAGCCCAGCTCCTTGTATCTGGTTTTTCCAGAAACTGGAATCATTAGAGCTAACATGTATTTATCGAGCACATACAATGTGCCAGGCATAATCCTAAGTATTTTACGACCTTTCTCTCATTTAGCCTATGTAAGGATCACGCTGATGGAATTCTTCCCGTATTTTGTGTTAGAAAGATCAAGCACTCCTTCTTGTTTGGATTTCAGGGCAAAGGAAGATTGGGCCTAGTGGGCTCAAAGGGGTTTTCATTGCCTTCCACCTTCTGTCAACACAAGGTTTAATTGCAGTGAGCTTATTTTACTTTTATTTCCTCATTTAAGATTCTTCTCTAATCAAGATAAAAGATGTTAGAGGCATTTTTGTCCTAGAGTGATCCTGTTCTCATGGTTAATTATTAAAACTCGCACTTTTCTTTTTGAAGTCGTGGTGGGACAAGCAGGGCATTTTATAGTAGGAGGCAGTGGGGCCGGCGAGGGACACTTGGCTCCATGCACGCCTCAGTGAGAGAGGCGGGCTTAGGGGTGAGGGCTTAGAATTTCATATACCTGCCGAATATTTCGTGTCCATCTCTATTGTCTGCTCACTCCAGACGTAGTGGAAAGAAGATTTGCAAATGTGTGATTTATCTTCAAACCCATTGACCGAGTGAATCTGTTATCTTGGCATCTAAGGAAGTGGTCTGGAACACAGAGATTTGTGGACATTATTTATTGGAGCATTATTTATAATAACAAAAACACTGAGAACGATTTAATGTCTGACAGAAGGGAAACAGTGAAATAAACTGTGGAATATTTATACAGTGCAAGTATTTTTAATATCATATGAAAATATTTGTGGCAGATTGTTAGGTTAGCAGAGGAGGATACAAAATATATGCCCTGCGTGAGCTCAGTCATGTAGTCCTGGGTCGTGGGGGTTGAGTAGCTGCTGCTTAGGATATTGGAGTCAGACCTGAGTTTGAATCCCAGCTCTGCCACTAGCCCTGCGCCCCTGGGCAAGGTAATCAATTGGGCTGAGCCTCTGTTTCCTCATTTGTAAAATGAAGATAAAATTATGCCAAGCCTCTTAGAGCTGTTGTGAGAATGAAATTCTACCATAGTTGGAAAGCACTTAGCACACGCCTGCTTGGCACCTTGAAACCACTCAGAAAATTATTGTGGTTCTTATTAGAAGCCAGGAAATAATTCCAGAAAGGTAATGGTGATTCTCTTTGTATGAAGGGAACAGATTATTTTACTTTGTACTCTTCTACATTTTCCATAATGGGAATATTTTACTTTTCTAATAAAGAGAAAGTTTATATTAAAAAACAATACAGAAGCCTGCCTTTTTAAGTTTTTTATTTTTTAAAAAGCTGCCTTATGAAAGGGAAGTCTGAGGTGCAGTCAAGCTGTTCTCAAGGTCAGGCAGCACATCTGGGTCTGAGGCCTTGGGTTCTGCTACCTCTCAGCTTTTATGTCTGTACCTTTATCTAGACATTAACCTGTAATGAATTCCTTAGCAGAATCTCACCATCGGGATACACTGGGGTTTCTCTTAGCAAAGCTCTCTTAATTTCATCTTTAGCCAGAAGATTTTTATAGTCATGGGAATATATTAAAATAAGGCTCCAGGTGCCATCGTACTTGTAGACCTGACCTGTAAGTTAGGGTTTTGTTCAGCTGCAGGTCCCAGAGAAATTCACAGATACTTGTTTAAATACTGAAGGAACGTATTTGTCTCAGGCAGAAAGAAGTCAAGGGCAGGTCTGGAGGCTCAGACTGTCATTGAAGAACCAGGCTTCTCCTCTCTTTTCTGTTCTGCCAGCTTCATCAATAGCTCCTGCTGCCCCGTGGGCCTTGCGTGAGCACTCCAGGCAGGACACGGCATGAAGCCAAAGTCATAGCACCGGCAGACTTGCATTCACAGTCCTGTTGACGGGGCTGGGTCACATGGCACTTCCAGCGGAAAGGTAGCCTGGGAAGCTGCGCTCATAACTTGCTGGTCTCTATGTAGAGGACAGCAAGTAGGGGCATGTTGGCTGAGCCACCCTACAGTGTCTGCCACATGGCCTTGGTCCATTTCAGAGGGATGTCGGGGTCACACATGGATTTACAAAGTTAGCTGTTGAGTATGGTTCAACTTGGCCAAAACCGCAACACGTCCTGCCCTGTCTGGAGTGTTCATCCAAGTAAAGAACTTAGCGCCAGAGGGGTCTTTCAGTTAGATGACGTTGAATAATGTTGGAACTGAGTCTAAAGAGGTAAAGAGGCTCCAGTGCAGCTTGACTAGTGGCAAAGGTAGGACTGCAATTCAGTTTTTCTTTCAGGAAGTCAGTCTGTTCTTTCTAGTTCATTCCAGTGTCTTCTAAAAGTAGACATGAATTGTTCATTACTTCTCTTAAAGTGGCACAAGCTTTGAGCTGTGGAGCTGCCCCTGGGTTTCCAGGGAGGGTGCTGAGCGTCTTTAAGCTAAGTGCTAGGGTTGGGAAGGGGCACTGTTACAATAAGAGATGGATCTGTGTGATGCTGTGGGTGAGACCATTAACCTGCAGTGTCCAGGGACTGTGCTCGTGGGTTCAAATAGCTTGTGGAGACTTGGCTGTTAGAGTGGGAAACAGCCGGCTGCTGGTGGCCTGAGTCCACAGGCCCGCCAGCATTTGGATACAGACTCCTTTTCTCTGCTTAGGATGTCTTGGATCCATGGACTCCTTGGGACTCTGAATAACTGGAGAGGCTGAGATGGTAACTTTCTCCCCCTTTCATCTTAGGTGTTGCTGTGATTCACAAGCCCTTGTGACCCCCAACTCCCACTACCAGGACGTGAGGGAAGGAAGGGGTGCTGCCTGGGACTCAGAACAGAGGGATCATGATGCTGGATCCCACTCGCTGGGAGAGTCTGCAGTGGAGCGAGAACCGCCCTCCTCCGACTTGCAGCGTAGAGGCCGGAGTGAAGCCTGGGGACCCACCTCCTGCACCCCTGAGGGGTTTTGGCCTCTGTCCAGAGCAGTGGGTTCCTGATAGCTTCGGGTGGCACCTTTGGGCTTTTTTGTGTTTCTACAGGGACAATGTTTGCATGAGAACGTGTGTTTGTGTGTGTGTGTGAGAAAGAGAGAGAGCTGTGTATATGTGTGTTTAGAACATGGTGTCTCACTAAGTTGAGGGCAGGTTGTGACATTCTACTGGATTCCTGTACTACTGATCCTTCTGCTACGCTAAAAATCAAATCACAGAAACCTCTCTCCTGGATTTGACGTGGGTACCCTGAGACTATTGCCGCAGTTGCCTGCTGGAGGTCCAGTTGGACAGGGACGTCCAGAAGGGACCAGCGAGAGAAGCAGCGCTCTGACCATGCGCACACGCGGCCTTGACCACTGGCACTGTTGGCAGAAGAGCCGCGAGTTCTCAAAGCTGCACTGCGTCCCCTGTGTGCTAGAGCTGGGGACAAGCGGGTGCCCTGGCCCCCAGCTGGGTGCTCTTTCTTGGTCTCTCCTACGGGAAGCACACGGGAACTGCTCAGTCTTCGGACCACTGGGGGATCCTGTGTCTGTTCAGCTGGGAAAACTAGCTCTTCAGAAAAGCCCTGAGCAACACACTAGGAAAGAAATGTACATCAAACACCAATACAAAAACCAAAACCAAAGTGGAAAGGCTTCAGACCCTGCCCGTAATGGTCTTGGAGAGAATCCTACATCTGGATTTTTTCCAGGATATGAAAGTCCCCATTATATTTATTATCCAGGAGTAATTATTCACAACATCCCATTTACCCTTGAAAATGTTCTGATTTGGAGGCTAAGTAAAAGGTCACCCTACCTCTAAATGCAGATAGGTTTGTCCCTGCATTGGATGGGGTCACATGTGACTCAGATGGGCACGGATGAAAGGAGTGTACCAGCTGGGGCTGCTCCTCGGTACTTGGTGGTGGAGGTCAAGTCTGTCCGAGCCCTTGTCTCCCTTTCCTTGTGCTCTCCCCCTGTTCCAGGGCCTGTACCTTCTCCCCAACCCTCGGAACACTCCCCTCCTCCTCGCTTTCCCTGTGGGGGAGGAGATGGTGGTAGGCCCTGGATGTGTGATCTCTCTTAGGGGTACTTGCATTTTAAGGGAGGAGCTAGTGAGAATTTTGCTAATCCAGAGGGAGGAGGGTATTTGAAGGAGCACAGAGCCATTTGCATTAAAAAGAACCCTAAAGCCCTGCTGTTCCTAAACTAGCAAGTTGCATCTGTTGGACTTTTTGACATAAGGAGGGGAGGTCTTGTGTCTGGAGAACAGTCTCACGCCTTGGGGCCTGGGGTTTAACCTTCCATGATGTCAGGGTCCACCTAAGGAGTCAAGGGGCTCTGTGAACCCTGACCTTGGACTCCTGAGACACCTGGACCCCTTCCAAGCAGATGCCGTAGGAGACTGGTGTTTCCCCACCTCACCCCACCATTAGAGACCCAGGCTCTTCCCCAGCTAGCTGGCCACTATGTGTACTTACACTATATTTATTGTGCACTAGACACTGAACTCTCTTGAAGATGAAACTTCTGATGTTGAGCATATGTTATTCAGTGAAACAGTAGGAGAGAACCAAGGCACCCAGAGTTTTTAGTAGCCTTGGGAAGAGGCCAGCATATCCAGCTCTGGTGGACCCGGAGAAATGTCTGCAAGGGGATCAAAGCACGCTTTAGCTGGGTGCTCTGCTCTCGTCTGGCCCTGGAGGCGACTGTGGTTTCAGAGCTCTGAATGGCTCTGGGTTGGAAACTGATGGAATGAACTTTTTGTTTGGGACTTAGTTTTGGGGGGGCGGGTGTGCCCACACGTGTGTGTGTGTGTGTGTGTGTGTGTGTGTGTGTGTGTGTGTGTGTGGTGGAGATGAGGGTGAGTTTGGGGTCTGATGGGTGCTGGTCCCACAGCTTCTGATTTCAGGTAAAAGGTGAATTCCCACCCCCTCCCCCTCCAAGTAGGAGCTCGACTTTCACTCTTGTGTGGGAGAGGCTATTGCTTGTGTGTCATCTTCCTAGAAGAGTCCCTTCCCTGAAAGCTAGCCAGTCCTGTTTTCTACTTTTGGATGTTTGCTATTGGTTCCACCTCATGTCTCCCTTCCAAGAAGCACTGCCCCTACTGGTGGTGCGGCTGAGGCCATGTTCATTATATCCTGTGTCCTTTCTCTTGGGGATTAGAACACTGGTATGTCATCACCAAACAGCCCAACTGCTCTAACTGCCCACAGATGCCATAACAAACTGGATGTCTCTCTGTCACCAGGTACTGTTCTCTCTCCACGGTGGACACAGCAGACTTATTTTCAAGTCCGTGCTGGTCACGTGGTAGATAAACCCCCAACCCCCATTCAGGTGGCCACAGCTACTTGTGAATGCGGCTTTGCCAGTGGCGTGTCTGAAATCTGATCAGTAATGAAATGGAATTGGGGCCCAAGGTCAGAAGCAGCTTAGACGCTACTTGGATGCTGATTTGGACTACAGAAAAGTCCGACTCTGAATCCCAAAGTTATCCCTTATGAGTACCCAATGGCATCTCTCCATCTAAAAGCTGCAGTATTATGCAAAGGAAAGTGACCTCATTTTCTGCTATGCAATAAGAATACTTAATTTTATTTCGTGACAGACCAGTTGCAACATCCCCTAAGATGCTTTTTGAGCTGTCTTACTTTTGATATCTGTTGTGTAATGTTTGTATATTCCTGAGCCAGATCCTTTCAAAGACTGCCTTTTTATAAAATTGAAGCTGCAGCTTTCAGGCTAAAATTTTAATGTGGATATTTTTATAAGATAACTTTTCAGGATATCTGAACTGCTTTTTATTGTCCATGATAATGAAATGTTATGTTCTATGTGTCATTCGCTCTTAAACATAGTCCATGCCTGTAGCTGTCTACCCTTCGTTTCTCATGCTCCCCAAACTGATTTTCAGTAGCTCCAGGTAGAGAACACAGTCACTGGTGTTTCTTGAAACCCTTAGGGACTAACATTAAGCCAGACTCAGCACTTGCCCATCTGTGTCTGCTCTTTGGGAGCCTGCTTTCTGCGGCGGTGAGGCTGTTGGCCTACCTCCTGGCGGCCCTCCCTGCCTGGCACTGAGCCTGGCCCGCTGTGGCGTGGAGAAGCCCCAGAAGCAGGCCTGCCCCCGGCAGTGCTCCCGGGAGTGCCCTCGGTCCAGTACACCGGTCCCCGTTCTCTTCTGTCTCCATGTTCTTCCGAATCCTCCACAGTTAATGCCTTTGCTGCCGGGTGACGTCCCTTTTGGAAGCCTCTTGCCTGTGAACTTCAAGGAGGGTCACTGTCATGATCCCCGTTAGGAATGTGTAAGCATGTGCTTCACAGCTGCTCACACCACACTTACAGAACTACTTGTTTTTGAACTGTGTCTGCACTCCAGGCTCTCTTTTGTGTATTTATCTGCCATTAGCCTCATTAAAAAAACCAAAACTTATTTTTATTATTATTGGGACAGGTGCCATTTGAATTGCCTCCACGCTCCCCATTTGCACCTTGTTGGATCAAGTCGGGAGGTTGAACGAACTCATACTCCAGCTCACTGGAGTTTTTAAGTGTTTGCCGGAGAAGCAGGGAGGTTGGAATGTATTTTTTTAAGTGTTTGCACTATTCAGAGTCCTGAGCCCCTCAAGTTCAGCTGTGCTGTGTGCCTACCGGCCCAGCAGGGAGCTGGCAGCGCTTCCAGCATTCGGGAGTGGAGGCGGCGGGTCGTCACGCCCGCGGGCCCGTGCGGCCTCTGTCACGGGCTCAGCGACCCGGGGATTACCGCGGCAAGGATGCAGGGGCCTGTGGCGTTTGCAGAAACAAAGTGCTCTAGTGCTATGTTCTTGCCTTTGGTTATGAAATTTCAAGTGATCTTCCCCCCTTCTCAGTGGCAATAAAGGACCCTCGTTCTTGTTGTTTAATTTGTGTATGACGTGTACAATACTTTCTTGGAAAGAAAACTCGAGACACCGAGTGTGTGCGCGAGCGGGCGCGCTGTCTGCCCTTGCCCGGCGGCAGGCAGGCTTGGCCACTGGCGCCCGCACAACACACGGCCCAGGTGAGGCCCTCGAGCTGTGTTTCCTGCCTGGACACTAGGGACTGTGTGTCTTGTAAAAGAACACCTGTCACGTGCTCGTTCGGTGACGGTGCTCCCCGAAGAAACAGATCCTCGAGTGTACTATTTTAACAGGAATCGTGTTCCAGTTTCCCATACTTTGTTATTTTAATTTTAATAAAAACCAAACTGTGAGAACCTTTCTCAGCGTCTCATTTCTGTAGTCCAGCCTCTCCACTGCGTCTCAGACCTGAAAGGGACAGACTTACTCCTCACACTTTGTGCCTCATTCAGGTTTAAAGTTTTCCTCCTTAAGATCTCCTGGCTAGGGCCTGGGCTCCTTTGTCCTCTGTTCTCTGACCCGAGAACAGTGCCAGACCCACAGAGACCTTCCCGAAGGAGGCCCAGCGAGGCCGGCCCCTGCAGGAGGTGTTCGGGCGTGTGGGCAGCTGCTTGCTCGTCACTGCGACGGGCGTGCTGGTCTCAGGCGCCCGGAGGAGACAGACATTCAGCTATAAATAGACATTGACTTTTTTAAAGTTTGTTTTTATACCTAGAGATTTTATAAGTATTTTCTTATGTTTTATTAAATATACAAATATTAATTATATTTTATTAAATATATACAGCTATTTATTAACTATGTTGATTTGTAAGATATCAGCACATATGAGGTAGTAATAATAGCCAACATTTATTGAATACTTACTATGTGCCAGGCACTTTTCCAAGTGCTTTGTTTATTATCGATGCATTTAGTCTTCACCACAGTCTTCTGAGTTGCTGTTATCTCTTTACAGATGAAGATGTGACATGCGGAGAGGTTAACCAACTTGCCCAAGGTGGCGATGGCTGAAAAGAACGGAGCCACTCCAGAGCCCGTGTCCTAAACCCTCTGTACTCAGCTTGAGGAGGTGAGGGGAGGAGCCGGTGCAGGAGAGGACGCCCCGGGCCCCAGGGAAGTGCAAAAGTGGTTTGAGAAAAATGCTGAAGCCCAGGTTTTCAGGCTGGTTGGACCAAAAATGTCCCCCTAATCCTATTTGTTACCGTGATGATAGTCGCAGTAGCCCCTATTGATTATGTACCTGTTTTGTGCCAAACACCCTGCTAAATGCTGTATAGCTTGGCCTTTAATCCACAGCCTCCGAGGGACGTGGCACTGCCCCTTTGGAGGCTGGATGTTTCCCCTTGGCTGCCTTGCCTCGCCCCTTTCCGGACCCCTCCTCTCGATTACCTGTGGTCACCCGGAGTCAGGTCTGGGGAAGGGAACAGGATGGTCAGCTAAGCTGGGCCTCACCATGTGGGAGCTGAGCCTCTTATGAAGGAGGCTTCGCAAAGGAGCAGCTTCGCAAATCTGCCTGCTCAGGGTCCTGGGCTCCCACTCTGATGAACAAACTGGACAGTTCCGGCCACCTTCAGGGTGCCAGTGGCTCTGCCCTATTCCAGGTGACAGATGGACAGCACAGAGGGGTCAGGCTCCGCTTTAAGCTCCAAGAGACCCAAGGGATGAAAAGAGCCTCTTGGCCAGATCCCTCCTCACATTTGGAAAAGTAAATTTTGAGTTCCAGGAGGGCATGGCCTGCGTGACTTACTCTGTATCCGTGGTGCCAGCACTGGGACATTCTGGAAATACTTACAGAAGAAGGCAGAAAGGCATGTGAGGAGGGACCAGGGACCAGGGGCTGGGGCCTGACCTCCCACCTCTCTGCTCCCCTGGGCTGGCCTCTGGTCTTTTGCTCCACACAGTGAATGAAGGGTGGGAGGTCTGGTGCCGCTTGCTCTTTGCATCTGCAGAACACAGCCTCTTCAGGACTCAGGCCCACAACAGCCCTACAGGTGCCAGGCAGGTAGGAACTTGTGTCCCCCAGGGAGAGGGGAGGCCCAGAGATGAATCCACGTATCTCGGTGTGTGTCATAAGTGAGCAGTGGAGCTGACCCAGATGGAAACTACTAGCTCTTTTGACCCACAATTGTATGTGAGAATCAGTCTGAGAAGAGAGCTCAGGCTGCAGTTGTTTTAATAAGCATAGTAGCTGCATTTATTGTGCTTTTACTGTATGCCAGGCCCTGCACTGAACACTTTAATTCCAGTTAATCCCCACAGCATGTCATTGAGGCAGATGATACCCACTTCACAGAGTCACAGGGGTTCATTAATTGGCCCAGTGTCCTACAGAGCCTTGAGAAGAGAAGCAAACCCCTCCTCCCATTGAGGCTGTTGGCTGTGTGTGTCGCCCTCACATCCCAGGGGGCTGTACCTTATGGGAGGTTGCCCATGTCTGGCCCTCAGGGGCAAACAGTGAGGCAGAGCCCAGAGCCAGGCTGGAGACATGCTCTGCTACCAACCTGACGTGGGCCCGCCCACTCTGGGCCCTGCGGCGGCCTCCTAGAGTGCCCTGGGGAGCGCTGTCAGCACATACGCCTTTCCTTCCCCTTGACCTCTTGGCCTGGTGTCCCTTTACCCAGGAAAAGTTCGAGAGTGAAATCATATTTGGTAGTTTTTCCACCAACTTATTTTTCTACAGTTTACAAATCAAGTCTTTTGACCCTAACTCGCTAGTTTATTTCAGTATAAAACCTTTTGTTTCTGCCTTGTGTGATTTCCAAGGAGCTGTCTGCATTCCCCACCGGCTGTCCTTTTCTGCCCAGGCAGCTTTTGCCATAATGTTCCATGTCAGGCCCCACGGGAAAGGACACTTGCTGGGACTTTAGACATCTTCTAATCTAGTCTCTGTGTTTGCAAATGGGGAGACGGCCTGGAGCTGTAGAAGGGCAGCTGGCTGTTGTTCACAAGCAATTTCTAAGAGGCCTTGTATAGCCTAAGCAAAGCCAGGTTCCCCATGAGCCTGGTGGAGGCTCTAGGGCACCTGTGTGCCAGTTGCACCTGAGGGGGCTCTGGGGCTGAGGAAAGGCAGTGACTGCAGGCCTGAGAGCCAACCCTTCTGGGGTAGAACAGAGACGAGGGGTGGTCCTGGCATGGCAGGCTGAGTCTCCCTTGGACCCTGTCCTGTGGTCAGTCAGCGCTGAAGGCTGCACCAAGCCTGGATGGCTAGAGGCCCGACTCCCCAGGTGTCAGGGTCCTCCATTGCCCAGGGTGGAAGGAAGCCTTGCTCATGGCTGTGTCCCTGCAGGGCACCATTATCCTTCTCTGGGACTCAGTTCCTCATCTGGAAACCGAGGACTCTTGTGTCCTTATGAGCATTTACTCTGCTCGTGAGGTCCTATTCTTGCTCCCACTTGACTGGTGAGAAGCTGAGGCTCAGAAAGCTCCAGCAACAGTGGGAGCTGGGCTCTGAAGCCACGCGTTCTGTGGAAATAGTTTTTAACAACTATGCCACATATTTTAAGCTCATAGGCCACTGGGCTCTGCCAGTAAACACACATGATATAGATGATTTGACAAATCCTCTAACTGTATGTTCTATGAGGGTTGGCACAATTGCCTTTAGATCTTTTTACTTCCCTTCCTTTCCTTCCCTTTCCATTCCCAGTTCCCAGCTGCCTCCAAGAGAGACCCCACTATCTTTTGCAGTGTTGGAGAGCTTTCATTTTCTCTTCACAGTATGTTCAACAAACAGTTATTCACTCAATAAGAATACATTCTGCATCTACACTGTGCATCGTGTTAGATATTTGAGATGTAACTGCCAGCAAGGCAGGTGGTCCCTGTGGATGTGGAGGTTAGAGTTTGGTAAGGGACACAGTTGGTAAACAGCAGGACAGTATGGTGCGCTAGTGGGGCTGGCTGCGGGAGGAGGGAAACACCCACCAGGGAGAGCGACCAACTGTCAGAGACCCGGGGAGAAGGGCGTGAGCTTCCCACAAAGCAAGAGAGACAGAGACCAAGAGAAAGAGACTCAGACAGAGAGAAACAGAGGGAGACATAAACAGAATGAGAAAGACACACACACACATGTGCACACATACACACACATGCACACACGGCCAGGGAAGAAATACCACTCGTGGAAATACAGAGCAGAGGCCAGAGAGAGCCAGAGCCACAGCCATTTCTTAAGGTGGCCGAAAACAGGCCAGCCTAGGCCTTGCGGTCAGAAGCTTCAGGCCTGGAGGCTGGTTCAAGTCTGACCTCCGGAAAGGTGACGGTGTGGCTTTGGGGGTTCTCTTCACCTCTCAGTGTCCGTGTCCTCAACTGTGAACTCGGGGTGCTAGCACCAGTCTTGTGAGCTGGGGAGAAGGTTACATGAGGAGGCCCTAAGACCTGAAGGCGGCCACTCGAGGCTGTGTGCAGGCTGAGTGGAGAGCGGCCTCCGGAATGAGAGGCCTGGTCTCCTGCAGGGACAGTGGGCGCCGAGAACGGCCTGACTGCACAGAGGTCGCCATGGGCCAGGAGTGTGAGTGGAGGGAAGACTCAAAAAGGAGACAAACTCTGTCTCAGCATCTTGTCAGGGCTGGGGATACACCTAGGGTGTCATTTCTGAAGGAGGCCCCTAAGTGAACCAATGCGGAAGGCACCTGGTGTCACCGGGCAGCCACTTGCCTTTTTTCTATTTGGTACAACTATGTTCAAATCACTTCTGTTTTCTCCTTCCCTCTGGTGGGATGAGGGCATCTTCCTGGCTCAACCCCATTGACTCCAGGGAGTGTGGGATTCGGTAGGCACGTGGGTAGCTCTTACGCAGACGGTCTCATTTGACTCTCAAGAAAGCCCAGTGAGGGGGTGGCCAAGGCAGGTGTTATTTTGTGCAGCATGTCTCTACCTATTATGTAGGATGGTGGCTTTCTCAATGCAGGGGGTAGTGCATGCAAAGCACTGCATGGTGCCTGCACATAGTGGGTGGTTTATTAGTGGCAGTGAGTATTACTCTCATCAACCCTTCAGACAGATGGGGAAGCTGAGGCTAGAGACAGGTTAAACAACTCACTTAGATTCCCAGGATTGTGCAAAACATGAGAAAGAAGGGAGGGGAAGGTAGAAGAGGCAGGGCCTGTAACAGGAAAGTAAAACCCTTCCAGAAATCCCTAGGAGAATACCACCTACATATCTCTGCATCCCAGCTCCGAGGGAGTTGGGAGAGGCGAGTACTTTTTTTTTTTTTAAATATATCTTTATTGATTTCAGAGATAGGAAAGGAGAGGAGGGAGAGAGAGAGATAGAAACATCAATGATGAGAGAGTCATTGATCAAACCCACAATCAGGGCATGTGCCCTGACCGGGAATTGAACCCCGATCGCCTGGATCCTAGGTCGACGTTCAACTGCTGAGCCACGCCCGGCCGGGCAAGGCGAGTACTTTTCACTGGGCACATTGCTGCTCCAAAGGACTTCCTCCTGGGGTGGGGGTGGGGGGGTGGACTTCGGGTTGGCAGCTAGTGAGGCTGGCCAGTCACAGCTCCCATTACCTCTGGACGCCGGGTGTCATGTGGCTCCTTCTCTACCCGTCAGCCTGGACTTGGCCTTCTTGGATCCAGAGTCCACACCCTTTTGGCCCATTGTCCAGCATATGCCCCTGTAGTTATTTTGGCTGGACACTGACCGTATGTAGGCCTCCCTGTCCTTGAGGGCTAATGATGTTCCTTGTGTGCTTGGCATCTGCTGAGGGCACGCAGGGTGGGCCCGGGACAGGGCTGGGCAGGGAAGGCTTCTTCTCAGAGCCTCCCTTGGCCATCTTTCTCCCTGTATCGGCATGAGGGGTGGCTGCCCCTCTTGCAGGAGGAGTGAGAACAGCAATGGAGACCTTTCGGAGCCTGTCTTTGAGGCTTTAGGGACAGCTCATTTATCAGCCGTGGAAGTTTTCCTGAAGCGCTGATTGAGGAGGCCTGTCAGCTGCGAGATCTATAACCTTATCTCAAGAATGACCCATGTGTGCAGCTCCATAAATCTTGCTGAGCTGCAAACTGGGAGGTGGAGGTGGAGGAGATTTGGCGTTGGCCTTTTGGAGACAATTTCCCCAACCCCCTGTCCTCCTGTCCTCGAGGACGTCCTCACATTTAATGGTAGCCCACCGAGTGGCATGTAAGCTGTGCTGAGCTGAAGGAGGTCACGGAAATGATATAGGCGCAGTCTGGTTGCCAAAGGGCTGTCCCAGGTCTGTTCTCACGGGCTGAGGCCCAGCCCTGGCTGTGGAGCGGGAGGGTGACTGTCTGAGCTGGAGGCTCTGGGCCACCCGGTACCTGGCGGGGAGGGTGTGCGGCAGCATGGAGGGGGTTGAGGGAGAGCCAACTGGGAGATCTAGTCTGAAAGTACGGTTTGGCAATATAGCTTGATGATTACGACTCAGGCTCTGAGTTGGACAGCGTGGGTTTAAACCCCCGCGCACCGGTTGCTAGCGCGGTGACCCTGGCAACAAAGCCAGGCCCTGCCCAGTCAGCACCCGCGTGGCGCTGCGGCGGGAGGGGAATCTGCACGCCCTGGAGCCAGCAGCCTCCTGAGGGCCTACCCTGGTTCTGGGCCTGGCCTCCACCTTTGAGCTGCAGCCTGGATCTGAGGTGAGGGGACCCACAGGGGAAAGGCCGAGGTCACAGAGGGCATTCCAAATGTATTTTTCAGCCACAGAGCCATCGTTTTAATGTAACCTGACCTCCTGTTTGGATGATTAAGTAAGGAATGGTCTCTCTTAGTGCCTGTGACTTCTGCAGAGCCCTGATAAGGAAGCCCATAAAAACCATCTCCAGGAAGCTAGAGGAGCTTTATGCATGTCCCAGAAACGGAAGTTTGATTTCTAGCAGCTTCTAGTAGAAATGTTCTGCTTGGCCCCGGGAAACTGCTGGGCACCAGGATCATGTGAATGCATGAGGGTTAGCCCTGGTGAACTCAGGGAGGCCCAGGTAGAGATGGGTGGGGTGCGTGAGAGAGCTCGGCATTGCTGTGGTGCTGACTACACAACATGGGGGCGTGGAAGTGGGCTCCAGACTCTGGGTGGCATCACGGCTGGCCTGGGGCTCCCATCCACAGTGAAGCCCTGTGCAGGAGCTGAGCCTCCTGAGGCAGTCCCTAGTCAGACTCTGGCTTCTCTGGGCTGCCTCTGTGCTTTGCATGTATTCAGTGCATATTGACTCATTTAGTACATATTTACTGAGCCCTTTCTGGATGCCAGGCTCTGTATCAGCTCTAGAGATACGGTGTAAATGTGAGAGTCCCTGTCCTCATGGGGTTCATGCCAAGTTGTGCAAAGTAATGAAGGAATTATAATGTAGCATGGTAACCAAAAGCTTGGGAAAGTAAACGGGCCTGTGGATGCATGCAGAGGGGTCAGGGAAGGCGTCCTGGTGGAAGTGCTGATAAGCTAAGACCCTACTTTGAATGGGTGATGAATGTGAGCTGGGGGAAGAGGTAGTAGGAGGTATTGGGGAGAAAGGAAGAAAGAAATAGCAAGTGCAGAGGCCCAGAGGCTAGAGAGATGGACTTTTGAGAAAGTTCAGCATGGCTGGGTTGTAGACTATGAGGGGAACGTACAGAGATGAGACTGGAGAGGTGTGCAGGAGCCTGGTCACCAAAGGACTGGAAACCATGGAGAGGAGGTAATTCTCTTTCTTGAGGTCAATGGAAGAACATTGGAAGTGCCTTCGGTTGGATTCCCCAACCCCCCAGGCCCCAAATACTCTGAGGTGCTCAGCTATTCATATAGAATGTTACTGGTGAGTGCTCTTAGCAACACCCATGAAGGAGAGGGGGAAGCAGAGCGGGACAGAGGCAGAGGCCTCAGCCAGTCACCTGGGGGCTCTGGAGCTGGGATGACTTTTCAGGTCTGTCCTGAGTTGACACACAGGGAGGCTGACTTTTGTATCTCTGCAAAAATCATTGACCAAAAAAAAGGTAAATCGAACTTTATCAAAATTAAAAACGTTTGTGCTTTAAATAATACCATCAAGAAAGTGAAAGGCAACCCACAGAATAGGAGAAAATATTTGCAAATTGTATATCTGATAAAGATCTAGCATCCAGAATGTATAAAGAAACAATAAATAGGTAAATAACCCAGTTAAAAATGGGCAAAGGATTTGAGTAGACAGTTCTTCAAAAAGTTATACGAATGGCTAATAAGCACATGAAAAGATGCTGAGCATCCTTCACCATCAGGGAAATGCAAATCAAAGCCATAAGGAGACACCACTTCCACCATGAGCACAGCTATATTCAAAAGGACAGCGACAGGTATCGGCCAGGATGTGGAGACATTGGGACCCCCGTACATTGTTCGTGGGATGTAAAATGGTACAGCCTCTCTGTAAAACAGCCTGGTAGTTCTGCAAAAGGTTAAACATAGAGTTAGCATATGACCCATCAATTTCACTCCTTGGTACATAGCCCCCAAAATTGCAAACTTGTATCTGCACAGACTTGTACTTGAGTGTTCCTACAGCATTATTCCTACTAGCCAAACAGCAGAAGCCTCAATGTTCGTTAGCTGACGAATGGGTAACCATTTAAAACAGTGGAGTACTCAAACAGGCTGCAGCCTGAATGAACCTTGAAAACAGTATGCTCAGGGAAAGAAGCCAGGCTCAGAAGACCGCGTTATGCATGGTTTCATTGATGTGAAATTCGTTTGTAGGCAATCCCTTAGAGACATAAGGTAGATGAGTGGTTGCAAGAGGCTGGGAGAGAGGGAAGCAGGGAGTGACTGCTGAGGGGCGCGAGGTGTCTGGAGCATACTTTGGGGGTGATGAAATGTTCTGGAATTGGATAGCGATGATGGCTATACATCTTTGTGAATATATTAAACCCCACTGAATTGTACTTTAAAAGGTGAGCTTCTATGGAATGTGAATTATAACTCAAGGAAAAAGGTCATTTTATATGCATTCCCCACCCCCACCCCTACGGGTCAAATAACCTTGGGTGAAACGGCTCCCTTTGGCAGACAGCGGTTTCTGGGGAGGACCCTCTGGGAGGCTGGGGAATGAGCGCCTCCGGGCCCTGGGGTGCACACCGCAGCCCCTCACGGAGGCTTAAGGGTGGGGGCGGCACAGAGTTGTACCGTAGCGTGTGACCGTCGTGACAACCCTGAGGGGCAGGCGTTGTCACCCCCCTTTCAGATGAGTGAGCCGAAGCTCAGGCAGGTTAAACAACCTGCCCGGGGTCTTGGTAGCTCGTGGGCATGTGAACAGGAGTGTGAACTCATGTCTCTCAGAGGCTGACGGCACGTTCTTTGCTGATTCTGTGCTATTTTGTGCTCACCCACCCACAGATTTGTTTCCCCTGAAAAATTAATTGGTTTGAAAGTAGGGACCAGGTCTGAATGGATCCTGAGGACCCGGTACACGGCATAAAGAAGGTGCTCAGAAATGTTTGTTAGAGGTCCCTTTTTAGCAAGTTCCTGCTCTCGCTCCCAAAGACGCTGTGCCCCTGCTCATGTTTAGCAAGAGGATTTTCCTCCAAGTCACAGGAAAAAGCTAATGGAATGAGCAGAATGTCCTCATTTTTAAACTTCTTTTTTTGGATACAAATTTTTGCTTATACTTTGATACCTTGTTTGTACTAAAATCTCGTATCAGAAGGCCTCTTATTTATTAAAAAGTTGTAGACTTCATCAATATTTCAGTTTTCTGCCAGATGCTCCCACACCTACTAAACACATTTCCTTGAAGACCTGGGAGAGTTATGGATTTCAAGAAAATTGAAGTTGGAGCTGATGGAGATGCAATTTGACTGCTGTTTCCCCCAGGCTTCCCCATGAAGCTGCTTCCTTGAGGCTGATGGAGGATCAGGGACATTATCCTCGACATGAATGCCACCCACACCTCCCGTCAGTGCTATTTCAAGGCCCCGAGTGGCTGCCTCTTGGACGCACCCTGGCCAGGGCGGGGAGGAGGTGTCGATAGGTGCAGCTGGTTGCCTTTGATGGGATTTTCTCCCAGTGGGGAGCCTGGAGGAGGTGCCTGGGTGGGGGTGGCTGGCTGGGAGACAGAGTGGGTCCCTGAAAAGGCACTTTTCAGGCCAGGTGGCTGTAGAGGATTTTCCAGAACCCACAAGGACCCGCACGTGTCACTCTGCTTACTTTAGTCTGAAGTTTCATCCTTAGAGCTCAAAGAGGATTTTGATGCTATTAACGTGATAACATCTCTGCCAGTCAAAGTTACAGCCTCAGTAGTCTTTCCTGTCTGGGGGTGAATGCCTGAACGAAAGGGCAGGGAAGCACAGGGCCGGGGACCTCAGCAGCGGCCAAGAGGGCAGGGAGGGGAAACGGGGCCCAATAGCACAGTGGTGTCGAGTGAGGTTCTGGGGACATGCCGTCTGGGCCGCAGCCCTGGCTCTGCTGCTTACAGGCCATGGAACCTTGGGCACAGTCTCTCCAAGTCTGTTACCTCATCTTTGAAATGAGGGTAAAAATAGTCCTCAACCCTGGGGTTGTTGGAAGGAACAAATGAGGTGACACATTAAGGCAGGCGTGAATGGAAACACGTCCTCTGAACAGGGAACATGCAGCCTCAGTTTCTCTAACAGTGCTCTGATTTTCCTACTTGCTGACTAAAATTGAGGGGAGACCCTCCAATTTTAGTTTAAGCTGGTAAATTTAGTCTTCTTCAAAAATTAAACAATTCCTATAGGGAGTTCTCAGCCTTCCATACGTCTGGTTTCCTTTTCTCCTGCCCAGGGTGGCATCCAAGAACGTAAGGGGATGGCCGTGGAGATACGGTTCCTGTCTAGCCAGTGTTCCACTGCAGAGAGAGGGACATACAGCAGGATGCTTAGTGGCTTAGGAAACTGTTAGGAAGGGTAGAGAAACAGACGCAAGGCTGCTATGGCTCTCAAAGCCATGCTGTAGGGCTCGGCTGCGTCTCCCCCAGGCAGGAAGCTGCAGGGTCAGACGAGTGCCCCTCTGCCACCATCCACGCCAGGAACACGGGCACCCACCTCTCCCCCATATCCTTAGAGCCCAATCCCTGTTTTGCTTCGGTGCATCTCATTAGCAGAACCTAGATCACATCCAAAAACCCGAATAAGTCTAGGAAATGTAGTTTTTAGCTTCTCAGCCTCTGCACTATGGGGGAGAGGTTAGAATGCCTGTCGAGTCACCAGCCCTCATTATTTGTGACATTCATTTGTCTCCTCAACATCCACACGCACCCTTCTTTCCATACGTTTAAACAGCCGCAACAACACCCTGCTCCTGTTTAACCTAATGCAACTATCTCCTGCAAAAATGAAAATGTGCTTACCCTTTGTCCCTAAAGGGGAAGCCTCGAATTTCATCAGTCACTGCATCTCTAGGTGACATTATTACTCATCTAGTTCAGTGACAGTTCTGCCCTGATATCATATAACCTGAAGCCTAACCAGGTAACCACAATATATACTAAAGCCTATATAAAGTAGTAAAAAGGAGAGAAAAAGAATAATTGGGGTGTGTGTGCTTGCTTGTGTGTATACATGTATGTGGTGTGTGTTATAGACATGTGTATACACACATATATGTGCTAGTTTTTGCTGCATAGCAGAGGACTTCAAAACATAGTGGCTCAAAGCAATCGCCATTTGTTGTTTTTCACGATTCTGTGGCTGCCTGGGCAGTGCCAGCCTAGTGTGGCTTGGCTGGGCTCTGCTGGGGTCGCTCATGCATCTGTGGTCAGCTGGCAGGTCAGCTGGTGGCTGGGTGACCTAGGAGGGCATCGCTCAAATAGCTGGTGATAGGCTGGTTGGGGGGGGTGTCGAATTCCCAGCAGGTTGCCCCTCCTGTTCACACAGTAGTCTCAGAGTTTCAGGCACAATAAGAGGTCAAGCCCCACATGACAAACACTCTCAAGTCTTTGTTTATATCACATTTGCTAATGTCCCATTGGCCAAAGCAAGTCACATGGCACGAGGGATGGAGAAGGAGACTCTACCTTTTGTTGGGCCATTTTTGCCGTCTATTGTAATATATATATGTTCACCAAGACAGACCATATGCAGGCCATAAAACAAGTCTCAATACTTTTAAAAGGATTGAAATCATAGAATCCATTCTCTGACTGCAATGGAAGTAAGTTGGAAATCAATAACAATAGCACACCGGGGGGCGGGGGGACCAAATCTGTGGAAATGAAATCAAAGTCCTTATCGAGCTTGCAGGAGGCTGCGAGGAGCCTGCCTTCGCTCTTCTTCACCTCCATCTGGTCTTAGTGTTTCCACAATAATGGGCGAGATTTGGCAAATTTGTCAGCTAATGGCTCGTTATGCTCTTGGGTACAACCTGTTGCCACATTTGCAGGTGTTTTTTTCCCCAAATTTTCTAAGGACGACTGTGCTCAAAGCAGCTATTTGTTAAGATGTTGTATTAGCATTCTCCAGAGAAACAGAATCAAAGTAATATATATATATTATATATATATATATATATATATATATATATATATATATATATATATATATAATTGAAATGGCTTGTGTGCATATGGGAGCTGAGAAGTCCCACAATTTGCTGATGTTTTTCAGTCCTAGTCCCAAAGTATGAGAACTGGGAGAGCGTATGGTGTAAATCCCAGTCTGAGTCCAAAGGCTGAAAGACAGGAGAAGGTGGCTGCCTCGGCTCAGTCAGAGAAAGCGACCCCTTTATGTGCTCTTCAGGCCGCAGTGGATTGGATGAGTTGAGAGTGAGCTTCTTGACTGAGTTCACTGCCTGGGCATCCCTTAGCGCAGTCAAGTTAACACACGAAACCATCCCAGAGGCCTCCCGTCATGTCCCAGTTGTCCGAGCTTGCTCTGCCACCCCCGCTGACCCGCGCACTGAGCATGGGGCCACCCTCCCCCTGAGCAGTGCCCCTGCTCAGCCCCCTCCCCCCCAGCGGCGCTGAGCAGAATCCGGTCATTATTCTTGGCCTTCCTAAGTGGCTGGAAAATTAGCACAGAATCTAGTGATATCAAAAGTATATCACAAAGCCCTTAGGTGCCCTATTCTGAGCCCACGGTGGACACCACTGATCATTTGTGACACCGATTGCTGGCCCCTGCGGGGCAAGGCGCAGGCGGCCCCTGCTAATCAGTGTGAGTCGGCGCCAGTGATGAACCTGATGTGTCATCTCAGTTTTAAGCACTTGCCCTGTGTTCCTTTGCCTGGGGCAGCCCTAGTATATTGTTCTGATACCCCAGATAAGAGGTGTGAGGCTGAAAATCATGTCTTAGAAAGATGCTGCAATTGTCAAAAGTGCATAACCAGAACAGGTCGTGGCTCTTCCCCCCAGTAGTGTGAAATCTGCGAGGTTTTTCAAGTTGGAAGAATTTTAAAAATTACCATAAGCAGTGTTATGTGGGGGAGACTTAATATCAAACTGCCTGTGCCCTTTCTAAAGCTTTTTTTCACTTAAAAAACTGCCTTCCAGCCTTATTCCCACATCTTTGAGAGATCCTAGCTTTCCCTTTGCGTGCAAAGGGGATTTCCAGGATTTTAAAAGTCACTTCTGTCCTATAACTTAAGAAAATACCTTACTTGCACACCAGAGGCCCCTCTCTGATTTAGGAACACAAATAGTTTAACAGCCACCAGCTGTTGAATTTCTCCCACAAGCCAGGCACTCCCTGCTTGGTTTATCCCATCAGCTCCTTTGCTCCTCACAACTGTCCTGAGAGCCCAGTATTAGCATCCCTGTCGTACTGATGATGAAATGACCCAGGGTGGCGAAGTAATTGGTCCAAAATTGCACAGAGAGGAAGTGGCAGATTTAGGAGTTAAATCCAGGTCTGCCTGGCACCAAAGCCTTAACTAACTCCTTCCCGGGTCTCTCTCAGGGAACATGGGCCTCTTGGTCTTGTGGCTTGTAGACCCCTCTGCCATTCTTCTTGCTTTTCCCCTACTTTCTTTTGCTGAATCTAAGTCAAATGCTTTTTAATGTCTCCCTTCTTCCCTCCCTCCTCTGTTAGACTGCAAAGGTTGGCTTTTCCTCAAATAGGGACAGTACCTTTCATCCCAGGGACCCAGCTTAAAATGCAGGAGTCCCAGGGCAGAGAAAACGGCCTGAGAGCTAAGCGAGCGATGGAGTCAGGTCCTTTCGGGAGAGCGGAATTGAGAGAGGAGGAGGAGACTCAGGGGGCCGGGGAGGAACGGGAATGGAGGGGGCAGAGCTGCCAAGTCAAATTCGCCTCCTCCTGCCAACCCCACGGACTTCAGGCCTTAGACCTAGAGATTTATTCACTGACTAGCCAATCACCAAGTCCCCCTTGAGCGCTGGTTGTGTGCTAAGTCCTGCTGGACCCTGGACACACCCGGATGGCTAAGCCCTGACTCCGGGAAGTGGCATTCAGAGGACGCAGGGAAGCCCGCTGCGGGGTGGGTGTGTTTGCGGAGGAACGGCGGGCAGGGGCGCAGGAGGAAAGAGCGCCTCCGCGGGCCGGATCCTGTGGCACCAGGTCACACCGGAGCTCCAGGCCACACGCATTGTCTTTCCTCTCCGCTCTCTTCTAGTTGTGAAGACCAACAAGCTTCCTTTTTGAGGTTCAAGTGAATCATTAAACATCATGAAATAAGTAAATTTCTGGTGCTGTTCACTGCCTGGTAAGAACCTGCCCATCACCGACAAATCCTGCAGGCCAGGTGGTCTGTGTTAGAGTTTTGGTTTAGGACCCACACCCAACACCCCTATTTGTTTTCTGTGCCCATGGTGTCTTAATATGTATGTAAATATTTCACCCGAGGGCCTGTGTGTCCATAGCTGCACTTTGGTTTCAGCTGCTTTGGAGGAGAGAGAGAGAGAGATTGAGAATATATCCTCTTGGCGCGGCCCAAGTGACTAGTGTGTGTCTCTGAGTTTTAAAATAACAGTGTCTCAAACTTACCCTACACATAGGGAAAAGTACCTCCAGCCCTTTTGCTGTGCTACCAGAAACTTAACTTTCTTTACAGGCTGACCTTGTTTTTTTGCGCCTTGCTTTATTGTGCTCCACAGGTGTTATGTTTTTTACAAATTGAAGGCAAGGCCCTCCACGAGCACAGAGGGCAACTGGCTTTATTGCAGTGGTTTGGACGGGAAGCCACAATCCCAGGTATTCCTGTCTGTCCGTACTTGAAGACATTCTCTGCCCAGTTTCTTCGACTCTAGCCTTTGGAGGAGCCTTGCAGGTGGTTTCCTCAAATCCCTGCTTCCAGCAGAATTCGATTCCGGAGGCAGCCTGTGCGCTGCCCCCCCGCCCCGCAAGCCCCGTCTCCTGCTTTTTCCTTTCAGCCCACCGGTGTCCAATCACACATAGATTTGCCTCTGGGCCTGCTCCACGTACAGACCCCAAACCAAACGGGAAGCTGCGACCCAGCGACCAGAGCCGGCCGCTCTGAGTCCCCCCAGGCTCGCCACAGTTGGCTTTGGCTTCCTGGGTGCTGGCCAGGCTCCCTCTGTCCTGCTGCTGTGCTCGCTCCCTCGGCACCTAGTAGACCTGGTCCCTGTGTTGTCCCGTGGAGAAGACCGACGGCAGGGCCAGGACAGGGCAGTGTGGGCGTCCGCTTTCCCCCGGCCTCTGCCGCCCAGGTAAGCCCTGTGCTGACAATCCCAGCAGGTCTATTTGCAGAAACACTGTCTCGAGGTGGCAGGAGCGAGGAAGAGCGCTCCCGAGGTCTCGGCATAATTCGGCTTTATTACAAGGGTTTTCATTTTGATGGCAACATTATTCTTTTCATGGATGAAATTATCTTCAAATTATTTAATCTTTCTCTTTCATCTCTGGGGATACTTGGGGTGTATGGCTGCGGCCTTTACAGATTGCCGGAAAATAGTGGCCTGTCTGTCCTTTTAATCGTCACCACAGCCCCACATTGGAGAGGGGGAGGGGAGCTCGTTACCGCACAGACGATTGGATTGCTCCCTGTAATAATCCTAGAATATCCGTGCTTTCCGGAGCTGAGGCACTCAGGCTCTGCTGTCGCTGCGAAGGAAAATAGTACCAGCCTGACAGCTGCAGGCGTCTGTCGGGGAAGGTTCGGAAGGAGGCAGACTCAGCTGTCTCCCTCGGCAGGGCACCTGTTACCATGAACTGCAGATCCTGGGCAGGGTACTCATTTCAATTAAAAAGAATGTTTTCATTTTTGTCCTGGAATGTAATAAGCCTTAGAAATAGTAGCTGTTGCTGCTAAAACCAAAGTAGCTGAGTAAGCTGGCTCAGTGAAGCCTGGGAGGCCCCTGGGGTGGGTGGTATGACAGCCTGGCCTCCCCAGCCCAGGTTGCCCAGGGCTTGGGGGGGCCCCCTGCCGCTTGAGTACCGCTTTGCTGGCTGCGTGTTTGTGGACACGTGCAGCTTCCTCTTGGGGCTCAGGCTTCCTCCCCTTGAAGGGCTCCCTGTCCTCCCAGCACGTGGGTGTGCTCGCTTCACAGCAGGCCCTTGGCGAGCACCAGGCACCGTGCTAGGCCCGTGGGAAGCCACCCAGAGCGCAGGCTGTCAGGTCAGAATGACTAGAAGTGACTCCACGGTCCTTCACTTCCTAGCCCCGTGACTTCAGGCCAGTTATTTAAGCCCCGATCCTCAGTTTTCTCACCTGTAAACAGGGGTAACAGCGGTGCCCACAGCAGAGTCATGGAAAGGACTGACTGTGACAGGCCGTGAGGGCACTTGGTGCCGTGCACGAGGTGAGGGTGTGCCGGTGGCAGCAGCTGCTGCTGTCATTAATATCAGGAAAGGGGAGCTGACCTTGGTTGGGTGACACTTCCCTAAATCCCTTCCGTAGAGTGGCTATGAGGAGTGGGGAGCCCTGCAGGAAGCTGGTGGCTCGGGGCTCTTAGGAAGTTTGTTCTGGTTGTGTGTGGGGCGTCCCACTCAGCATATGGGGCTGCCTGGCTGGGAGCCACATTTCCACGGGAGTCTGTGGGCTACAGGTCTGGGCTGTGTATTGAGGATACCCCGAGGGGGACAAAAGACACTTCCGCTGGGTTTCTTGCTTCTCAGAGGACACCTCTCCCTTCTTGGCCTGGGAGGGCTTCAGATAATGGGGTGGGCCCTGCACACGGAGGAGGGAGCTGGTGGTAATGGGGGCGGAGGTGATCCTGGAAGACAGGACTCCAGTGTTCCCCTCCACTGCATGGCGGAGGCGGCTTTTGCTGTTCTTGGAACCACAGGCTCTTAGAGATGGAAGCGGCCTTAGAGATGGTCAAGTTCAACCCTACGGTTTTGTAGATGAGGCATTTGGAGCTTATGTAAAGTATTTGCTTTGCTGTGACCCAGTTTCCTCATCTGTAAAATGGGGACATCTCTTTTGCAGAGCTGCTTGAGGACTTGCTGTATGCAGCACTCCCAGCATAGCGCTTGGCTTACAAGCCAAGCAGGTGCTCAGCACATTTAATTAAGGAACTCTGTGCTTGCCCCTCCAGGTTGCACTCGATTTCTCTCACCGAATTGAGGTGATAGGGAATTTTCTGGGCCGATTTCTACTATAACCTGTGTGTATGCGTTTGTATGTGTGCACTAAAGAGTTTTAATACTAGAAACACAAAATCTGAATTTGAACCTTTGCCATTAACGTTGGGAAAAACCCCCCAAACCTGGGCAAGTCACAGAACTTCTTGGGAACTTGGCTTCCTCATCTGTAACCCAGGTACAAAGCTCAAGTTGAATCCTGCACCCTAAAGGGCTTCCCAGTGTCCAAAATGCCCAGCAAGTGGCAGGGACCACCCCTCCCTCTTCTCTGTACACCCTACAGTGGATTTTGTGCTGGAGGAATGAATTCCCAGGGAGTGAGTGGAGAGGGGGAGTTCAATCTGGCCCTTTGGGTGAATCTGAGAGTATGCAAAGGCCGTGAGTTGGTCTAATTGACTCCTACCTGTAGGTTTTCTCCCCTCTCTTCCCTCTTCCCTGATCTCTGTGAAAGCTGGCCCTTCTGTCCTGTATTTTAATTCTGGCAATGATCCATATAACCAAGAGTGAGAAGCTTCTGAATTGGCTAGAGATAATTTCAGGCTTATCAGGTAAGGATCTGGTTCTGATTCATAAGAGCCAAGGGTTGAATTCCATCACAGTGGAGACAAGCCTCCGGTTTATTTGCAGGAAAAGGGGGAATTTAATCTGATGCATGCGACGAGGTTCTTTTTAAAAACAGCAATGGTAATTGCATCTTTCTCATGGACAGTTAATCACAGCTTTTGATATTTTTCCTGTAACGGATTTCATTCTTATATCTTCCAGGCATCCTTGGTCAATTCATCTCTTCTTTCTTATTAACATGTTCATTAATCCTCACACATTTATTGTGCTCCATTCATCAGGTTAGAGAATTAACAAAAGTTGGGATTTTGAGCAATTAGAGTTACAGGCAGGTCAGAATTATGAAATATAGAATTTCAGCCTGCGGACGGCTCATTGCCCAGCCTGAGCGTTGAGAATGAGGAAGCTGAGAGTGAAGGGCAACTCGAGTTCAGTTTTCTTGCTGGATATGGGAGCTCTCGGCCCAGCTCCGGGGGCCCTGGGGGTACAGGAGACATGTCCTTGCTGGCTTCCAAACATGTTTGTCTTAGGAAACATGCTCCTGAGAGTAACTATCTCAGGGTCCATGCTAGGGTCTAGAATTAAAAAACAATTATTTAAAAGTCTTGTTGTCTTGTCAAGCCTTCTTGAGGTTCTAATTCTTAGTTTCTTCACATGTAAGATGGAAATGTTAATAATAACAGTGGTAATTTTAATAAAAGCTCTCATTTATTAAATATTTACTATAAGCCAGACTCTGAGCTCAGCACTTTCTATGAATCATCTCATTCGAACCTCACAGGAACTCAAAGGGAGCAGTGTGACTATGTCCCTGTTCAACAGATGAGGAAATTGGGGCGCAGAGAAGTAATTAGCTGACCCATGAACACACAGTGAGTGACCGCCGTGTAATAGAATAGACACTGCATTGGCCTCGGAGCCTGGGATTCTAGCCTTGATTACACACCAGCTCTGTGGCCTTGGAAGCCATCCAACGTCTCTGGGTTTCAGGGTTTTATTGTTGTTTGTGAAACAGAGCATTGGAAAACATGGAATTTATTTAATTCCTTTCTATCTCGTACATTCTGGAATACTGAGAAATTATATTGAGAATAAAAAGGGCCGTCGGTGTGGACTGAATTGAATGCTCTCTCCTGTGGAACGCTCCCCGCTGGCCTTGATTTCTCTCTGTGACCCCCCGCGTTGGTGCCTGTGATTGCTTTGCAGGGAAGTCCTTACCAGGCTCTGAGCAGTCCTCAGCCATCTCGCACCCCAAGCCCCTTGAACGCTGCCCTCAATTTTTCAGTTTCTCCTCATGTCCCCTGAAGCCCAGATGACATGTAAAAACCAGCCCAAGAACAGTAATTCCGCTTCTTGATATTGAGGAGTGTATCAATTTTCTGTAATTCCTTATAGCAGAGTGAGCATACATTATAGAGTTCAAGTGTTTTGAAAATAAGCTCTGAAGAATTATTATCTGCGGAAAGAGCTGGCAGTTTGTCAGCTCTCAGCGGCTGAGTGGCTGAGCGCAGCCGGTGTGTGTCGGTGCTGGACCCAGAGAGGCGCGGGCGGGGGGCGCAGGGGGCCCCCCAGAGAGGAGGAATCTCCTCGGAGACGCGATAGGACTTCCACAAGAACTTGAAGGCGGCGTGTAAATTGGGACACACAGGTCTCAGGTTACATCAATATGTAAAATATAAACAAAGAAAGCCACGGAAACTGGGGTACAGCCCAGCTCAACCCATCACGCCATCGCTGCCTGCGGCTCTCAGCCAGCCCCAGGAACTTATTTACTTGTATCTACACCAGTAGATCTCAGCACCACTTGGTGTTTGATAAATTTCCTACTTTGTTTCAGTAATTTTGAAATTCATATTTCAGTTGTGGCTGTTCGCGGTTCCTTGGTAACAACAATTCTTTGAAAGATAAAATAACGCCTGCCTTTTTCAGTTGGCTAATTAATCTCTCACAGTGGCCTCTGCTTTGGCAGTTGTCTTTGTCCCCCCCCCCTTTTCTCCCTCTCACCCTTCTCCCTGCCCTTTGCTCTCACCACTGCCTTTCCCCTGATATTAAAAAAAATTCTTGACTACCAAGGTCCCAGGTTAGGTGAAGGAAAAAAAGACCTTGGCAAGCAGGATCAGAACCATGGACAGCCCCCCCCCCCCCCCCCCCCCCAAATCGTGCTCATAATGCCTTCAGATTCCTCTTTTTTTAAAAAAACAGTATCATCTTAGGGCAGGATTGAAAGTTGTAGAAAAAAATTATATATTCATTTAGAAAGCACAGAGCTGACAGGGGACTGCTATGCCCCCTATTGTTCTGGGAAGTAGAGCATTTTCATCTGGGCCTCAGCCGTCATTTCTGGCAGAACATTAATAGTTGCTGTGAGCGGGGAGGGCCGATGTGACTCCGGGGGAGACTGGGAAAGAAGAAGAACCCGAGTTGCTCTGGGCCAGAGGTGCTGAGGGCGGAGCTGGGGCCGCGGCCCCTTGGCGAGCGCCTGGGAGCTTCGGGCGGGTCCCGGCGGCCTCCAGGAGGCAGCGGCCTAGGAAACTGGCACATGCTTGGTCCTCGTAGGAACTGAGCATCAAGTGACATGCAAATGGCATGCAGGTTGGCTGCCACTCTTTTGTTGCCGTCGGCCTGTGTCGTTTATAGAGGGTCACGGAGCCAGCAGAGCAAGAATCTGAACACCAAGAGCGTCGCCCAGGAGTAAGGGAGGTTGCAGTGGGCGGGGAACCTTTCCCCTGCCAGCCACGGTTGGGGGCCTCTGCTCAGGGGCAAAGGCTGAGATGCTTGCTGCCCGGAGAAGCCGTCCTTGCATGGGGGGTAAAGCGGGGAGGGGTTCAGGGGCGTTACGAGGGCCACGGACTATCAGAGATGCAGAAACATTCATTGTTAGTTATACTGATGCTTGGAATAGGTGGCCCATGGAAGATGTTGCCGTGTTTTCATTGTCATGCAGGCTCGCTTAACTTCTGGATATCTGGCTTTGTCAGCCTGTTATTTAATGATACCTGGGTCTTGTGTTATATTTTAAAAAGGCTTTGGCTTTAAGATGATAAAAATTATAAAGTTAAAGTTATAAAAACATATATGGCCGTATATTTTGTCAAACCATTTTATAGTGTTATCTTTTCAAAGGTTAACGAAAATTTCAAGTAAGTCTCTCTCTCTTTCCTGTCTCCAAGCCATCCACCTTTCCTACCCAAAGGCAAGCATTGTTACCAGTTTCTTGTGAATCCTTCATGAGATGCCCTATATAAATGTATGTACATATAAATGTATATACCTGTTACACTCTCTCTTTTTAAAACACAAGTGAGCCCACAGAACACTCTGTAATGTATCTTATATTTTAAAAAATGTCCTGGAGGTAGTGTCATATCAGTATGCACCAAGTTGCCTCATATTTTAGAGATTTCAAAGATCTGTGAGAGATGTGATTGTGTTCAAGTTTTTGTGAGGTAAGTGGGCAGATGCCCCTGTGGTACAGATGAGGAGACTGAGTTACCAAGAGGTTCTCTGACTTGTCCAACTTTTATTTTCCCTCATAGTAACCGGAATGGGATTTAAATTCAGGTCTCGTGGTTCCAGGGCTAAAGCTCTTCGACTGCGCACAAAAATCACACCACACATTTCCCAGGAAGCTCCCGTCACCTTATTCCGTTAGAGTTGAATTCTTTCTGTTTTCATTTGCCTTTCGTTTACTCAGATCTATACTGGTAGTAATTTTCTTTCTGTACATCCTACATGTAATTAATTCCTTCACCTCCAGGCTTCTGTTGTTATTGGTAAGTCAGCTGTCCACCTACCTGGTTCCCTTTAGCCATTCCCTCCGAGTGCCTTTATGGGGCTTCTCCTCTCTATCTCTGGTGTTTGGTGGCTTCACATATACTATGTATTAGGTGATTTTTTTTAACTTGTCCTTCTTGGGATTTGTTGGGCTTCTTGACTCTGTGGATTTGTATCTTTTATATGTCCTGGAAAACTTTCTCCTAATTTGGCCTCTGACGCATTTTCTCTTTTCTCTGTCTTTTGGGGCCCTGATTAAACTTTTTAGATCTTTTCATTCTACTCCCTTGTCTCCCTTTGTTTCAGTAACAGCTTTATTAAGATATAGTTCACACGCCATACAGTACATGTCAGTGATTTCTTAGTATAGCCACAGAATTGTGAGACCATTATTACTAAATCAAGTCTGGAACTTTAAATCACCTCAGAAAGAAAGCCCATGCCCTTTAGCTGTGTGTCCCAGGACCCTGTTCCACTAGTGATGGGCCGAATGTTTGTGTCCCCTCCTCCCCCAGATTCATATGTTGAAATCGAACCCTCAATGCGATTGCTGTTTGGAGGCGGAGCCTTTAATTAGGTTCTAATCCATTGACCTATGTGTCTATCCTTATGCTGGTACTTCATGGTCTTGGTTACTGCAGGTTTGTAGTAAGTTTCGTTACATTTCTATCTTGGTAATTTGCTCTTTTTGATGCTGTTGTAAATGGAATTGTATTCTTAATTTCATTCTCAGATATTTACTGCTAGTATAGAAATGCGATTGATTTTGTGTGTGTATTGATCTTATATCCCGCAGCCTTGTTGCACTCATTTATTAGTTCTAGCATAGTTTTTTAGTGGGTTCCTTTGGATCTTCTACATACAAGATCACGCTACCTGTGAATAGAGATAGTTATATTCCTTCCTTTTCAATCCGAATCTCTTTTCTTCTTTTCACTTTCTTGCCCACTTGCCCTGGCTAGAACGTCTGTACAATGTTTAATAAAAGTGGTCGAGTGGACATCCTTATGTTGTTCTTGAGCTTAGGGAGAAAGCGCACAGATTTTATACCATTACGCACAATGTTAACTGTGGATATTTTGTAGATGTTGAGGAAATTCCCTTCTATTCCTACTTTGTTGAGGTTTTTATCCATGAAAGTGTGTTAGATTTTATCAAGTGCCCTTTTTTGCATATGTTGAGATACTGTGGTTTTTGTTTTTTATTTTATTGATATGGCCTATTCCATTCATTGATTTTCAGATGTTAAATATTCTGTTTGTTTCCCTTCTATATTTTAGACCTTATTATAACACATTTTATTATAGTCTGTGCTTCCCTACTAGAATGTGAGCCGGATGAAGGTAGAGACTGCATCTTATGATAGGTTATTGACTCTCAGGAGGGAGATCCTTGTGGGCCCTGAAATATGTGACACCCCCCCCCCCCCCCCAAACTACACGGCTGCAGAAACAAGGAGAGAAAAATGCAGTTGAATTGAGGTGTGTATGCTGGGCAGTCACTGGGCCCAGTCACCAGGGAAGTGCCTTTTTCTTTCAGGCCAGTCTTCAAGCAAGTCAGTCACATTTGTGCCGCAGCGAAACAGCAAACCACGGGCCTTGGGGGCCACCCTTGAGCAGCATGAACATCCACTGCTCCTTTATCTGAGCCGCAGACCGCTGGTGTTCGTCTCCGTAGCACCTGGCATGTAGTGAGGGGACAAAGTGGATGCTTGTCCGTTTCATTGTGACTGTGTGCCCTGTGCTAGGCGCCGGGCTAGGGGCTGAGGTTGTAGAAATGCATGAAATGTGATCACAGTGCAAACGCAGAGTGAAGTGCTGGGGCGGAGTGAGCACAGGGGGAGGGAGGTGAGGCTTCCTGTGGCAGGTGAGGCCTGAGCTTTCCTCTCACCACCTCCACCCCCATCTCCTGGTCCAAGTCGCCATCACCTCTCTCTTAGACTATGGTAGGCTCCTCCTAACTGTCCTTTCTGCCCCGACCCATACTGTCTGTTCTCAGTGCACCATCCACAGTGGCCATTTAAAAGCTTAAGTAGACCTGTGTCTCCTGCTCAGCCAGACTGCCTGCCTCACTTTCCATAAATAAAGCCCACGTTGCCGCCATGGCTCCCAAGCTCCTACCTGCCTGGCCCTCCACTCTCTCCGACCTTGACACCACCACTGCACACACGCTGATCTGCCCGCTGGTCTCCCAACACATCAGACCCATGTGCTTCCACTTGGGGCCTTTGCATGTGCTGTTCCTGTTCCTGGAACGCTCTTCCCGGCAGCGCTCCCTTCCTCTCCTCAGGCCTCTGCTCAAGGCCCTCGGGAGCAAGGCCTTCTCTGCCCACATAAACTGGGAGACTCCCTCTTCCCTGCCCCTCGCTACCTCAACCTGCTTCATTTTCTCTGCCACTCATTCATTTGTTTGCTTACTGTCTGTCTTACCTGACTAGAATGTAAGTTCTCCAAGTCAGAATATGGTCTTGCCTGTTTGGTTCATTGTTACTCCCATTGCCTAGCATGCCGCCCAGCACATGGAAGGTGTCATTAAATTGTTGCTGACCCAGTTAATGTGCTATCACCCTGCAAGGGGAGTAGGAATGACTTAGCGTGAAGAGATAATCTGGGATGTGAGTTAGATAGGGTGTCTATTGAACTGAATGACTTAATTTCCCCATATGTGGGGAAATTACTAGTCGGGAAATTACTGGTTGGTTGCTGATGCCTATTTTCATCCAATTATCTCTGAAATAACATAATACAACAGAAGTTCTGGAGCCCAGAGTGGACCAAGGGCCTGTGTAAAGGACTCTGACAGCTTTTAGCAATCTGAGGGTGGAGGGGTGCCTGGAAGTTGGTGGCACCAACACCCATTGTGAGCATGATTTCCTGAGATCACAGCTGAATCATGGATGCTACCAGGTGCTATTTTGGTAGGCACCTGATCCTCTCATCCCAAGAACAGCCCCTGTACCAAACCCCAAAGCTCAGGTTTTAAAGAGGCACCCCCAGCATAATATATTATAATTCTACATTGTAATTATACATTATAATTATAACTAGTAACTAGTGCTTATTGAGCACTTCCCCTGTGCCGCTCAGTGCTGGGAGCTCTGCACTGTTCTCTCCTATTATCCTCTGAGAAGGGAACTGCTCTCATTTCCATTTTACAGGTTAGAAAGAACATGTGCTCAAAAAGTTCATAACTTGCCCAGGGCCATGTGGCTGGTAAGTGGCTGAGCCAGTACGTTTTGATTCCAATCTGATGGAGTCGAAACCCATGTTCTTGGCCACACTGTATGTGGCCAGATTATCCACCTGCAGCAAGAATTTTGCCTCTGAGGGCAAGAACACATCCTCCCAGTTTTCTGCTGTTCTGCTTTTGGAAATGAGGTTGGGGTGTTCCAGAAACTGCAGGTGTGTGTTTACGCAGCATCTTTGCTAGAGCGAGGCAGAGCGACAGTGCAGGCCTGGACACTGCTCTAACTGTATGAGTTACGATTGAACATAGACTGTCGTCACAACTCAGGAAAGTCACTGGGAGTGCAAAGGACAAGACAGACTAAGAAAGTATTGCTTCTTAGAATAAATATATTCTTGCCTAGAGAATGCACTTTCTATAGTAATTTTGGGAGTCCGGGTTTCATAAGCTTTATTGAAAGTAGCCGTATATATTTGGGAAAGAGCTTGGAATAGCACAACTTCCCTTAGGGAAGGGACAGGGAGGTGTGTGTTGAAGCGTGGCTGAGTTTTCTGTAATTCTAGAGAGAATTAGGGGGCTAGATAAGTCCTTCAGAAAAAGAAATGCAGACCACAAGGGGCTGTAGGCTTTTCAGAGGGCTTACAGACATTGGTTGAAGGTCAGATAATAATGGGCGTCTTCTTTTGGGGGTCTGGTGGTTCTGTTCATGGGCAGCTGTGTGCGGGGGGCTCAAGCCACAAAGACCGTGGGGGGGAGGCTTGAAGAGAGGCATGATATTTTGGTCTCTGTTTCAGATTCTTACCCTTCTTTCTTGTGCTGGGGCTGTGCCCAGCCAGTCATGCGGATTCCGAGGCGAGTCCGAGTCTGGCCAGCTCGAGCTCATTAGCTTTATCAGGAACACGTTTCCTGGGGTAAATACGGTGTGCACGTGCGTGTGCGCACATGTGCGCGTGTGTGCATTTAGAAGGCAGCTGGGAGGAGTGAAGGCCCCCGGGGTTCAGTGAGGCTGCTGCACTGCCTCCCCGTGGCATGGGTACCCCCACCGGGCAGCCCTGTCTTAACCCTGAGCTGCTGCCTTAACACCCTCCACCCAGCTGCGCACGCAGACCACTCTCTCGGCCCATCTTTGCATATTCCTTTACTTGGATTTCAGTTTGGTGCCTCCATTCAGCATCTTAATTGAGTTGCCCCATGAGTGATTCCCTTACTTCATCAGAATTTGTTAACTCTCAGAGAAAGCTGACCTGGCACACCATTAATACTGCGGAGTGCTCGTGGCGCTTCTAACAGGGCCTTCATGGAGACCTGGCCTCACTCCCTGGAATAACTCTAAGGATGGCTGCTGAAGTCACTGGTCAGGCCAATGGTTCCTTGAGAGGAAGATCCGGCTGGGCCAGCCATGGGAATAGGAGGGAGGAAAGAGGGGGTGGGAAGGAGAAGGACTCCACTGTGTGGGGAGCTGTGGGGGCGACTGGAGAGAATGCTGCTGGCGTTTGTGTGTATATCACAGCTAATTAGGAGAACATTATGCTGCTTTGGTGTCAAAATAGCTGTAGGGAAAACAACCTTAATAGCAGGTTGCAGATAAAAGAAAATGAAATGGGAAAGAAATGAGGTGCATTTAAAAAAAAACAATTAGTCTGGAGGTAATGGAGAGAGCAGGATAAAGCAGAGCATGTAAAAAATTAAAGAAGTTGGCATGGGGTGGCATATGCAATTCTGATGAGCAACAAGGTAAGAGAGCCTAGTCCCATGTTTCCTCAGCTTCTGTTTGTCATGTCCAAAGAACCAAGGTTCCTACAGGACAGGAGGAAAGGGGAGGTGGTAAGCAACTTTTGGGGGACACCCAGGAGGGACAGCTTCAGGCAGCCATGCTGTGCTCTGTCTGTGATCAGTCTCGGTTCTCCCTGTGATTCTGCCCCGTTTCCCTCTTTTTTAAAAAAAATATGTTTTTGTTGATTTTAGAGAGAGAGGAAGGAAGAGGGAGAGAGAGATAGAAACATAAATGAGAGAGAAACATCAATATCGATCGGCTGCCTCCTGCATGCCCCTCGCTGGGCATCTGGCCCACAACTCGGGCATGTGCCCTGACTGGAGAATTGAGCCAGCAACCTCTTGGTTCCTGGGTCGGCGCTCAACCATTGAGCCACATCAGCCAGGCTGTTTCCCTCTTTTCATTCCTTAGAGTGAGATTCCTGGTCGTTCCGTCCCTCTTAGGGCTTCCATCACCATCCCTCAGTGGGTGGGTCTTCGCTAGATGGGCCTCCTGAGCTTTCCAGCCGCTTCTCACCGCATCCTGCACTATCTCACCTACCACATCTAAAATGCACTCACTCCTCTCCCTAGGCTCCCATGCATGCTTCTCCAGACTTTCCCCGTTCAGCACATGGTACCACCATTCACCTAGTTGCGTGAGCTGAAAACTGGGAATCTTTCTTGACTCTCCTCTCTCCAGTCAGTCACTGCATTCTGTTGACTGTACCTTCTACATATGTCTCAAATCAGCTCAGCATTTCTCTTCATCTCACTGGCACTGCCTTGGTCATCAGCTACTATACAACTGCAGTAGCCCAAGAGTAGTTCTGCTCCCTTCTCCCCACTCACCAATCCATTCCCTATGAAGTAGCCCAAGTGCTCCTTCCAGGACAAATCTAATCATGTTACTCCCCTTCCAAAAAATCTTCAATGCTTCTTTGCTGTTCTGGTTATTTATTACTGCATAAAAATACTACTCCAAAACTTAGTGGCTTAAAACAACAATCATTTTATTATATCTCATAAATTGTAGGCCAGGAATTCAGGCAGGGCTCAGCTGGGTGATTCTTCTGTTCTAGGGGCATCAGCAGAGGTCAGCTGGTGGTATTCAGGTAGTAATGGGCTGGTCTAAAGTCCAGGATGGCTTCACTCACATATCAGGCACTTTGGTGGGAAGGGCCAGGAGGCTGAGCTCAGCTGGGACTGTCAGCTGGAGCACCTCCCTGTGGCCCTTTCAGCATGGTGGTCTTAGGGGAGTTGGTCTTCGTACATGGTGGCTCATGGCTCCAGGAGGGAGAATTCCAATGAACAAGGTGGAAGTTGTACAGTGTTTCATGGCTCCCCCTCATTTCTATAGTATTATATTGATTGGAACAGTTATAGGTTTCAAGGAGAGGGGACAAAGACCCTACCTCTCAGTGGGAAGCGTGTAGCCATGTCTTCAAACTACCACCAGGGTGAAGAATGGCTTCTGTAGCATGGCATGTGTGACCCTCATGGGCCGCCCGTGCTGGCCTCCTCTCTGCTCACTATTCCCTAACTAATTGCATTTTGTGCTCTAAAGTTCCAGCCATCCTTAGTGACTTGTAATTCCTTGAGTAGACTGAGCTGTCTTGCACTGTTGGATTCCTCCCTCTGTTTAGAAATGGCCCTTTTCACCCCTTCTGACAAACTCCTATTTCCATTCACATCTTAGCTTAAGTGCTTCTTCATGCAGGAGGCCTTCCATGGATGTTAGTCTAGGTTAGGTGGCTTTCCATGTGGCCAAATAATACTCCCTGCACAGTATTATATTTGCTTGTTTAACAGCCCACATCTCTCACTAAACCAAAAGTAATTAGAGCACAAGACTAGGTCTTGTTCATCTTTTTATCTGTGGAATCTAACACAAGACCTGATACATATTAGTTGCTCAACAGATGTTTACTGGATCTCAGTTTCCTCATTTGTAAATTGGAAAGGTTTGTTAACAAATAGGTCTCTCCAATGTCCCATGTCTTAATTGCTTTCTCAGCATAGAATTGAAAAGGATTCTGAAACTACAACTAGGCTCAGCAAGAAAGAGGATTGTGATCCATTAGTGATGCCTGCCATGGGCATAGCATCAGGAAGAGGCAGCCTCTATGCCGTGCACTTGATATATCTAGATGAGATCACCTCCAGGGCTTAGTCAATTTTTAATGTCTATCCATAGTATTATCTAGATCACATCTACCTAGAATCCTAGACTATCAGAGCTAGAAGTTTCCCATGGATAACTCAATCTAATGTTCTCATTGCATAGATGAGAAAATTAAGACTCAGAGGGAAAGTAATTTACCTGAAGTCAGAACCTGAGTCCAGGGTCAGATCTAATCCATGTGCACTCATGTAAACAAAGCAGGATCAAGGATTAGTATATTAGATAGTAGATGATGACCCCAGCTCAGAATTAATTTTGTCCCTTGTCTACTCTGAGGTTTCAAACAACTTGGCAGTAGACCAAACTGGTTTTGCTCCTGGGCACAGTCACTTACTAGCTGTGTGTTCCTGAGGAAATTACTTGACTTCTAAACTCCAGTTTCCCTTCTGTGAAAGGTGGGTAATAATAACATTGATCACATCAGTGAGATAATACAGGGAGAGCACTTTTCAGCTGCTTCTGGATTATAGTGAGGACTCAAATGTTAACTATTATTAGTGTTCGTATTAATACTATGAGCACCTCTACTCTTATCACAGGCCTTTACCTGGCTTCCTCCCTGGAGTTAGCACAGAGGCACAGGGCACAGGTGATCTGAAGCCTCAGGGGTCACCTGAGACCTTGTTAAAGGAAATTTGAAGAGGCCCATTTTCCCCAACCAGAAGGCTTTGAAACTTAACCCCGTGACAAATTGTGGCTTGCACCTGGGAAATGTCTCTAGACAACTATGGAAGCAGTGACATTTTTAATCAGGATTTCTATAAAAGAGAAAGGAAATCTCATCTAACAGGCCAGATGCTTGATCAGATCTAAAACATTTTGTCTCTGGGGAAGAGAGGGAAGAAATGGTGAAAGTTAACAGAAAATAATTGACTTAAGATTTCATATATAGATAACCTATTAGGAGACAAAATCAGTGTCCACTAAGGTTTAGGAGTTTGTCCCTAAATGGTGAGTAATAATGAATTAAGGTAAGCTCATTATGAAGTTTAAAAAATAAATACTTGGGGAAAAATCAGTAGAGGGTAATCACTGCAGAGGCCAGCGCTGTGGCGAGGACTTGGGGAGGTGAGGTGCTGATCCAATTCCCGGAGGGCTCACACAAGAAGCTCTCCAGGCAGCAATGACAAATGCACTTCCGATCACCTCCACGTTAAATTTAGTATCGAGGAGAAGGGCACGTCTCTCTCTTCTGTTTCATAGGAATATGGATAACGTGGGTATGAAAAAAATGAAAGGAAGCAGAATTTGATTGGAACGTCATAGCCTATTTCAGAGTGAAAATTAAGATGTGTTTGTGGGGTTTTTGTGGATATGTTTCCAGGGACTCTAAATTGTGATTGAACCCATTCCATCCTGTACTCCCCCCTTTCCTGGAGGTTTGAGTCTGCTCAGGGGGAAGGGAAGGGAGCAGAGACAGGCCAGGGTGGGAGGCAGGCTGCTGTGCTGGCACTGCGGTGAAGGATGCCAGGCGGGTGACAGGGACACGAACCCTCTCTTCGCTGGCAGCGAACCCTTTGTCTGCATGAGAACGGGGCTCTCTGAATTTGCAACAAGAGGGTTGGGCACAACCAGGAAGGAGGATCTTAGAGAAATCATAAATCTGGTGGTCAGCGGTTCGCTCTCCTGCTCTGTTCTTACGACTCTGGGAGGTTCGGCCAACTCGGAATCCTCTTTGTCCCCGGTCCCGCTCCCTCACCTTCCCGCTGAAACATTTGGATTCAGAGAACCAAGAACCTGAAAAGCCATCTATGGGCATCTGCATCTGGGTAGGCCTCTTCTCTCCTAAGATTCTCTCCCTTGATTTAATGATTTTGGGGGATAACAAAGGGAAAAAGGGGGGAGAGAAATGGGGGCTCCTCTGGCTTTGACAATGAAGGCTGCCTTGTTTTACATCTTGAAAACAGGCTGTGCTCTGTAGCTCTCACCCTGTGGTGTTTCAGATTTATTTTTTTATAACATACTTTTTTGGCGCCTACTCACAAATTTACCTCCTCGTTTATTACTTCCGTGTTTAGGGAGGGACCTTTGAATATGCTCTACTTTTAGTAAGTAATTTAAGAAACACAGACCCTTGGTCTGGCTAAACATTGGAAAACAGTGTAATTAAAGGGATGTGTTTAATTGGGAAATTGACCCAGAGCCCAATTTAGCATCATCATCTAGGCCAGACAGGGCCAGGCTGACGTCAGCAGGAGTCTGGTGTCTCAGGAGTTGGGGACAGAGCTTGCTTGATGAAGATGTTTCCTGGGAAATGGAATTAAGCCTAATGATTTCCAATGGCATGGACTGCTCATGGGGGAGGCAGTGCTGCTTAATTGGGACACCTGCAGGTAATTAACGGCTCCCTCCCGATGGCCTTCTCTGTGCTTATGACTCTGGGTGGTTAAGACAGTGTGGAGAATATGTGTGTTCTCCCTGACCCTCTGCTCAAGGCCACTCAGCTAGGCCACCTTTCTCCTCCTTGGCAAACAGTGCTTCAGGTGAGCCTTCCACGGACCTGCTGGAGCTTGGGTGAGTCTAGGTGCCTGGAGCTAAACTGCTGCCAGCAAGTCCAGTAAGCTGCCTGGAGGTGAGAGAAAAGGCAATGAGGTAACATGGAAGTGCCCAGGAAGTGCCCTGTTTTGATTTGACACCCAGACCCCAGAGACCTCTGTATCACGTGACCCTGGCTGAATGGGGCTTAAGGTGTCACCTTCATGCCCGGCTGGGCGTGGCTCAGTGGTTGAGCGTCGACCTAGGATCCAGGTGATCGGGGTTCGATTCCCAGTCAGGACACATGCCCGGGTTGTGGGCCTGATCCCCAGTTGGGGGCCTGCGGGAGGCAGCCGATCAATGACTCTCTCATCATTGATGTTTCTATCTCTCTCCCTCTCCTTTCCTCTCTCTGAAGTCAATAAAGATATATTAAAAAAAAAAGACTTAAAAAAAAGATGTCACCTTCTGCAGAGATGGGTAGGCCCAGCCCTCTGTGGGAAGGAAACCCTGGTGAAAAATACTCTGGAGTAGGAGTTGGATAAACTGATACCTGGATCCAACTCTACTGCCAACTGGCACTATGACGCTTAGCTCTTGTAGGCCTCAGTTTTCTCAACTACAAAATGGGAATGATTCTACCTAATTATGAAACGATCCCTTCACGCCAGGTGCAGAGTAAGGCACTGGAGAAGGCTGAAATGTTAATTTGTGTTCCAAGGAGCTCAGTCTACCAGGTGGACAACGGTAAGCACTTGCCGTTTGGTGTTACGGGTCCTACTGGACAATGGAGGAGGCAGTCAGTTATCAGAGAAGATCAGAGAAGGCTTCAGAGGGAGGTAACATTTAAGTTAGTGTTTTTAGAGATTTGTGAATGGACCAGGCAGAGGGAGAAACATCCCAGGCAATGAAACGGCACAGGCATGCGAGCCCTGTGGCATTGCGGGGCTGTCCTGGTTGTGCGTTTCTGTTCCGTGGGGAGGACACGCGCTGTGGGGAAAGGGCAGAGTCGGGGAATACAAGTTAGTGGAGGTCACAGGGGATGGATCACGAGAGGCCGTGTGCGTCACTTTGGGAACCTTGGCTGGACTTTCTCTAACAGGCAGTGGATGGTTGTTGAAGAGTGCTTAGTGTGGTAGTGACAGAGTCACACCTGAGTTTGAGAAAAGCCACTCTGATAGAAGTATGGCACCAACCTGGACGCTGGATTGGCGGGGCGAGGCTGGAGGCAAGGAGGTTGCTATGATAGTTCAGAGGACAAATCGCAAGTCCCTCCATTTGAGTAAAGGCGGTAGGGAGTGAGGAGAGGGAACAATTTGCGTTTGTATCATGGATTTCTTTGCTGGTGTTTATATTTTTGAAGCTTCTCAGAACTCTAAAATCACACGTCTCATTACAGCCCTTGCTTCCTTTCAGCCAAAGGGCTCTTGTTCACACTTCTTTACCTGGTCTAACCCCTTTCTCTGCAGAGGGGCCCCTGGGACCCAAATTTCCAAAGGAAACTTTGGCAAGGCTTGGGACTCCCCACCTGGTGTCCTCACACAAAGGAGTGAGATAGGACAAGAACCTGGGGCCTCTGGCCTCCCCAGGAGGCTTAGGAAAGGGGGCGCTGAGAACAGGCAGGAACCCACGTTAATGCTTGAGCTTCAGTAGGTTTGGGAAAAATACCTGATTAAAAAGCAGCCTAGCCAGGGTGTCACAAAGGTGAGCTGAAGCCATTGGTAACTGAGCTTTCATTGTGACTGTCATCTCACGTTCTCTCCTTTCATACCCTGCAGTTTGGGTAACAGGCACAGTATTCATCCCTCAGTGGATAAGGTAGGGGTCCATTTCCAATTTTCTTGAAAAGCGGTTCTTTTAAGGGTTGGGTCACCTTAAAGGCTCAGTACAGACTGTAGGTATGAATGCGGACACTTGACACGAAAGCTATTACCTTCTATGCCGCATCGAAAAGCATCTTCAGTGTTGAAGTTTCTGGAAGTGTTCAGCCCTAGTCCTCTATATACAGTGCTCCTGTGAGTAGCCCGTGTGCAGGGCCCGAGTCGGGGGTGAGGTAAGGTCGATGGGGAATTTCCTGCTTTTCACCTGGACAAGCAGAGGTCCCCTGTCCCCCTTTTCACTGGTGCAGCGCTGACTATCCGGACCACCGCTTAGCAGAGAGCACCCGAGACTGAGACTGAAACGTGTGTGTCCCTGTGAAAAGCATTGCTTGGTACATTTTCAGAATTCTCATTTCAAAGCGAAGTTCAGCTCCTTTCAGCTTCTTTTGTTTCCCTCCGAAGTCCCAAGTTATCAGAACAGAAGTCCTGTTTGGGGAGCCTCAGGTTGACCTGCCTGTTGGGGCCAGGATCTTGTGTTTTCTCCTGTGGCCCCGTGTGTCCGGCAGAGTGAAGCGCCCAGCAGTCCCTTAGGACAGGCTTCACCACTGACCGCCCGAGGCTGATCTCACTCATGGTATGGACAAGTTAGTCTTATTACCTTGGTGTATACTCGCTAGGTGCATGAATGAATTTAGTTTATTCTAGGAAAGGGTTTCCCATGAGAGAAAAGTAGGGACTGTGCTGTAGGTTTTTCCCAGACCTCTTCCCAAAACCATAAAAAGAGCAGTCCTGCGTTAGTAACTTCCATTGTGCTTAGGATAGAATCCAGCCCCTTTTCGTGGCTGACCGGATCGGGCATAATCCAGCCTCTGTGGTCTTCTGTGGACTTGTTTTGCTCTGCTGTTCCCTCTGCTGACTCTGTGTCAACTGCTCTAACCACTTGTCACAGTCCCACCCCAGGGACAAGCACAGACTGTGCCTCTGAGTGGGATGCTCTGTTCCTCCATGTCCAGCTAATTCTCACCAACCCTTCGGTTGACCATAGGGAGGTCTTGTCTGTCCCCAAATCTAAATCAGGTTCCCTCTCTCCACTGTCATCCACCCTACACTCTCACTTAAAGCCTTTCTTAAAATTTGTTGGGCCATATCTACATGTGAGATTATTGGCTTAGCCCACCTGTCTAGACTCTAAACTCCTGAGCTCAAGCACCTCATATTGTCTACTAAATTCTAGTGCCCAGCACAGTGCCTGGCACATAGTAGGTGCTTAACAAATATAGTTTGAGGAAATGAATGACTGATGTTGACTTTTAGTCCAGTGTGGCAGAAGGTGGCAGAGCTGGGAAGATGTAGCCGTAGTGCTGGCCCGTCCCAGAAACAATGATGGCCCCAGTGCTTCTAGAACTTTCCTGTAGGGGCCATCGGAGTGGACCAAAGAGACTCATGCCAGGGCTCCGATAATTCTGACTTGACAGTAGTTCTGCTTTTGCATCTCCTATCCTCTTTAAGTCCTGAAAGTGCCCTTGGTATTTTTTCTGTCCCTGTAGGGTGGGGTGGTCTGATGGCTGGGAGCCAGGGTGGGAAGGGAGGAGGGAGAAAATTGGCCAGATTGGAGGCTGGCACAACAGTTTTCTTAGCAGGATGTCTGCTGACGAAATACATAGAGCCAGTTGTGAGAGGTTATTAATCTCAATTAAACCTGATTAGGGTGAGATTGGATTTGGGCTGAGACTGTCTGAGTCAAGCCTGGCCCACTTATGGTCTCCTCACTGGCCTGCCTGTATCGCACAGGCTGGCACCCACGCCGGGGCAGAAGGCCTCTGGCACCCCTGAGAAGGACGGGTTTAGTGCCATGACTCTTCAAGCACCCCCACCCTGGGGACTTCACAGATTGTAGGGGCCTAATTGCTGCTGGCTTCTTGGGAAGATGTGACATTCACTATGGCGAGATTATTAATTGTCACAATTATGGGAATGGTGCCTTGAAAAAGGCCACTTTTGTCATCTTCCTAGTGAGACTGTGTTTGGGAGAGAACTTGGTACTCGGTGTTGAGCCAGGGGAGCAAGCTGGCAGGAGAAGCTTCTGGCTCATGCCGAGAGCCAGGTGGCTTCCTAAACAGACAGGAGCATCCGCCTGGCCCGGTGGGCTGCTCAGGGCTCCAGCTGCTGAAAGCCGGGCTCGGCCCGCTGGTGTCAAAGGGAACAATGAATGGGGTCGTTAGCGTGTGGGCCAGGCGGGCTGGGCCAACCATGAAGCAATCGGCGCCGGCCTGCGCTCAGAGCTGCAGAGGCCTGGGGAGCCGTTAGCTCTGAGTGGGAGGAAAATTGTTAACTCAAATCTCTGCTCAAATCACCTGCCTGAAAGTATAGATGGAAATCGGTCAAATGGATAGAAGTGAAACACTAGACCTATGTGTTATAAGACTGTCTCTGTTTCAGACAACTGAAAATAAAACAATTCTTTAAGCCTTTTACCACTTAAACGTAAGTTTAAATAATATATAATGGCTCATGTGTTATTTTATTTTTATTTATTTTTTTAATCCTCACCTGAGGATGTTTATTGATTTTAGAGAGAGAGGAAGAGAGAAAGAGAGACATTGATGCAAGAGAGAAACGTTGATCGATTGCCTCCCATACATGCCCCGACCAGGGATTGAACCCACAACCTTTTGGTGTACAGGACAGTGCTCCAACCAAATGAGCCACCTGGCCAGGACTCAGGTGTGTTATTTTAAAAAATAAAATTTACTTTTCTCAAAGTAATATACGCTCAGTCATTAAATGCTTATAGTGAAAAGTAGCAAACTTCCTACCCCTCTCCCTTTTCAGTTTTGTCCCTCAGAGTCAACTGCTTTCAACACCCTTCGTATTTCTTTGGGTATTTAGTTCCATGTTAATAAATCCTATGTTAATACCGCTATTTCTTGATTTACTCATTTTGGACATTACTGAATTACTTGATTGGAGTACAGGTAGATTCAGGATGCTTATCCATACCCTCTACCCACCTTCCACTTCACACCTCACTGCCACTTCCCCATTCTTCCAGTATAATTATGGAATGTATTTTGCTTGAATTAGAAGTCTAGGATTATATTATAATGATTATGTAAATGCAATTTATTGATAAGCCAAGTACAGTAGTATGATTGTTTTCTATTTTTTGGGGAAATTTTATTTTGTTTTTCCTAGAGTTGATGTCTTTTTTTCTTTCTTATTTGTAGAGTTGTCTTTTTTACAACCTTAATTTCTTTTTCATTAGCAATTTTTACACTCCCATCAAAAATTTTTTCTAAATATTCACACACATAGCCTATCAATTCTGTGTTGTTACGTGCCTCCTAGAGTCCTCCTTCCTGGAAACCTCCATCTCCCTGCTTCTGATGTGTACTCACTGTTCTCTGTCTAGACCTGCTGTACAGCATCACCCAGGGATGCTATAGCTGTTCTGCCTCAGAGTCTCTGCCTAAGTTTTGAGTTCTTTCAAAACTGAAAACAAATTTGTTTACTCTCACCTGAGTGATAGTTTGGCTGGCTATAAAATCTCAGGTTAAAAACTCGTTCTATAGCACTGCTCAATTATCTTCTGCAGCCCATGTTCAATTTCTTCCTTCTTTGATCTCTCTTTCCAGAAAAGAGGAAACTAGGTGAAAAAACCTATTTTGGGATAAATTCTTCATTTTCCATGCTTGCTGTTGAGTATTTTATTTGAGCTGTCTTATTTTTAATTTTAAAGTTCTTTCTTAAATTCTGTTTCCTTAAAAGTGAAAGAATCTTATTTTGTTTCTTGGATGCATTGTCTTGTTTTTTTAAATTAAGTTTACAGTTCTTTTTCTTTATTAGCTCAGTTTTCTTGAGTCTTTCCTTTTTTCTATTTGTTTTGTTTTGTCTTTCATATCACAGGAATTCCTCAAATGTTAAATGATTTTTGGTTGGCTGTTAATATTTAACAGTAGGGTTTTAAACAGCTTTTTGGCCCGTGTGTGTGTGTGTGTGTGTGTGTGTGTGTGTGTGTGTGTGTGTGTGTGTGTGTGTGTGATTGGTAGATCATTAGGTTTCACTGTAGCGATACCAGGCAAGTCTGATAATCTGGCCACGAATCCTCTTAGTCTGCAGCCTGGGAGAAAAATGCCTCGTTTCCAGCTTTCTTGGAGTCAGGTGGGGGAATGGGATCTGCAGACATTACATTAACCTACCTTTATCTGTAACATGCCTGATGTTCTTGAGACAATCTGGATTAATTTCTCTGGAGAATAATCTTTTGGGGATGGGGCACGTGATGTCCATCAACTGGCTGTTTGGGGTTGTGGAGGGAATTTAGGCCACAACATTCCTGTACTGTGACAGTAAGTCCTCCTGTTTTCAGCTTTGTGCCTCATGCTCCCCACCTCTGCCTTTTGTGGCACCTAGAACCTTAAGCCCTGAGTCTTTCTGGGGTTCTGTGTTGGGGCAAGGGAGGAAGGGATTAGTTTATGTATCATAGATATTTCCATTTTGTGGGCACATTGTGGTAGCTTTTTTTCGCCCTGCTGTACAAGTTACCAATCCTCCATCCATTCTGTGTCTTCCCAAAATCTGTGGAAAACTTTCATTCTTGGATATTTCCCTACTCACTCTTTTTTCTTGGGCAGTTATACTTAAAAGTTACTTTACCATGAACTTAGTGCTGTTTTCAGCGGAGAAAGATAAATGCTTGTGGTTAAATCGTTCATATTGAACTAGAAGTCTCTTTTATTTACTTTTTGTTCTTTTTCAAAATTGAACAAATAGTTGATTGGTTTAAGTCCATTGAATACCATTGGGACCAAAGATGTACTCCTTTTGGCTCACCAGATAATTCTCATCTTTTAAAATTGAGCCAGGTTTATATGTTTTGTTTTGTTTTTTAGTAATAGGCCTTTGGTTCCCCCACCCCATAATCTAATATTCAAGTATTTGTAAAAATAAGGAACCGTGCACAAATATAGTAATGTTAACAAAACGGAACTGTTGTTTGGCAGCAAGCTGCCCAGTAATAGTGTGAAGTGTTCGCGCATCAGTTAGGAGAGTTCAACGTGGGAGTGAAAAGACAGCCTAGGAGTAACTGCGAGGCACAGAACTCACACACATGCACAGTGAGGGCTGCTGGGAGGTGCAGGAGTCACAACTGCCGGTGTGTGCCTCTCACCAGCTGCCTCCACCTCCGCGTGCCCACGTGTTTCTAGCAGCCCACGAGCTGGGGCTCTGTTCAGCCTTCGGAACCCAGCCCGGGTAGTTTCTCCACAGGGAAGCCTCCCTTCTGTCCTGCAGAGGGAAGCCTCCCTTCTGTCCTGCACAGGGAAGCCTCCCTTCTGTCCTGCAGAGGGAAGCCTCCCTTCTGTCCTGCAGAGGGAAGCCTCCCTTCTGTCCTGCACAGGGAAGCCTCCCTTCTGTCCTGCACAGGGAAGCCTTCCTTCTGTCCTGCACAGGGAAGCCTCCCTTCTGTCCTGCACAGGGAAGCCTCCCTTCTGTCCTCCACATGGAAGCCTTCCTTCTGTCCTGCACAGGGAGCCTCCCTTCTGTCCTGCACAGGGAAGCCTCCCTTCTGTCCTGCACAGGGAAGCCTTCCTTCTGTCCTCCACATGGAAGCCTTCCTTCTGTCCTGCACAGGGAGCCTCCCTTCTGTCCTGCACAGGGAAGCCTTCCTTCTGTCCTGCAGAGGGAAGCCTCCCTTCTGTCCTGCACAGGGTAGCCTCCCTTCTGTCCTGCACAGGGAAGCCTTCCTTCTGTCCTCCACATGGAAGCCTTCCTTCTGTCCTGCACAGGGAGCCTCCCTTCTGTCCTGCACAGGGAAGCCTTCCTTCTGTCCTGCAGAGGGAAGCCTCCCTTCTGTCCTGCACAGGGAAGCCTCCCTTCTGTCCTCCACATGGAAGCCTTCCTTCTGTCCTGCAGAGGGAAGCCTCCCTTCTGTCCTGCAGAGGGAAGCCTCCCTTCTGTCCTGCACAGGGAAGCCTCCCTTCTGTCCTCCACATGGAAGCCTTCCTTCTGTCCTGCAGAGGGAAGCCTCCCTTCTGTCCTGCAGAGGGAAGCCTCCCTTCTGTCCTGCACAGGGAGCCTTCCTTCTGTCCTGCACAGGGAGCCTTCCTCTGTCCTGCACAGGGAGCCTTCCTCTGTCCTCCACAGGGAAGCCTCCCTTCTGTCCTGCACAGGGAAGCCTCCCTTCTGTCCTGCAGAGGGAAGCCTTCCTTTTGTCCTGCACAGGGAGCCTCTCTTCTGTCCTGCACAGGGAAGCCTCCCTTCTGTCCTGCACAGGGAAGCCTCCCTTCTGTCCTGCACAGGGAAGCCTCCCTTCTGTCCTGCACAGGGAAGCCTTCTTTCTGTCCTGCACAGGGAAGCCTTCCTTCTGTCCTGCGCATGGCCTATTGCTCCTTGTATAATTCGCTCATGTTTTTTTTTCAAACCTTCTTGTGTTTTTTCCCCAATGCTCTTCTGTGAACTGGTGCTGAGCTGTGATGCAATTTTACTAGTCTTTAGAAAAATTAGAAAAACAAAGAAATGTAAACGATACACGTGTGTGTATTGTTGGCACACACGTGGTGTGATGTTTCCAGCTCTTCTTTCTCGATAAGGAATGTCCTCTATTCTGAGGCTGTCCTCAATCATATTCTTAAATAACGTTGAAATATATCCTATATGAAATGATCATGACAGTAGATGGTAGTCAAACGTATGTTTACTTGGCAAAATAACAGGTTGGAAACACCAGAAACTGAGCTCTGAATTCGGGGGCTGATAGGTCACATAGGAGCAGTCATCCCACTAAACCATCTGTGGTCTTAGCTACATCCCTCCCTAGCTCTTGCCTTTCTCATAGCAGCCGTCTCTGTCGTGACCTGCCATACCTGGACTGTGGGCGTATGGGCCCTAGAAGGTCCTCAGCACCTTGCTGGTAATTCGTGGATGAAATGGTCACAGTCTCTGGCCACTGGGTCAGGCTCAGGGCTTGCCTTCAGTGTAGGACTCAGGTGTTGACATCAGCGAGAGTGTTGCCTGTCTGTGCTCAGGCACTTCCCTGCCTCCCACCCCGCCTGCCGCTTTCAGAGGGCGGCAAGACCAAGCTTGGCAGAGCAGAGGGGCCAACACTCTTCCAGTGCTTTCTCCGCCCCTTCCTCACTATGACACCCCCCCTCTAACCCCTCCCCCACGGGCTGTGAGTTCCTTATGGGACCCCTATTTCATTCACCACCACATCCTCGCCCTCTTTTGGCAACTAGCCCAGTGCCTGGGACGTAGTAGGCACACAGTCAGTGTTTATAGAAAGAACTATAATTAATCATACCTAAAAATTTCATAGTGCATATAATTCGCAAGTGCCTTCATGCTTTAGTCATTTACTAAAAACAAACAGATGAACATGGGAACCTTACAAATCATAAATCATCAGGAATTCATGGGTGGCCTTAGTGGATTTGTGAACCTCTCAATATCGTATGCAAATTCTTGTGGATGTTTGCTGTTCGTGCATTTATACGGGAAAGAGTTTTCATTGCTATGCATTGAAAGGTTAAGATTCACCGAAGAAAATGAGGCTGCAGCTATGCACGCATCCGTCTGGATGCGCATCCCAAGGTGGGAAATGCTGCCTGAAGCAAGGAGGTATTACCATGCCTAGGAGAGTCTTCTGCTTTGGGATACCCGACCTTCGGGCCTGAATTTTTATTGTCACCCTTTCCTGGGACCCAAAATAGCTTTGGATCTTTGGCTGTTGGAAGCCGATCCTGGAGTCTTAGAGGCAGGGTCACTGAGTTTGGTGCATGGTCCTGAAGCACCGGGTGGCTCAGCAGAGTTTTAGATTAATGGCTAACTGGGTTGGAAAGAGGGTTTGTTTTACAGACATGAACATAATTTCTTTCTACTTACTTTTAAATTATAAATGATTATTCAGTCGTTTTTCCCCCCCTCCTTAAATAAGCTCTTGAAAACATTGCTTTAATGAAAAATAAACCTTAAAAGCAGCTGTGATATTGGTATATAATGATTGAAGTATAATTAAGAGTCGTAATTATCCCAATTAGACATTGGAATGCCAAAGTAGGAGCCCCAGTGAACTCAGCCCAGGCGAGCTAGCATCAAGCCCGAGGCAGGGACCGGGCGCGGGGTGGGAAGGGTTGACTTGAGGAGCCCTGAGCATCCTGGCTTGGTCATGGGATCGTCTGTGATGGGATCATAGAAGGAAGGTCCTAACCTTCCCAGGCTCTGGGAGGAGAGAGCCCTGCGCTGGGGAAGATGTTTCTGAATAATGTTTCCCTGAAGGCCTCTGAGTCTCATCTACTTGAGAGCAGACATACAGCCTGGAAAAATTCCTTCCCTTGTGAAAATGTCACTCACCGGGCATATCAGAGGCCAGTGTCCCCTTCCCCTGTGGCCTACAGAGGCCCCATGACCTGGTATGATTTCCAGGTGCCAGCCCCCCTCACTCCCAGAATTTTGTGCTGCCTAACCCACACCCGCCTCCCCCATGGCCCTCTAGAAACCGTTGCTATCCCTACCGTCTTTTTTCATGGTTAACATGACAAGGGTTACGTGACCCAGCAGCCCTGCTGTGAGCTCATAAATGAACCCACGCTACAACTTGCCGCCGTGTTCTGAACACGGGGAGCAGTGGGTACAGGTCTGAACCGCCTGACGTTTTGGACTGATCCCCCTGATGGTGTTATTTCCCCTCGATCCCTTCTCCTGCAATTGGGTGATAACGGTACCGGGATCAGGGCGGGATTTGGAGGCCTATCTGAGAAATGGCGTGCCTGGGGGACCTGTCAGCTGGGTGTGCGGTCACATGTGACAGAGCCATGGTGGGATGTGCTAAACAGGCCCGTACTACCAGCTCGCCGCAGTGGACCTTGACCCCGGGTTTTATCTTCCAGTACATGCTAGGATGGGCTCTCTGGGGAGTTTTGAGTGAAGAAGAGAACTGGCCAGAGCTGGGCTTTGGAATATTTGTCAGGAATTCCATTTGTGGGGGCTGATAGGTGGGGAGAACCTGGAAACAGAAAGATGTGTGGAGACCGCTCCCTCCTGCAGTCCAGGGAGCAGGCTGGCGGTGGGCCAGTGGAACAGAGGGGTTGAGAGGCGGGGTGTGGGGGCGTCAACAGAGGAGACCAGGCGCCTAGCAGGATGGTAGGGGGAGTGGGGGGAGGGGCTGGTCAGCCATGTTGGGGTTGGGATATTTTGAACTTAGTTAACTGGAAGCACCAAGAGAGAGGAGAGGTGAGACTGGGTAGTGAGAGGAGGGAGAGCCAGCTTGGGATGAGTCATGTTGTTAGAGAATGTCTGTTTGAAAGTGACCAACCATGTTAGGAGTATGGGAGTTGGGTTGGGGCTTCCTTGGCAAGGGAGCGGAGTGGAAATATAAGAGGACTGGGGACCAAGTCCCTGGGGGATGCCTTGCAAAGCCTGGACAGGAAAAGAGCCTGGGGGAAAACAGTTCTGCTGTGAGAGCTAACGGCTTTCCTTGGATCTTCATGAGGTGAGCTGGGTCTGTAGGCTCACGGTGACTATTGTCTGTCAGGCTGCAACAGGAAGCTGCTGTGCTGGTTAGGAGGCTCAGACTCTGACACTGGGCAGACCCGAGTTCCAATCTCACTTCCTCCACTTCTGGCTGTACAACCTTGGCTAATTCATTTAACCTTCTGAACATCAGTTTTCATATCTGTCAAATGGGATAATAACAGGACCTTTCTCACAGGTTCATGTAGCATATATTTCCTGAGCAACCTTTGTGTGCTAAGCACCATGGGTTTACAGAGATAAGCTATGACATGGTTCCTGCCCTCAAGCCACTCACCAGCTATAGGACAGAACACCAAATGCAGTAACATGCAGGTGCTACAGAGACTGGACCAGGGAGGGTCTCCTAGACTGTGAGTGTGTGTGTTGGGTGTGTGTGGGGGGGGGGGGGGAGGAAGTTTCCTGTTTCTTAGAGGGGATGTTTCAGATGAACTTGAAGATGGAGTTGGAGTGAGTCCAGTGCCTCTCGGCCCTGGTTGCATATGAGAATCACCTGGGAGCCAGGGCTCTGCCATGACCAATCTGGGGGAGTGGGGGGATGGGGGTCCAGGCATAGATATATTTTTAAGGCAGCTTGTGTGGCTGTAATGTGCAACCAAGGTTGAAAACAAATGAATTAGCAAAAGAAAGGGGGAGCATAGGGAAGAGAAAGGAAATTTCAGAAAGAGTTTCCTGCATGAAGTCTCAGAGGGACAAGAGGGAGAGATAATTCAGATGGACTACAGAAATTGGTTTAGTGTATTGTTCTATAAACTGTAGCTCATGGTTTGTTACTGGGTCATGAAACCAATTTACTGTGTCATGAGCAGCTTTAAAAGCAAATAGAATGATGGCATTGAAAGCATCAGGGCTCATGGTACATAGTAAGGGCTGCAGTTTCTTGAAACGTGTGTGTCACAAGCCCATGTGGGTGTGTGCGCTGGGCCTCCTGCAAAATGTGTTTCTTACACGGGGCACAGTCACAGGTTTCTGAGAAGCACCAGCTCGGGGGAGTGACTGCAGAGAGTGGGCAGTGAGAGGCTGGTCAGGACTGTGAAAGTTGCTTGAGCTCTGTCCCGAGGGCAGTGGGAGCCTGCCAGGGGTTGAAGGGTTTTCAACAGGGAGCAGCAAGGTCGAGGCTGCACTTCAGCGCGTCCCCCACCTGCGGTGTGGGCTGTGGGGGCGAGGCTGCTGCTGTGCTGATGGTCCACAGGAGAGGTGATCGGCAGCCTAGGGAAGGAGTAGAGGAGCTGGAATTTCAGGAGGACACTAGGGCCACACTGACGAGTCTTTTCTCTTACTTGCTCCTTCTGGGGCAGGTCCCTGGGTCCTTAGCCAAAGCACAGGCTGTCCCGCCAGGCCCAGTCACAAGGGCCCGATTCAGGACCTCAGTAATTTTCCTTTCATCTCTCCGGCTCCTTGATGTTTCCATATGGGGAGCTCAGCATCACTTTCATGATTCAAGCAGGGGAGAGAGAAGCCTCCGGAATCTTCTTTAAACAGAGGCCCTGTTTGGGCTTCCTGCTCCCCTAGGTGCAAAAATAGCAGAACAGATGTAACTGATGCTTTGAGAGAAAATTTCTTTTGAGCTGGTATCAAACATAAATGTTGGGCCCGGAGGAGATGTTCAGAAAGTTTTGGGTTGGAAAACACCCCATTTTTATCTCACTGAAGGGTGGGCGCTCCCTGGGCTTCCTCTAATGGGCAGGGTCTGTGGGGTCTCAGTGGCGCTAGGGGCTCTGGGTGGAGGTGGGAGCAGCCAAAGCGAGCCTTCCCTCCACCTTTCCCTGTGTGGACAGATGAGTAATGGGCACGTGGATAATGATGGCAGCAGCAGGATAATGTGGTCCCCTGCCACCCCCCCCCACTTCAGCACACTGGCCTCCTGCTCTCCCTGGCCAAATGGACTCCAGCCGTAGGCCTTTTGTGCCTGCTGTTCCCTCTGCGAGGCCCCTTCTACCCCAAATCTTCACAGACGTCTCTGCTCAAATGTCACCCTTCCTGCAGGTGCCACAGTTTTTCCCTCCAAAACCTTTTCATTCATTCCCTCCTCTCGCTTTACTTCTCTTCAGCTGCCCGAACCCTACCTGAAGGGACTCATTTGTCAGTTTTGGTGGCCTCCCCCCGCTGGAGGGCAGGCTTTGTGAGGGCAGGGACCACGTCTGTCTATCTCCCCCGGGTCTCCGATGTATTTCTCGTGCTCGAGCAGTTGCAGGGCATGTGGCATGTGGCGACGGAGTGAATGAATCACTGACCTCGGTTGACTCATTCATTCATTCTGGTGAAGGGGGTTTGGGAATCTTGGTTCATGTTCTGGAGCTTTTGGGGGAACAGCCACTTGCATGGTTTTGTACCCCAGTGTGTTCCCCTGAATCCAGAACTCTCTGCTTAGAGGTGCCCTGCTTCCTTGGGACTTTTGGGTGGCCTTTAGTGGTTTGTCCTCAGAGGTCCAGGGCCAAGAGGGGTCCAGATACCTACTGAGATCAACAGGGAAACTGCATCCAAATAGCCTCTGTGTTTCCTGTCCCACCAGTCCCGGACCTGGGACACACTCACACCCCATTCTCGGCTCCTCCCACGTGTTCTCAGTCCCTCCCTCCTCTGTGTTGAGGCTGAGAACCTGCACTTCATTTCTTGTTCCCTCTGTCATACATTCAGCTAGATTTGAGGCTGATGGGGCCTCTGGTCACACACTCAGATGGGTAACGTGTCTAATTTTCTGTACATCTGAGTCCCCATCCTACCAGGCTGGTAGAAACTCTACGTTAGTCATTCCTGGGCACTTCCTCTCCTCCTGGGAGGGCGTCAGGGTGCCAGGTCTCAGGCAGTGCCAAGAGGTTGGGAAGGCCTGGCCCCTGGCCCCTGAGCTGCCCATCCTTCCAGCCACATGGACCCCAAGTCTGTGCTCCTCCTGCTTCTTTTCTGCACTTGGAGCCCCTGAGTCTTGTGTCCAGAATCCCTGCGGCATAAGGGTGGCCTTCCCACTGAGCACCTACCACATATGTATTTACAAAGAGAAACAGGAGCCCCTGTCCCATCCTGGGGGACCAGCCTGTTTAGCTGCCATGTCCCCCCATCTGCCTTTTTATTTTCAAGGCAGCAGATCAAGTGTTAAAAAGACCAAGGACTCCAGCAGATGGGAGGGAAGTGAGAACAGGGAGGTTTGGAGAGATGGTGGAGGGCTCCCTGGAGGAGACAGTGGAGAACCATGCCCTTGGAAGGTGGGCTGATTGAAAGTCCTCTTTGGGGAGAAATTAATCCCCATGCCCGTAAAATGCCCATCACCAACTCCATAGCCAATGTGAGGTGCATTTGCTGGAAGAAAGAGCCAGCTTGAACTATTGAACTCTGAAGGACTTTAAAAAGCGTGCTTGGCTATTTCTGCCCCGGTGGTGTCCCCTGCTGCCAGCCAGGCCTGATGAAGTTGGGTTTGGGATGCTGCAGGCCCTGGATGGAATTGCCTCTTTTTGAACAGTGTGTGGCTTTGAAATGTAACAAGTTCGCCTGTCACAGGCCCGAGCAGTTCCTCAGCTGTCGCCACCAGCTCTGCTCCTGCTGCACAGGGGCCACATTAGAATCCAACCCTGGAGCAAAGGAATCTGGGGCTGGCGGAGACAGCAGGCGCTTTTTATAGCTTTCAATCAGTTTTGAGTGGTGCACGGAACTGACAAAACACCTCTCAAGGCAAGGGCTTCTCTGGACACAGTGCTTTGAAAAGGATTCAGTTCCATTTAAATGATGGCATTTTGAGTACTTTTCACATTCTGTCCCCCCTGTCTGCCTTTTTATTTTCTGTAGGAAAAGTGCAAATGTGAATTAGAATTGTCTGGGAGAGTCTAGGTATAAATATTAAAATATTTGGCCACTGGTTAAAAGGAATTTATGCCTGTGCTTTCTCTTTGTTGCAGAAACTTGCTTTCAGTTTTGGTGGCGGTTGTTATTCCAGACTTCAGGAGAGGTCCTTCTTGGGGCTCTCCCCCTCTTTCTTTAGCTATTCCTGCTACTCCCAGCCCTGTGTCTGCTGGTCTCAGAAAGCAGCGCCCGTCATCTGCCGAGCAGGGGTTAGACTGCAGTGCCCGCGGGTCCCAGCAGGGAAATCGACGGCTGATGTAGGCTGGGGGCCTGGGGTGAGCTGGAGGGGACGCGCCTGTCTGGAAGGACAGTGACAACGGTGCCAGCTGATGGTTGCCACAGGAATGCAGACTCTTGGTAGTTGGGGCTCCCAAGTTTTCCAGAAAAGCTGGAATACAGATGTTAAGGTGAAATTTCTTGACTTAAAAATGTAGGCAGCGGCCCGGCCGGGCGTGGCTCAGCGGTTGAGCGTCGACCTGGGATCCAGGCGATCCGGGTTCGATTCCGGTCAGGGCACATGCCCGGGTTGCGGGCTCGATCAGTGACTCTCATCATTGATGTTTCTACCTCTCTCTCTCCCTCACCTTTCCTCTCTCTGAAATCAATAAAGATATATTTAAAAAAAAAAAAAATGTAGGCAGGGAAAAAACAGCCCCTGTGTGGTGCGGATGGGATAAAACCCGCCCACCAGACCCAGCCCGTCAGCTATGGGTGTGCAGCCTCTGCCACAGCCGCGTCAGGCTCTCCCGGCCCCGGGCAAGCTGCGGTTACCGCCTCTTCTGTGCTCCCAGACCTGCTCGGATCAGCAGTTCTCTCTCCAGGGATGGTGTTAGTTTGAAAGAGTAACCTTGTGTTATAGAGGGAGGAGCCTCGGCTGGAGGGCGCAGGATGTGTACTTTTTTAAAAAATTTTCATTTATTTTTTATTTATTTATTTATTTATTTATTTATTTATTTATTTATTTATTTATTTATTGTTGAAAGTATTACAGATGTGCCCTTTTTTCCCCCATTGATCCCCTCCACCCCGCATCTACCCTACCCCCAGGGCTTCCCCATACCAATGTCTGTGTCCATGGGTTATGCTTATAGACATATAAGTTCTATGATTAATCTCTCCCCACCCCCTCCCCACCTTCCCTCTGAGATCCCTCAGTCTGTTCCATGCCTCTGTGTTTCTGGATCTATTTTGTTCATCTGTTTATTTTGTTTATTACATTCCACATATAAGTGAGATCATGTGATGTTTGTCTTTCTCTGACTGGCTTACTTTGCTTAGCATAATACTCTCCAGGTCCCTCCATGCTGTCCCAAAGGATAAGTGATCCTTCTTTTTTACAGCTGCATAGTATTTCATGGTGTAAATGTGCCACAGCTTCTTTATCCACTCATCTACCGATGGGCACTTGACAAGAATGTATATTCTGCAACTTTAGTGTGGAATGTTCTGTAAATGTCAATTAAATCTATCTGATCTAGGGTGTCACTTAGGTTTACTCTTTCCTTGCTGATTTTTTGTCTGGAAGACCTATCTAGTGAAATCAATGGGGTGTTAAAGTCCTCTGGTATGACTGTCTTGATGTGGGCACCTTTCTCAGTTCTGATGCTCTGGGCTGGGGAGCCCAGCCTGGGGTTTAGGCCCCAGAGTCCTCAGTGGGAACCCCCACAGCTGAGATCTCCCTCCGGACCTTCAGCTGCTGCCTGTGGGAGCCCAGCCTGGGGTTTAGGCCCCAGAGTCCTCAGTGGGAACCCCCACAGTTGAGATCACCCTCCGGACCTTCAGCTGCTGCCTGTGGGAGCCCAGCCAGCCCTCTCGCCTCCGCACTTTCTGCCAGTTTCTATGCCGTCTCCACTTTTCCTCCTTGGTTGTGAGGGTGCTCCCCAGCTCATCTTCCGTTGCAGTTGATTATTCAGGATGTTTTTTCTGTATTTTAGTTGTAATTTCAGTTTGGTCCTGGGAGAGGGTCAGTGTAGCTTCCACTCAGTCCACCACCATCTTTTCTCTAGGATGTGCACTTTTGTTCACACTTTGGGGCTGGGTGACCTTGAGCGAGTCACTTGAACCCCATGGGTCTCAGTTCCTCTATTCTTTTAAATCAAGAAAATTATATCTGAATTACCTGCTGGGTTTTTTGTGAGACAAAAAGCATAACATCAGTAACCATGATTTGAAAAGTACAAACGCCAGTTGCTGTTATTTTGTGTAACTGGCATGTGGTGTGAAGGGATCATGAGTTTGAAAAGGACCATCAGCTTCGTGCCTGTCTAGGTTCCAGCCTGGTCCTTATCCCAAGGGAAGTGAGCCTTGGGGCTCTCTGTCTACATCTGTCAGCATGGCTTCCCAGACCCATCGTGGCCCAGACCGAGCGTGGAAGGAAGGTAGGATGGCAGGGGGTCCAGGCTGGGTGCAGCAGATCCCTCACGCCCCAGTGTGCTGCGATGGCTCAGAGTATTCTTGGAAAATCGTGGGCTCACTAGTTTGTTTAAATAAAATATTTAAAAACAGAAACATTATCCAGGATAGTGTTTCCCAAACTGGTGTTCAAAAGTACACTGCTTCCCCTGGGATGTTGAAAGGAATGAGAAAGGGATTTCATACTCAGGTAAACTGGGAAATGTTGGATTCAAGTTCAATGAGTTTCTTTCAGGACTCTTCAGAGTTTTAAAAATAATATGCTAATATGTATTGTGAGGTGAGAGCAACCAGTGTTTCTCAAACTTTTGTTTACTGAGTATGTCTTAACCTTTCCTTAGACAGTTTGGGTAATGCTGACCCAAGTCAGGGGTCATTGCTTCACTCTACAGATTTGTGCTGTGCCACCTGAGTGCTAGGCACAGGGGACAAAGTGGTGAGTGAAAGCAGAACTAGTCTCGGCTCTGCCCTCCTGATGTTGACAGTCTAGTGGGGGAACCTGGCATTGATCAAGTAAGCACATGTTTGGTGGACATTTACAAGAGGAGACAGTATGCACAGGGGAGGATGCGGTGCCCTGGGGGATTTGCCCCTCTCTGTGGGGGACTCAGAGGGAGGGTGAGAGGGTTGAGGAAGTTGTGAAGGATGCGGAGCCATCAACTCACCCGGAGAGGCCCTGAGTCAAAGTGTGGGCGCCCCCTGGAGGTGGAGAGGGGATCTGTATGGTCCGGGCTCTGGGGAGAGGGCCTGAGGGAGCCTGATGGAGATGATGGGGAGGCACTGAAGCCTCCCTCAGCCCTGACTTGGTGGTGCCATCGCCTGAAGCAACTGGGGCCTGTGGGGAGTGTCTACACATGGTGCTTACCTTTTCCCAGCCCCATTGCAGACCTCCGTGGACTGAGCACACAGAATGAACAAACTCTGGCTGCCTGGGGCAGTACTTAATTTCTTGCTGCTGTGTCTGGTCCCTTGACCTGTGCATGCAAACACCTTTCCAAGTAGATGCGATTTTTCCCTCCTGGGAAGGGTGCTGCTGCCTGCTGGGAAACTCCCGATGGGGCCGCCAGCAGGTGACTCAGTTTGCTGTAAGGTTCTTCTTTTCTTTGCTCTGGAATCAAGAATTTGTTGATTGTGCCTCCCCAGGGACTAATATTCTCCTGAATTTCATGTACTTTGGAGTGTAAACCCTGCCAGCACAGCATTAGTGTCCTCCATGCATTCAAAAGTCACTGAGTAAATATTGATTGAGTGTTCTGCTGGGCACAGGAGGTAGACAGTTGGGACCCCTGCTCTCACCAGGCTCTCCTTCAGGGGGGAAACGGGTGGGGATGGTCAGTTAAACAAGGCTGAGGAGATTGAGGGCTGGGGGAGCACCTGGCCTCATTCAGAGGGATTCAGCGAAGGCTCCGGGGGGAATGCTTAGGGGAGACCTGGAGAGGGAGAAGGTGCTAGCAGGGTGAAGCTGGGGACGAGAGAAAAGGGGAAAGGATGCAGTTCTAGAGAGGCTCATATGGCTCAGTCATGTGGCTGGAGTGGGAGTTTTAGGATTTTCACTTCTCCTTGCTCTCCTGGAGAACCTTCCCCAGAAATTGTGGGGGAATCCTGAGCAGTCTTGGTCATAGTCATCCAGTGCAATTCTATTTTTCTTCTAAGCACAGCTCTGTTAGGAGATTGTGACACTTGGCAATGTCAGAAATTGCAGTAAATAATTATTGCAAACTCTTGGAGCACACCTACCTCTAAGAAGCCTTTGCATGGATACCGTGAGCCCTGCACCGATGAACTGCTGTAACCACAGTGACAAGGGACACTTTTTTTTCATTTAACGAGAGGGATGGGGGTAGCGGGTATATACTGGCTGCTGTGACCTTTCATGGTAAGCAGAGACATGCCAGTGTTGAAACAATTATCTCTAGTGCCCGCGGGTACCAGCTTCTGTTGATAACATGTGGTGCTAATTACCTTGAAGGATTCAGGGCAGATGTTGGGGCCTGGAATTAATTGGCCAGCAGAAGGGCTGAGGCTGGCTCAGGACCCGAAGCATGCTGGGGTGGCTCCACCTTCTCATGTCCCCCTTCTGGAGGTTCCTGTCTGCCTCCAGTCCCTGTGCTTTATTGCACTCTCTTAACCTTCTCAGTGAACCCAAGCTGCGATTGGCTGACCAGTCACCCCTCTCTCTGTTTATAGCCCTCTAGACCTGCAGGGGAGGAATGGGACGGCCGGTTAATCAAAATACTCTGTGTGGAAAAGGTCAGTCTGCTGGGGCGCCTACTATCTATTTTCCCAGAATGGGGAGTATTAACATTCTGCGTCCGTGTTCCTTTCAGTATTGCCAAGCTGAACCATGTGGTCAGGAAATTGCATCAACGCTATGGATCCTTGATGGCTGCGATTTTAATTAAAGAGACTAATGGTGCCAAGTGTGGTCACATTTCTATTGGGCAGCTTATCTGGAAAACTGAGCAATGACCCTGGGACGTGCTCAGTGCTTTCCCTGCTGTGAGCTCCCAGTCTTTGCTCTCTACATTGTCTTTTACCACAACTCATTACAAGTGTGAATGCTTATAACAATGTTAATGAACCTTCATTTGGGGCCCCATTGTGCCAGGCCCTGCGCCAAGTGTTTCATATGCACCATCTCACTTAATCCCTGTAGCAGCTTCAGAGATTTATTACGCCCCTTTACAGACAGGGATGCTTCAGTCCCGAAGGGTTAACCAACATGCCCAGGCCACCCAGCTAGTCAGTGGGACACCAGGACTTGCACTCGGGGAGTTTGACTCCAGACCCACCTTTTTATTATTTTCTAACCCCCCACCCCTCACCCTCCACCAGATCCTGAATTGCGTGAGGATGGAGAGAGCACCTGTCTTGTTGACCTCGATACCTTGGTTCCTAATGGAAGCCAAGCAGACAGGCAGGCTCAGTAAGTGTTAAGTGAGTAAACGAACTCAAACCCCAAACCTTAGTTGGGTGCAAGAGCAGGAAAGGCGTGTTCAAGGCACAGGACGGGGCTGAGTGGATTTGCAGTGTGTTTTGTAGACATAGGACGGAGGGGGCTGAAGTGTGTGAGGGCCCAGGCAGAGTGGTGGTGGCGCGTTTGCCACTCCTGTAGAATCAAATGAAAACAGCTTTGTTTAGTCAAGGAAAGCTCTCTCCTGCAGAACAAAGAAATGTCCCAGTTAAAGGTAGTGAACCCTGTGGGCCATTTGTGTTGTTTCTTATTTTCCAAAATCTTTAGCTTTGAAAACTCAGCCCATAATAGCGAACTAACCAAAAATGGGAGAAAACTCTAGGCATAGTCATTCACTTTTCAAATCTCCTTAGAGGATCTTGCACCCTGGGCCGTGTGTGTATGTGTGTGCGAGCATGTCCATTACTGACAGCACGTTGGACTTTCTGCAGTGAGTGCTTCTCATTTTTACCGTAGAAAGCTGTTTCCTGTTGAAAAAATTAAATTGTATGAGCAAAATAGAAAGGCATGAAGGATAAAGTAAAAATCACTTGAAAACGTACCACCTAGAGCTAATTAGATAATTTGGTGAACATCCTTCCAACATTTGTGTGCGTATAAAATACAATTTTATAGAGAGTAAAAAACTGTAAATACTGTTTTGCAGCCTGATTTTTTCCCCTATTTAATATACTGCACAGATCTTTCCATGCCAGTGAGTATGGGGCTGCATCACTCTTTCTAATGGCTATATATGACTCTATTGTATGGCTATTGCATGATTAATTTAACCTGTCCCTTATGATGTATACTTTCCCACATTCATATGGCACTATAATTATCCATTTAATCATCTGTCGCTCCCTGGAGGCTGTGAGCTCATTGAAAGCAGGGACATTTCTGAATTCACAAGCATCCAATAGGTGTCCAATAAATTTTGGATGGATGGATGAGTGAGCGAGAAGGAGAGGAAGAGGTTTCGCTTTGTTATTGCTGTGGTTCGTTTCTGGCTAAACCCTATGTTTTGAACGACAGCCTGTTAACCCAGGGCTGGGGAGGGCATTTTAGCAATTACATAACTGGACATTAGCCGTTCTTTAGGTGTCATGAGTTTAAATTCTGGTGCCAAAAGGAAGTATTTCTGACACCAATCAGATTAAATTCTGCTCTTCTTGAAGGAAAGTCCTTGGTTTCTTAACCCTGTGTGTTACTTACTTTCCATGCAGTTACATTCTCTCCTCTGCTCATCTCTTCCAAAGCCACATTGGCCACCCTGGGGAGACGATGCCTCTTACCCATTTAGGGAAGCAGGAATTGACTTTTCTAGGGGAGGGAACCGTGTAAGGCATAATGGCTTCCCCCTCTTGTCTTTTTTTTTTTTTAATATGTCTTTATTGATTTCAGAGAGAGGAAGGGAGAGGGAGAGAGAGAGATAGAATCATTAATGATGAGAGTCATTGATCGATCGGCTGCCTCCTGCATGCCTCCGACTGGGGACTGAGCCCAAAACCTGGCCATGTGCCCTGACCCGGAGCCGAAGCAGGATCGCCTGGATCCTAGGTCGATGCTCAACCACTGAGTCACGCTGCTGGGCCCACCTCTTGTCTTAAAGTTCTGAACTGGATGCCTCAGCCCCATGCTAGATGTACAGAATGAGGTGAAAAATACAGATGAGAAACGGAAACCTCCATGATTGTGAAAAGTAAAGTTAAAATTCCAGATGATTGCCTCTGGGGAAGTGTGAAAGATGTGTTTAAGCTGGGTTCCTAACCAGGTACACCAACAGGGGCGTGTGGGCTCTCTCAGTGTCTCTGCTAATCTCTTGAAATAGTATATAGGACTTTGCATTATATGTGCGTATACATTATACTATATATCTAATTGTATATGAATGTGTATTATATTTATACTATAATTTTTAAGCATATGTATTTCTCTGGTCTAGGTTTATAGCTCTTGTCAGACTCTTACAGGTTTTGAGACCTCAAATAGTTTTAGAACCTCTGTTTCAGAGGAAAAGTAACAAGTCCATAGGCCTCGTTTTCCTTTATCTGTAGATGGAGCAAGGGCTTCCATTGCGTGGGGTGTGGGAAGCTTGTAAATAAAGAATATAAACTGGCTCAGGTGCACAGTAAATGTCCACGTGTTACTGACACTACCAGGGTAACAGAGCAGGACCTTTCTCTGCTCATGGGTGACTGTCCAGCATCACTGTGTGTGCACGTGCGTGTGCGCGTGTGTGTGCGCGCGCATGTGTGTGCATGTGTGTGTGTGCGTGTGTGTGCATGTGTGTGTGCACGTGTGAGGGCTGTGACCAGGGATGTCCTTTCACAGCCTTGCTCTGCTCTGACTGAGAGGTGGTAGGGATCCCATGGGTGAGAGGGAGGGAGGAGGGAGGGAGAAGGGGGTGTGGGGGAGAGAGACAGAAGAAGAAGAGGAGGAGGAGGAAGATGATGAGGATGACAACAAGGGGGAGGAAGAGGAGGAGAAGGAGGGGGAGGAGGGGGAGAAAGGGGGAGGAGGGGGAGAAAGGGGGAGGAGGGGGAGGGGAGAGGAGTGTGGGCGCGAGGTTGGCAGTGCCCAGGCTGCAGGAAGTCAGAGCAAGCAGGAGGAGTGGTTCGACCCTGTGGCTGGAGCGGAGCTGGGGGAGCTGAGGGGACTCAGGGTGGGGTGCCGCGGGCGAAAGTGAGAGCTTTGCTGCAGATGCAGGCAGGGCTCCCGGTGGCAGGAAGCCGTTTGCAGGAAGGGCTCCGTTTAACTACGTTGAGCCTGGGGAGAGATGGGCCGTATGAATGGAAATATCTAGCAGGAAATAGAGGCCTTAGAGATAGAACACTTTAGACACCTTTCATTTTTTATTTGCGTAAGTTGTAATTTATGGGGCTTTTTGGCTGAAGGAAGGGAGCTGGCTCCGGTTGCAGAGGAGGCCCGGAGCAGGGAGCGGGAGGGCACGGCTGGGGCGGGGATGCTCTTGCGTCCCGCCCGGTGCCAGAATCTGGTGGCCAGAGGGCTTAGGGAGGGCAGCGGACGGCGCTGTTCCCACAAGGACCGCGCGAGCCCCGGTGGGGCTGGAGGTGCTCGGTGCCCACAGGGCGGAGTGGCGCGGGTTCCTCCAGAGGGTTTTCTCCCTCGTGGGCGTGGAAGGTGTAACTCTGAGCGCCGGGGCGTCAGGAGAGAGCGCCTTGGGCATCGGTGTCGGTGGGATTGGTGAGGTCTGACTCCAGTGAGGGGGCAGCGGGACGGCCTTTCCCGTTGCAGTGTAAGGCGAGGCCGCAGGGGACACGCGGGCCGCTGGGCCTGCAAGGGGTGCCCCTCGGACTGTTAGGAGACAGAGGATCTCCGAAGACTAGAGGACTTTCGTAAGCAGGTGGGGCAAGGGCCGGGAGCCTGAATTGCTGAGGTCACTGTGCCTTCCTTTCCATCCACAGGCTGGAGAGGCCGGGGGATTTCTGGGTAAGGAACGCAGTGACCTGAATGCTGAATGCAAGGAAGCTCAAGTCCAGAGTTTGGGGGCTCAGCTGATAACTTTGTCCCTTGTCCTTAGCTTTTCGGTCCTTTGGGAATGGCGCTCCCTCCCTGAGTGCGTCTCTAGCCTCAGAGCTATGTCCTGGCAGGAGAAGCCGGAGGACGTTGCTGCTTAGCCGGCCAGGGGCTCTGTGCCGCCGATACAGACGCATCTCCCGGGGACCCTGCCTCCCCGTCTTCCTCAGGCGCGAGCGTGTGCTCTGTGCTCCTGAGCGTCGCGTCGCCGGGGTAGAAGTGTCAGGGAGCCCCCTGCCAAGGGCCCATCCACGTCCCCGCCATGTGAGGCCTGGGCTCCAGAAGTGCCCCGTCGGCTCCGAAAGCCACCGATTCTGTTTGCGCCGTGGCCAGTTCCCAGCGACGGGCTGAACATGCAGCCTCGGGCTGGATTCTTGGGTCTCCTCTTTTACTCTCTTGAAGCGCCCACCCTCTGCTGCCCCCACACAGTGGGAAAGTCCCCACCTTTCTGCTGTCTTTAGTAAGCGCTTCCCACCCTCCCCGAGGAAGAATAAGAGGAGGGGACACTGGTCACGTGTGGGCAGAGCGCTGAGCTGTTCCAGAGAAGAGCTGCGGGCTAGCTGCAGGGCTCCCTCCTTTTCCTGGTCACACATCTCTTTTTTGGTCACACCGAACTTGGTGCCTCGTGTCTGATGGGGCTCTTAGCCCTGTTTCCAGGCCCGTCTAGACAGTTCCTCCTGCTCCCGCCCTCCTCACCTTCAGGCCAATGGTCCCCCTGACCCCCCCACATTGCCATGGGGCTGTGTGCTTTGCCAGGTCACAGCGAGTGCTTATGTGAACATCTCCTGTTACACCTATGAGGGTTTCTACATCTTCTTTAAACCTCTCCTTTGTCATATGCCACCTCTTGTGGTAACAGGTTCTACATGCACAGTGACCTGACATCATCAGGGAATGTGTTCCTTTCAGGGACAAAGCCTTTCTACTTCAATTATTTTTTGATGGAAATCTTTAAAAACGGTATTGTAAATGTCCTTGCCTTTATAATCAGGGTGTTGATGTTTTATTAGGAACAGTTTTTATTAACCCTATTGTAAAACATATCCCCTGCCCCCAAATCTGTGTCCCGTTGAGCTAGACTTTAGTTCTGTGACGGCTTTTTTAGTTTCCTTTCTCACTTGTAGGCATTTGGCCGTTACTTCTCATGGGTTGGCCTCTCAGTTTTCCTTTATTACTCTTTCAAAAATATTAATATTTTTCTTATGTAATAAATACATTAATGTAGACTATTAGGAAAATGGAAAAAAATATGAGAAGATCCCCAGAGGTGTGGCTCAGTGGTTGGGCATTGGCTCACGATCCAGGAGATCACGGTTCGATTCTGGTCAGGGCACATCGCGGGGTTGCGGGCTCGGCCCCCAGTAGGGGGCGTGCAGGAGGCAACCGATCAATGGCTCATCATTGATGTTTCTCTCTCTCTCTCTCCCTCTCTTTTCCTCTCTCTGAAATCAATTTAAAAAAACCATGAACAAATATGAGAAGAAAATACAAACAAGTAAGAAGAAACATTTTTATTTTTTTCTATCCAGTGCCCCTCCCTCTTCTCCCTGCCCTCCCTCCCTCGTTCTCTATCCATTTGTGTTTGAAAATCCAATCATACTGAATCTGTACATAAGTGTACATGTATAGATTCAGTACGGTGAAATATTTTACAAAATGATGGGACAGTATTTTATCATAAAATGTAAAATTTTACCTTACCCTGTCTCTCATAATTTAATGATCACATGATTTCCTTTTTTTTAGAACTAATTATATGGTGCACATTTTTTACTATGTTTACCCTAATTTTTAATTTTTTTAAAGGTTAAATTCTCAGGTGTGAGATTAATAGATCAGACTGTAGGGTTTTTTTGGTGTTTTTTTTGTTTTTTTCTAAGCTCTTTTTTTTAAGCCAGATTTCTTGGACAATATCAATCGTTGGTGATGGAGGAACTAGAACTCTCATATATTGCTTGTGTGAATGTAAAATGGTACAACTTCTTTAGAAAATAATTTGGCAGTGTTCTAAAAAGCTAAACATGCACCTACACTATGACCCATCCATTACACTCCTAAGTATTTACTCAAGAAAAAAGGAAATATATGTCTATACCAAAACTTGTACATGAATGTTAATAACAGCTTTATTTATAATAGCCTAAATTTTTAAATAACCCAAATCCCTTAAACTGGAAAATGGATAAACAAATTGTGGTATATCCATTCAATAAACTACTACTTAGCAATAAAAAGAAATAAACTATTTCTACCTGCAACAACATGGATGAATCTTAAAATCACTATGCTGAATGAAGCCAGCCAAAAAATCCTAAAAAGTACTAACTGATCCATAGTGACAGAAAGCATATCAATGGTTGCCTGGGAATGGGAGGTGGGTGGTAGGGAGGGTTTACAAAGGGACACAAAGGAACCTTTTGGGGGATTGATGCCCATATTTACTATCTTGATTGTGATGATGGTTTGGTTTCACAGGTACACACATACGCCAAAATTTATCAATAGTACACTTCAAATATCTGTAGTTTATTATACATTAATAATACCTCGATAAAGCTATTTTTTTTAAAAAGACCTTGTTACATATTGCTAAATTTCTTTCTAGGAACACAGTACCAGTTTATAGTCCAACCAAAAGTATGTAAACGCCCTTCTCACTAGATTCTTGACACTGCTAGGTAGTACAAATATTAAGCATCTCTGTCCAGTTGGATATTACCTAGTTGTTTTATTATATACGTTTGATTTCTGGTATGAACTTTTAAAAATGTTTATTGGTCATTTTTCCTTCTGTGCCTTTTTTTGTGCATGTCCTTTATTACTTTGGGGCTCTCTGATCTGTTTTATATATATCTTTTAATTTTTATAGACAATTTTTGACACACAGGACTTTTTAAAAGTTCTATGTTCAAATCAATTGAGTGCTTCCTTTATGTTTTCCCACCTTCCTAATTTGCAACTTAATTCTGGAAAGATAGGTAATGAAGCTTCTTAAAATTTCTTACTAGACAGGAGTCACTGAGGCTGTAATGTGGGCCTGTGAGATTTTTCTACATAGTAATTGATGCACATGAGTTTGGTTACTGTTTTTTCAGTCCTTTCAAGGTCATTGCTTTCCAAGTTTCTTGCGTTGAAGAACTCATTTTAATGTAAAAAACATTGTGGACCCCCACATGATAGATTATACTTTTAGGGTCTGCTTAAAGAGAATATAAAATGACCAAAACTGCAAATGAAGTTATTTTAAAATATGAACTTGCATTATATTAATCACCACAGCACTTACATACATTTGAGAAACAGCGTACCTATGTGGGAAGCACGTATTCTGGCTACAGACAAGGTTCGGTGTGCCTGTGGATGCTTGATTCCCCTGAAATAGTTTTAAGACCCTCAGGTTTGGGAGCCCCACTGAGAACCACATCTTAGTAGGTGGAGCAGAGACTCAGACCTTTTGCATGTGCTGAAACCTGCCTCTTCCTCTAAACTCTTCTTAGCTGGGAACTGTGTGAGTGTGACCTTAGGGCTTCTGGGAAGCCTGAATCTGGGATAAGTGGAAGTATTAGTAGGTTTTAAAAATATTTTGTCTCCAACCCACCTTTTTCAATTTTGAAGGAATATCTTATTCAAGTGACCTGGGGTTGTGTGAAAAAGACATTAACTGTACTCTTCTTAGCTATTTCCTTTCCAAATGGAAGGGTCTTTACTCAGAATAATCAGCTTGCGGCCTTCTTGGCCCCTCTGCCATTTTCTCACAGGGAACTCAGAGCATGCCTGTTCAAGGGAGGTAATGCATGCGAAGTGCCTGGCACAGGGCCTGGCCTACACCTCACGCCCAAAGACTCCTGTTTTCCTCTCCGCTCTGTCTGATAGCAGGTTCCAAGCTCACTTGCAAATGTACCATTGACCCCACAGCAAATATGTTTTGGCTTAGCGATGAGTCCACTCAAAAAAGGGAGAGAATTATTTAAATTGTTGAAACACCTTAACCCATAAGCTCACATAAGTATGATTTTGAACTAATAGTTTTATGTGCTTCGGCATCTGTGTTCCATCTTATGGGTGGTTAACGCCTCTTGCTGTCACGCACTTAAAATTTTCAGACTTTTGAAATTTTTGTTTGTGTTAAACTTGCAAAGGAGTATTGGATTCCTTGCTTCATTTTTAAAAAGCCCTTTATCAAAATGTTAAGCTTGGTTAATTTGCATAAAATATTTCCTTTGCAATTTACTCTGTATTACTTTTGAAACGCAAATTGCCTCTGCTGCAGTGTGGGTCGGTTGTCACAGCATGCAAGCTATTACAGCTTTCCATTCCAGGGATGAACAAGTCTCAGGTTGAAGCTCAAGGAAATAAATTGGAATCTTGCCTCGCCTCACTCCCTTGGGTGATCTGAGCTCATCCGAAAAGAAAAGGAAGCGGGGGTCACAAAGAAAGGGTTCAAAGGCCTGGGTTAAGAATTTAGAAGTGTGTGGTGAGCAGCTGGGTGTGGCTGTGGGCTCTCTGGTGTGTGCTCAGGGGGTGGAGGGAGGAAGCCCCTCGGGGTGTCTCCAGGAAGAGGCTCAGTGACAGCAGATCTAATGAGCATACACAACACAGCCACGCTCTTCTGCCTACGACACTGCTCCCACCCCACCATTCCTCTGCTGCACCCCCACCAGCCCAGGACCAACCCTATGTTCAATCGGAGAATCAGAGTAGCTGGTGGATGTCAGTCCTGAAGGAAACGAACAAGCTTCAGTGCGCCAAGCAGGCTGCTGGGAAACCAGAGGCCAGGAGACTTTCCCGGGAGGGTCCTGCCTTTGCCCAGAGACGCCCACCTCCAACCTGGGTGTCAACACCTCCCCCTCCCGTGCAGGGTAGCAGAGTGGTGCCTGTCTGTCCTTAGTAACAACTTCCCATTAAAGCAAAGCTGTTCAGCCTGAAAAACACTGACATTCACAAATAGCAGATGGGCAGGCCTGGCTGCAATTAGGCAGCTGCTGGCTCCTCACACTCCCGGTTTCTTCGAAAGGGAAAGACTCACAGGAAAGAGGGAGGGTTTCCTTGTTGGAGAAGGGTCTTGCCTTAGCACATAAGAAGTTCCTTCCCTGACTCACTCTAGGCCTTTCTCTGAAAACTCAGGAGGAGCTAATGTTAGTAGGAGCAAATGAATGTATGTGATGAAAGGTGGGATTTGTGTGCAAAGAGATGGGGTTATATTTAGACCCATGTAATTAAAGATCCATTTATGACTGAGCATCTTTAAACAGACAAATATAAAACTCATGAATACCAAATTCTATCTGGGTAACTGGCTGTAAGCGCGCACACACACACACACACACACACACGCACGCACGCACGCACGCTCTGAGCCCATCTCTGTCTATTAAAGAAGGAAAACCCACCATCAGTCTCCACTAAGGTCTGATGAATTTTGAGACTCACTACTTAGGACTACAATAAAGAAATTTGTATTTTTGGCTCTTTTAAAAGATATATATTTTTATTGTTCGTAATATTACAGATGTCCCCATTTCCTCCCCTTTCCCCCCCTCCAGCCAGCACCTGTCCCACCTCAGGCCTTCTTCCCATTCTTGTCTGTGTCCATGTGCTGTGCATATATGTATATACATTCTTTGGTTTAGCTTTTCTTGTATCCCCCACCCCCCTGCCCGAAATCTGTCAGTCTGTTCCACGCATCCATGCCTTTGGATCTACTTTGTTCATCAGTTTATTATGTTCATTATATTCCACATATAAGTGAGATCATATGATACTTGTCTTTCTCTGCCTGGCTTATTTCGCTTAGCATAATACTCTCCAGGTCCCTCCATGCTGTCCCAAAGGGTATGAGATCCTTCTTTTTCACAGCTGCATAGTATTCCATGGTGTGAATGTCCCACAGCTTTTCTATGCATTCACCTACTAATGGGCACTTGGGCTGTTTCCAGGTCTTAGCTATTGTAAATTGTGCTGCTATAAACATAGGGGCATATATATTATTTCTGATTAGTGTTTTGGGATTCTTAGGATATATTTCTAGAAGTGGGATCTCTAGGTCAAATGGCAGTTCCATTTTTAATTTTTTGAGGAATCTCCATAATGTTTTCCACAGTGGCTGCAGCAGTCTCATTCCGACCGGCAGTGTACCAGGGTCCCCTTTCTCCACACCCTCGCCAGCGCATGTCATTTGTTGATGGAGCCATTCTGACAGGTGAGATGATACCTCATTGTAGTTGTAATTCGCATCTCTGATGATTATTGACATTGAGCATTTTTTCATATGTCTGTATGTCTTCTTTGGATAAGTGTCTATTCAGGTCCTTTGCCCATTTTTAAATTAGATTGTTTGTCTTCCTTTTGTTGAGTTGTATGAGTTCTTTATATATTTTGGAAATTAACCCCTTATCAGATGTATCATTGGCAAGTTGTTCTTCCATACAGTGGGTTCCCTTTTCATTTTGAGGATGGTTTCTTTTGCTCTGCAGAAGGTTTTTAGTTTGATGTAGTCCCATTTGTTTATTTATTTTTTTTCCTTTGTTTCTCTTGCTGTAGGAGATGTATTGACTAAAATTCTGCTATGTGAGATGTCTGAGATTTTGCAGCCTATCTTCTAGGATTTTTATATTTTCATGACTAACATATAAGTCACTTATCGATTCTGAGTTTATTTTTGTTCATGTTGTAAGTTGGTGGTCTAGTTTCATTTTTTTGCATGTACTTGTCTAATTTTTCCAACACCATTTATTGAAGAGACTATCTTTACTCCATTATATGTTCTTGCCTCCTTTATCAAATATTAATTAACCATAATGGCATGGGTCGATTTCTGGGGTCTCTGTTCCATTCATTTGATCTACATGCCTGTTCTTGTGCCAGTACCAGGCTGTTTTGATTACAATGGGTTTGTAGCATAGTTTGACATCTGGTATTTTGATACCTCCAATTTTGTTCTTTCTCAAGATTACTGTGGATAGTCAGAGTCTTTATTGGTTCCATATAAATTTTTGGAATGTTTGTTCTAGATTTGTGAAATATGCCAATGATATTGTAATAGGAATTGCATTGAATTTGTAGATTGCTTTGGGTAGTATGGACATTTTAATGATGTTTATTCTTCCAATCTAGGAACATGGTATATGCTTCCACTTGTTTGTATTTTCCTCTATTTCTTTTTTCAATGTCCTATAGTTTTCTGAGTACAGGTTTTTTACCTCCTTGGTTAGATTTATTCCAAGGTATCTTCTTTTTTTGTTGCAATGGTAAATGGGATTGTTTTTTAGTTTCTCTTTCTGAGAATTCATTATTGGTGTATAAAAATGCCATCAATTTCTGAATATTGATTTTGTATCCTGGTACTTTGCCAAATTCATTTATTAAAGGTAATGGTTTTTTGGTGGAGTCTTTAGGGTTTTCTATGTACAACATCATGTCATCTGACAGTTTTATTTCCTCCTTTCCAATTTGGATGCCTTTTATTTTTTCTTCTTGTCTGATCGCTGTGGCTAGAACTTCCAGTACTATGTTGAAAAAGAGTGGTGAAAGGGGACATCCCTGTCTTGTTCCTGTTCTTAAGGGAAACACTTTTAGTTTTTACCCATTGAGTATGATGTTGGCTGTAGGTCTGTCGTATATGGCCTTTACTGTGTTGAGGTATGATCCCTCTATTCCCACTTTGCTGAGAGTTTTTATAAAAAATGGGTGCTGGATTTTGTCAAATGTTTTTTCTGCATCTATTTAAATGATCATGTGATTTTTATTCTTCATTTTTTTATGTGATGTATCACATTTATTGATTTGTGAATACTGTACCAGCCTTGCATCCCTGGAATAAATCCCATTTGGTCATGGTGTATTATCTTTTGAATGCATTGCTGTATCTGATTTGCTAATATTTTGTTTATGATTTTAGCATCTATGTTCATCAGTAATATTGGCCTATAATTTTCTTTCTTTGTAGTGCCTTTATCTGGTTTTGGAATTAGGATAATGCTGACCCTATAAAAAGAGCTTGGAAGTATTCCTTCCTCTTGAATTTTTTGGAATAGTTTGAGGAAGATGGGTGTCAACTCTTTTTTGAATGTTTGGTAAAACTCACCTGTGACCTGAACCATCTGGTTCAGGACTTTTGTCTGTTGGGAGTTTTTTAATTACTTCTTCAATTTCAGTAGTTATCATACTATTCAGGTTTTCTGATTCTTCCTGATTTTTGGAAGATTGTATATTTTTAGGATTTTGTCTATTTCACCCAGGTTGTCCAGTTTGTTGGCATATAGATACTCATAGTGTTTTCTTACAGTCCTTTGTATTTCTATGGTGTCAGTTGTTACTTCTCCTCTTTCACTTCTGATGTTATTTATTTGGGTCTTCTCTGTTTGTTTCTTGATGAGTCTGGCTAAAGGTTCATCAATCTTTTTTATCTTTTCAAAGAACAAGCTCTTGGTTTCATTGATCTTTTGTGTTTTTTTGGGTTTTTTTTGTCTCTTTGTCATTTATTTCTGCTCTGATCTTTATTATTTTCTTCCCTCTACTTCCTCTGGGCCATTCTTGTTTGTTCTCTTTCTAATTATTTTAGTTGTAGGGATAGATTGTTTGTTTGAGCTTTTGCTTGTTTCTTGAGGTAGGCCTGTAATGCTATGAACTTCTCTCTCAGGACTGCTTTTGCTGTGTCCCATAGATTTTGGTTTGTTGTGTGTTCATTTTCCTTTGTTTCCTGGAAGTTTTTTTATTTCTTCCTTGATCTCATTTCACTGGTAATCCATTAGTTGTTTAATAACATGCTATTTAGCCTTCATGTATTTGAATGTTTTTTAGTTGTTTTTTTAAATTATAGTTGAGCCCGGCTGGGCGTGGCTCAGCGATTGAGCTTGGACCTAGGATCCAGGCGATCGTGGTTCGATTCCCGGTCAGGGCACATGCCCGGGTTGTGGGCTCGATCAATGACTCTCTCATCATTGATGTTTCTGTGTGTCTCTCTCCCTCTCCTTTCCTCTCTCTGAAATCAATAAAGATATATTTAAAAATAAATAAATAAAATAAATAAATTAATTAAGGTTGATTTCTAGTTTCATGTATTCGTGATCCAAGAAGATGCTTGATATGATTTCAGTCGTCTTGAATTTGTTAAGGCTTATTTTGTGTCCTAACATATGTTCTAATCTTTGAGAATGTTCCATATGCACTTGAGAAGAATGAATATTCTGCTGCTTTGGGATGAAATGTTCTGTAAATATCAATTAGATCCAACTGATCTAGTGTGTTATTTAAGGTGACTGTTTCCTTGTTGATTTTTTATCTGGAAGATCTATCCAGTGATGTTAATGGGGTGTTAAAATCCCCTACTATGATTGTATTGCTGTCATTCTCTTTCTTAAAGTCCACTAAGAGTTTTTTTTATATATATTTAGGGGCTCCTATATTGGGTGCATATGTTTATACAGGTTATATTTTTTTTGTTGGATTGATCCTTTTAGTATTATGTAGTTACTTTCTTTGTCTCTTTTATGGCCTTTGTTTTGAAGTCTATTTTGTCAGATATGAGTATTGCTACTCCAGCTTTTTGTTCATTTCCATTTGCATGGAATCTTTTTTCCATCCCTTCACTTTCAGTTTGTGTGAATCTTTTGCTCTGAGGTGGGTCTCTTGTAGACAGCATATATGTCGGTCGTGTTTTTTTTATCTAGTCAGCTACCCTATGTCTTTTGATTGGAGTATTTAGTCCATTACATTTAAGGTTATTATTGGTAGGTACTTATTTATTGCCATTTTTTTTTCTTTATGCCTATGTTCCTCTCTTTCTTGTTTTCTTCTTCTTAAAGCAGTCCCTTTAATATTTCTTGCAATGCTGGCTTGGTGGTACTGTACTTCAACTTTTTTTTTTTTTTTGGTCTGAGAAGCTCGCTATTTTGCCTTCAATTTTAAATGATAGCCTCGCTGGATAGCGTAGTCTTGGATTCAGGCCCTTGCTTTTCATTACTTTGAATACTTCGTGCCACTACCTTCTTGCCTAAAGTGTTACTATTGCGAAATCAGCTGACAGTATAATGGGAAATCCCTTGTAGGTAACTTTCTGTCTCTCTCTTGCTGCTTTTATGATTCTTTCTTTGTCTTTAATCTCTGCCATTTTAATGATGATGTGTCTTGGTGTGGGTCTCTTTATGTTCATCTTGATTGTGATACTCTGCGTTTCCTGAACTTGTGATTTCTCCTTCACTAGACTGGGGAGGTTTTCTGTCATTATTTCTTCAAACAGGTTCTATGTTCCTTGCTCACATTCTTCTCCTTCTGGCATACCTGTGATATGGATGTTGTTTACATTTCATGTTGTCCCAAAGATCCCTTAAATTATCCTCCTGCTTTTTAATTTTTTTTTTTTCTATTTGCTGCTCTAATTAGGTGTTTTTTCCTACCTTGTCTTCCAAATCACTGATTCGATCCTCTGCTTCATCCAACCTACCTTTAATTCCTTCCATTGTACCCTTGATGTCAGACATGGCATTCTTCATTTCTGACAGATTCTTGTTATGGTTTCTATTTCCTTTTTCATGCTCTTGTAGTTTCCACTAAGTTTCTTGTAATTCTCACTAAGTTCTTGAGCATCCTTAGAACCATTACTTTGAACTCTGTGTCTGATAAATTGCTTGCCTCCATTTCATTTTGTTCTTTCTCAGGAGATTCTTCCTTTTATTTGAGGGTTGTTTCTTTGTCTCTTCTTTTTAGTTGTTTCTTTGTGTTTCTTTACATGTATTGGATTGAACTTCTATGCCTCTCAGTCCTCGTGGGGTGGCCTTATGTAGGAAGTGTCCTGTGGGGCCCAGTAGTGCATTCTTTTGATCTCCTGAGCTGGATACTCTAGGAATGTCCTGTGTGTGGGTTATTTGGGCTCTCCTGTTGTAATTGAGTCTTGATGGTTGATGTCCCATTCATGGGTGGGATTTCCCTTCAGACTTGCTGGTGGGTGCATGGTTGCCTTAGCCTGCTCCCTTGTGGGGTAGTTGTGCACGCTGGCCTGGTGGATGGTCGCACCTGTCTGCTCCCTGGTGGGGGAGATGTTCAACCTCACCTGTTCCCTGAAGGGGCAGATGTTCACCCTCATGTGTTCTCTGGCTCGGTGGATGTTCACCCTGGCCTGCTCCCTGATGGGGTACATGATCACCCTTACTGGCTTTCTGGCCCTTTGGATGGCCCCCTCTCCTCCTAGCTGGCTGGTTGATGTTTGCCCTAGCCTGCTCTTAGGCCAGGTGGATGGTCATCCTGGCCTGTAGAGTGGCTATGAAAAGTTAGGATGGTGTTACTTTTGTCCATTTCATATCCTCTTTTTTTGTAGATGGTCTGCAGCATATGAGTTTTTGCAAAGAATTTAAGACGCTCCTAGCCACCCCGTGCCTACTCTGGCTGTGGCCAGAGGAAGAGGCTGTGATCCCATCGTCAGGCTGCCCAGCTTGATGGTAATTTTCCCTGGTTGTTCCATCTGGGGCTCCACCAGTGCTGATGATGCTGCTCTGGGTGGTGGGGGAGCTGCCAGAGTCATGCTGCAGAACTGGGCCTGGGGTGGTAGTACTTGAATCTAGACTGGGTTGGGGATTCATGGTTCTTGATTCCATGCTGGCTAGGGGAGTGGTCACCCTCGGTTCCAGGCTGGCAGGGGGCGTGGTGGCCCTTGCCTGCATGCTGGCCAGGTGGATGGTCGCCCTGGCCTGCCAGCTGGTTGGGTGGATGGTCACCCACCCCTGCTTGCTGGCAGGTGGATGGTCGCCTTGGCCTGCATGATGGCCCTGTAGATGGTTGTTTTTACTAGCATGCTGGTGGGGGAGATGGGCGTCCATGCTTCCAGGCTGGCTGTGGGAATGGATGTCCTGGCTGCAAGGCTGGCTGGTGGAATGGTCACCCTGTCTTTCAGGCTAGCTGGGGAAGTTGTGTTCCTTCCTTCCAGGGTGCATGACGGAATGTCATACTTGCTTCTAGGATGCCTGTTGGAGTGGATACCTGGGAATCCAGGCTGGATGGTGGAATGGGCACCCTGGATTCCAGGCTGGATGGTGCAGTGGCAGGGTCTCCGCCCGTCTTCCCTGACCCCTGAATCCCCTGGGTTGAGGAAAGACTGATGTTGCTGTTGGAGGATGGGCAAGGCCTGACCCTGATGGTGCTCCCCTTTATCACCCTTTTGCTGGTGGTTAGGATGAGATAAATCCCCATGATTCTGTCACATGTCTTTCCTGTGACAGATTCCTCTATCTCATGCAGCTCATGCCCCAGGGTGTTCATGATCTGGGCTACCTGGGGGTCCACCTCACCCCAGGGCGGCTCAGAGTACGGCCTTAGTTCTGCCTCACTGACGTTCACCCAGTAGTCTTCCATCACCTGGGCCAACGTTGGTCTTTGGCTGGGTTCCGATGTAAATTTCTCCAAAAGGATTTTAGATTCTGGGGAGAGGAAGGAAGGAACGAAGAACACCCCACTAATGATGTTTCTCTTCTGTTCTTCAAAAGTCTTCCCCACAAATGGCAGTTCCCCCGTCAGCATTCGGTAGAGGATGACCCCCATGCTCCACACGTCTGCCTTCAGGCCCTCATAGGGCTGGAGCTTCAGGATCTCTGGGGCCATGTACAGGACGGTGCCACAGAAGGTGGTCAACTTTGCCCCTGCATATTGATCACTGAAGCCAAAGTCGGTTACCTTGATGTTCAGTTCTCCATCTCACAGGATGTTTTCGGGCTTTAGGTCTAGATGCACCATGTGCTTCCTATGGCAATACTCCACTGTCGACAGCAGCTGGCGGAACAGGGCTTGGGCCCCCTTTTCTGACACAGGGCCACGCTCTTCAAGGTAGTCAAGCAACTCTCCGCTGATGTCCTCCATGAACATGTACGCTTTGTTTTCTGTAGCGGTTACTTCAAAGACCCTGATGATATTTGGATGGTTTAGGCTGTTCAGGCACCGGACTTCCTGCACGTAATCTGAACGGCCCTTCCTGTCCATAATTTTAACAGCCGCTTCTGTGGCTGTGCACATGTGCCAGGCCAGCCTCACCTCTGCAAAGGATCCCATGCCGATTACGCCGAGCAAGATGTAATCGCCTATGTGGTGCTCCTCGTCAGCAGGGGTCTCTTCAATCTCATCACACATCGCATGTGATTTTGAAAAAAGAAAATTAAGAGAAATTTATGAAAATGAAATAAAACAAGAAAGCAAGCCAGTTTGTCAAAATCCAACACTTCTTCACCAATCAGCTTCCTGGGCTGTAACGGGACCTTATATAGTGGTGGTTTGTCATCCCATCACAGTGGTGCCTTATGAGGGTGGAGCAAGAAATGGACTAGTCACAGCTGGGCATAAACCAGAGGGGTTTTCTCACTTTTTGGTCTAATGAGACTTTTACTCTGAAAAAGCATAAAAGGACCCCCAAAGAACTTTTTGTTTATGTGTGATATTAAAGTTGATATTTACTTTATTAAAAATAAAAATCCTTAAGATACAAAAATAAAAAATACAAGAAAAGTCTGACTTCTTCTCATGCTCCAGGTCTCAGTTCAAACATCACCTGCGTAGAGAGGGCTTCCCTGACCCATCCATGCCCACCCCCTCACCCTGCCCATCATGTCATCTTCACAGCACGACCACAGTGTGGCCGATTCTTCTTACTGTCTCTCCTTCCCACGGAGGGAGGAGCATGAGTGCCGGAGCCTGCCGGCAGTCGAACGGGAACCTGATTGAGGGGGTGAGGATTGGAAAAGAAAGACAAGAGACAGGATGGGATCGGGAGGGCTGCAGCTCATTCCTGTTGCCAGCTGCCAGCCCCGAGTTTATTTTCTCCGCTCAATATATACAGGCACTGTTGATTGTGCTGAATAGCACCCCGCCCCACATTTCTTCCCTTAGCCCAATACTAAGTAATTACTCCAAGGTCCTACGAATGCCTTTTCAGAGTAAACACCCTGCCTCCTGCAGGAGCTCAGGCCTTGGAAAGTATCCTTATCTCGGCTTCTAATGGGAACTTTTGGGGAGGATAGAGTCCTTGGCTTGGTATGTGGCTTAACTATCCTTTAACCCTTCAGGCCGGGGCCAGCTTCCTAATTAGCCTTTCTAGAATTGATAGCTGGGACACTGAATGCAAACCGTTCCCTGTCCCTCGGATGGAGGGGGAGCGGGGGGAGCAGGGCGAGTGCTAGCACCGCTGCCCACCACTCGGGTCAATGCCTCAGAGATTTCTCTCTTGATGGCACTAGGGCAAGCGGGCCTCCCGGGTCTTTCTCCCTGGGCAGCACCTCGCCCGGCGGGTCCTCCCGGGGGGAGTCCCGCCGGCTCCCCACACATGAGTATAGTGTTCCCTGTGTCTACACCAGTGAGTGGCAACAAAATAAGTGTTTGATAAATATTTGTTCACTGGATTAATAGAAGAGTGTGGGGAACAAAAGAAAATATGGCCAACTATTTATTTAATCAAAGTGATTCATAAAAAATCTTTAAAAAGTCATGTTCTGTCCTCACTCAGCTTTTGGGGCAGATAAGATAGGACAGAGGGCTGACGTCTGGGTTTCCAGGAATGTGGGCTCTTGGTGAGGCTGAGGAAAGGCCAACAGGTAGGAGCCTTGCTGTAAAGATTAAAGAAGATTGGTCCCTCCAGGGGACTTGCCAAAGGATGCAGTGAATTTGGATCTGCAACGAGGCTGCAAGGTATTTTTATACTTTGCACATCCATTTCCAGATGACACAAGGACTTCTCAGTGGACCTTGGGTAGCCCATTAGGTAAATTTCTGTATCACATAAATGAGCCATCTCTGCAGAGAAGTGATGACGAGGCTTGTTATTTACCTTTGTAAGAACACTTTGAAACCTGTGGATTGAAGAATTTCTGCAGAGGTACAAAGGGTGAGGTAATATGTTGGGTCCAATTCTACCCTTTATGGAGGCAGAGAGGGAGCAGGCAGTCTTGAGGATACTTAGGGGGAGGCTCTGGCACATTATATTTCAAGCTAATCTTCGAAGAAAGCTCCCTACTTTCAGTGCATTGAGTGTTTTAATCACACGTATAAGTTATCATTCCAGTAATTATTTCTTAACACTTCCCTCCTAAAACCTCAGCTTTGTGTAAAGTGAATCTTTACAGGGATTAGCCTGTGAGCTTTCCCCCTACAACACTTTGGTTTGTTACTTTTTACCTTACATCAGTGACACTCAGCTCCTAAGCATGCCAGTCTCTGTTGCTGAGCTGATTGGGACCCAAACGGGGTCATTTCATCAGTTCTAGACAGATGTTTACAATAGCCACTGCAATCTTGAGAAAGAGGAACAAAGTTGGAGGCCTGGATGGCAACTCCTTCACCTCCCTAGATTTTCGTTACAATACTGCCCTTGAGATGCCTGTCTCTGGACCTCCTTGTGGGTAAAACTCTCCTAAGAGAAAGCCCTCTTGGAACTCCCATTATAAATATACTTGGAAAGGGTCCAGGGAAGACTTACCTTAGTCAGAGCAAAGCTTCAGAGCAGAGTAAGATGTGGGATCTGTGCATAAGGAGAGGGAATGGTGTAGGGAAGGGTAGAGGTGAGACATAATTGAAATATGTCAGAAAATAAACCCAAAAGTAATTTAAGTAGTGCCACTAGGAGGTATATCAAACACTTTCAAAATTGGAAAGGGGTCAGGGACACCTAAGTCCTAATACCCACTAATGTTTGAATGGCTTCTAAATAAATCCCACTAGGAAGGTAACTCAACTCTTACCTTCAATTAATACCTTACATTTAATGTTTCTTACTTTTACTGTGTAAAAATAGCCCTTCTTAAAGTGTTCATCATCAAATTCTCCAAATTAGACCTTATTGCCATGCAGTACATCAGAGGTCAGCATACTTTTTATTTTTGGAAAGGACCAAATACTAAACAGAGTTTGTGGACTATACGGTCTCTTTGAGAACTATTCGATTCTCTTGCTATAGCACAAAAGCAGACATAGACAATATATAAGGGAATGGATGTGACTGTTTCCAAAAAAATCTATTTACAAAAAACACCCAGCAGACCTTGGTTTGCCAACCCCTGCATTAGGCCACCTAGAACATGCCAAGTCTTGCTTTCACAGGTTACTCCCACAGATACTTTAAAATAAATACAATAATCCTTCTATTCTTTGAATCAAAAGGTTCCATTTCTTCCCTTCTCTCTGGTATGATCTCTAGTTCCTACTAGAACCCTTCTCCAACACCCTCCTTTTGTCTGTGTAGTTCTCAGTGGGGGTCCTGTCCTGGGTAGGATGCTCCCTCATGACCAGGCTGCAATAGAGAGTGCCTATCTGCTCCTTCATTCCAGCCTTCATGCCTCTAATAACACTGCCAAGGAGTACTTGCTTACGCATATCCCACATCCCACTGTACACGCACGAGCAGCTAACACTGAAATGACAGCCACACGGGCCAAGTCCGTCCTTCCCACACTGTTTGTGATCTTGGTATTTTAGGCCTTACCTTTACCCCTTAGCTTTTTGCCTCAGTAGATTATAAGCTTTGACTCCACCCAGTCAAGATCTCTCTGACTCTTGAATTTGTCACTCAACACATTGGTTACCCCTCCGCGCTCTGTCATCCACGGTTGATGAGCAGACACTGTCTTCATCTAAGTCCTTGATAAGAAACCTCTTGGAGGACTTGGCCGCTTGCTCCCGTGGTCCCTGGCACTGCTGCTCTCCCTTGCAGTCCCTTCTGTGGTTCAGAATGACATCCAGAGTCACGATTCCCCCTGGCTGCTTTCTCTCTCCTTCAAATGCTACATCACAGGAGATGTAACACTAGACAGAATGAGACAGAATTGTGCTGTGTGGAACATGTCCCCATGTTGGGGGCACTCGGGGAGGGAAGAAGGCCTCTGCTGGATTCTACGGCAGAGGATACAGCAGGTAAACTCCAACACGTTTGCAATCCAGAGAAGGGTCTGTGCCCTCTTGTGGGGAGGGGGGACATAACTGCAGCAATTCCACATGAGTCTCCCTGATGTGACATTGGATGGAGAAAGTCAGCTATCAGTGGCTTTTCTCTCACCACCACTAAGTCATTGAAAATGTAAGCTTTTCTAGTTTCTAGGCTGGCTGGGCTTTTGAAAGACTGAGATTTGTGTTTTTCCTTCTTTGCAAAGTATTTTTAAGGGAAATCAAACAATTCTTCAGTAGGTGCTAAGCTGTTTTTACTGACTGCACTTCTGACACCAAACGTGTGGGTTTTTTCTCACACCAACCAATTCTCCAGCTCTCTAGACATCGTGACTGGGTGTTCTACAATCCAATTCAATTCTGGCACTACCTTCCCGGAGTTAGCATCCTGTTCGCAATTTAAAGGGCTCAGTCCCATAAGGCTGCTCGCACTTCAGATGCAAGTCGCAAGTCCCAGACCATTCATACTTCTGACCAACTGGCTATAAACTGGGGGTTCTCAAGACTCCCTCCTCAGTTTCAATAATTGGCTAGAAAAACAGAACTCAGGGAAGTGCTTTTTATTATGGTTTATTATAAAGGATACAACTCAGGAACAGTCAAATGGAAGAGGTGCATAGGGCAGGGTACAGAGAAACAGGTACGGAGCTTCTATGCCCTGGCCAGGCACGCCACCCTCCCTGCACCTCAATGTATTCACCAACCATTTGCTCAGGAGTTGTTCTAGAGGTTTCATTAAGTAGGCATGATTGATTAAATAACTGGCCATTGGTGGCTGAACTCAGCCTCCAGCCCCTCTTCCCTACAGTTAAAAGTTCCAACCCTCTAATTACATGGTTGGTTCCTCTGGCAACCAGCCCCCATCCCGAAGCCCACCCGGAGTCGCCTCACTAGCAGAAACTCAGGTGTGGCTGAAAGGGGCTTGTTATGAATAACAAAAGACACTCCTATCACTCAGGACACTCTAAGGATTTTAAGAGCTCTGTGCTGGAACCAAAGACAAAGACCAAATATATGTCTTATTACATCACAGATACAAATCGCTGATTTCTTTTTTTAAGTTTAAAACATCACATCCACTTGGCCCCAAAGGAAAAGGAATTCAGGAGATATGTTGGTCTATCCCTTGTCAGAACGAATTATCTTCGGTTTCATGCTGCAACAGGAAATAAATGTTCAAGATCATAGAGACAGAACGAGCCAAAAGTACAGGCTGCCGAAGTCAGGGTCAGGAACTGTGCTGTGGCCGGGGAGGGGCTGTTGCCTCCTCAGCCCTAGGAGCCACTGGAACCAAGGACTAGATGGAGACTGAAAAAGCTGCAGATCTGTGGGTGAGCTGGGAGTGCCGCAGGCAGAGAGATCGGGCCAGAGTGGCACATCTGCAGCATTTAATCCATTTACATTTAAGGTTATTATTGATAGGTACTTATCTATTGCCATTTTAATTCTTTATACCTATGTTTCTATCATTCTCTATCTCTACTTCCTATCGCAGCAGTCCCTTCAACATTCTTGCAATGCTGGCTTGGTGGTGATAATGTCCTTTAGCCTTTGTGATCCTTCTAGGAAGCTCTTTATTGCACCATCAATTTTGAATGATAGCCTTGCTGGATAGAGTATTCTTGGTTTCAGATCGTTGTTATACATTACCTTGAATACTTCATGCCACTCCCTTCTGGCCTAGAGTTTCTGATGAGAAATCATCTGACAGCCTTATGGGAGCTCCTTTGTAGGTAACAGATTGCTTTTCTCTTGCTGCGTTTAAGATTCTCTCTTTGTCTTGAATTTTTGGCATTTTAATTATGTGTCTGGTTATGGGCCTCTTTGGGTTCTTTTTGTTTCGTACTTTCTGTGCCTCCTGAACTTGTGCAGCTTTCCTTGACCAGGTTAGGGAAGTTTTCTGCCATTATTTCTCCAAACAGGTTCTCTAATCCTTGCTTACTTTCTGCATATTCTGGCACTCCTATGATGTGAATATTGTTACATTTTTATGTCATCCCTTAAACTGTCCTCCTGTTTTTTAATTGTTTTTTCTTTTTGGATCTCTGATTGAGTGATTTTTTTCTACCCTGTCTTCTAATTTGCTGATTTCATCCTCAGCTTTCTGCAATCTGCTTTTTATTCTTTTCAATGTATTCTTTATTTCTGCTATGTCATTCTTAATTTCCTTCACAGTTTCCATATCTTTTCTCATACTGTTGAGCATCCTTACAATCAGTATTCTGAACTCTATATCTGATAGATTGCTTATCTCCATTTCATTTATCTCTTCTTCTGGAGAATTCTCTTATTCTTTCATTTGGGGCTTTTTTTGTTCTCCCTATTTTAGCTGCCTGTTTGGGTTTGTTTCTATGTATTAGGTAGATCTGCTAGGACTCCCAGTCTTTTTGGGGGTTCTCTTCAGATGGTCTTTGTGACTGGTCTTAAGAACCCTGTTTGGAGCTATCAACAATCCACAGCTTGGTTCCCTCTGCTGGGGCTGGGTGCATTTGGACAGGACCAAGATACACACCAAAGTCTGCTTTTCCAAGCCCAGGGTCCAGAAGCACATTAGGCAAAGACTTAAGCACCCAGTAACCTGCAAGATGATTAATCTGAGTCTCTTATGAGCCTCAGGCAGTAGTCACAGCCTGGACTCAAGGACCACAACTCTCCTACCTAGCCTAGAGTCAAGAACTACCACCCCAAGCCCAGGCCTCCAACGTGACCCTGGGGTATCCCCTACCACCTAGAGCAGCAGTAGCACCAACAGTGGTTGTAGAGTCCCAGAGGGAACCACTAATGAAAAATGCCTTCAAACTGGGCAGCCTGATGGTTGGATCCCAGCCTTTTCCTCTGGCTATAGCCAGAGCTGGCAGTCAGTGACTAGGAGGGTCTTCATTTTTTTTGTTGTTTTTTTTTTAAATTCATATGCTGTAGGCCTTCCACTGACAGGCAGCATCTCAAAAGGATGAGAATGACGCCAATATAATTCTTTATAGTAGTGGATGGCCAAAGCAGGAACACAGTGAAAGATATTGGGGAGATCAAGCAGCACTCCCTGCATTTTAAATGTTGAATGTGAAGGTGCCGAGCTACAGGAAGGTTGGCCACGTGGTGTGGGAGATGAGCCAGAGGGTGGATGCAAACAGTTGCAGTGAGAGTGGTGCCAGAAATACACGCTGTGTATGCAAAGTGAGAGAACTTGGACCAGTGAATGAAAGAGGTGTGCAAACTGCCAAGGAGCTCTTTGCACAGGATTCACATCAGGAGAGTATCCAGAATCTCCATGGCCTGCAGAAGCATCTTATCTAAACTACCTGCTGAGCTTGAAAGACAGCCTGGCGCTCCATGGGTGTTAAGAGGAAAGGCTGCCCTCGCTGTGTGTCCACCCCTCAGCCCCCATCTGAATGAAACTTCAGAGACTGGACTGTTTTCCCTTGGGCCCTTCCTCCTCCCCTACTCTCCTTTGCTCCCATGTTTGTAGGGGGTTCTTATTAAAGTATATGGTTCTCTCAAATTTTGTAATAAACTTGATCCAGAAAGATGTATTGGATACTGTATTTTTCATCCTCTGCATAGAATTGGGGCTGTGCATCCTGTAGTTTGAGAAATGTGTAATGATATATTACTTGGACTTTATGACAGGCACTGCAACAGTAACAAATGTGGTTCCAAGGGAAAAGGCCAGTGCCCAGCTTGCCTACCAGTTCTAGACACCAGGGTATAGCGGTGGGTGGAGTAGGCAGAGGTCTCCATTCTCATGCAGCTGATTGCTTGGGTGCTCTATGACCTGAGCAGGAATCCTCTCTACTGACCTCTTGGCTTTGCTCACTTCCTTCTACGCTGGTATCATTCTCAGGTGAGCTTTCCCTTCATGTAAGTCAGGCTTTTAAGGTACTGGAGCCTGGCCAGGCGTGGCTCAGCAGTTGAGCATCGACCTATGAACCAGGAGGTCATGGTTCGATTCTCAGTCAGGGCACATGCCTGGGTTGCGGGCTTGATGCCCAGTGGGGGGCGTGCAGTAGGCATCCAATCAATGACTCTCTCATCATTGATGTTTCTAGCTCTCCCTTTCTCTCTCTGAAATTAGTCAAAACATATAAAATTAAAAAAAAAAAAAGAGTACTGGAGGAAGAATACTCCTTGCAGAGGGAACAGCAAAGCTCAAAAAAGAGCTCAAGTGGGAAAGAACTTGGCTTTTTTCAAAGTGGCCAAAGTGTAACGAGCTAGAGTGAGAACAGCAGGAGCTGTGGCTGCAGACCCAGGGCAGAGCTTGTGGCCATGGGAAGGAGTGTAGAATTTATTTTGAGAACAATGATGAACCCGTGAAGTGTTTTAAGCAAGGAAGTAATATGACCCGATTTATGTTTTAAAACTGGTGAATTGTGGAGAATATCCTTCCTCTGCAAACATTTTTACCTCTACAAATTACAAGATTCACCAGGCAGGGTGGGTTTTCTTATAACCACCGAATAAGTAGGAGTCAGCGATTGTATGTGTTTTCCTCTCTTTAATCCTTATCACACTAGTTCCCTGAACACCTAGAAATGCAAATTAATACATTGTTTTAAAAGGGAAGACTTGCCTGCCTCTGTGGAGCTGATTCATTGTTCTGACCTCATTGATTAGCTGACCTTCTTGCTCGTTTCCCTGAGGAACCTGCAGTGTTCCTTTGATCCATCTGTCCTCCTTCCCTATGACCCCAACAGCATATGGCGTAGACCTGTATTGACATCACTTTTTATTGTCATTAAGTGGTTCGCCTCCCCTCCTTGTCCTGATCGTCCTGAGTTCTTGGGGGCTGGGAACTATCTTACTCACCTTTTATTTCCAGTCATTATCACAGAGCCGGGTCCAGAGCAGGTGCTCAGAAAATCATGAACAGGTGAACAACCAACCTGGTGACTATATAGTGGATTGTCCCAAATCAGGACACATTGGAATATGATTAATAATTATGCTGTGACAACAGTGTAAAGTTGGACTAGGACTGAGCTGGGATATATGGTCACTTCAAGGGCAATCATTCCAAAGAATTATGAACAAAATTGTGAACTCTGCAATTCTGGAGATCTTCTAGGAGGCACTGGTACTCTCTCCATTTGTCCATGCTGGTTTAGAGTAATAGTTGCCAAAGCGTGGGAAACATAATAGCATAGAAGTGTATGTGTTTGTGTTTAATTCTCACCCAAGGATATGTTTTTTATTGATTTTAGAGAGAGAGGAAGGGAGAGAAACATCGGTGTGAGAGAGAAACATTGATCTGTTGCCTCCCATACATACCCAACCGGGGCCTGAACCTGCAAGCTAGGTATGTGCCCTGACCGGGAATTGAACCCGCAACCTTTTTGCTGTATAGGACAATGCTCTAACCAACTGAGCTATCTGACCAGGACAACATAGGAAATATTTTACCTTCACTTATTCCTTCCCTAATGCTCTTCCTTTCTTTCTGTAAATCAAAGTCTTTGGCCTATGTCATTTTCCTTTTCTCTGAAGAAGTTCTTTTGACACTCCTTACGTTAAAGGAAGGTCTACTGCTTGTAAATTCAGTTTTTGTTTGTCCGAGACAGTCTTTATTTCTCCTTCACTTTTGAAGGATAATTTTGTGGGATATAGAATTCTAGGTTGGTAGGTTTTTTTTTCTTTTTTTTTTTTTCTCAACACTAAATATTTCACCCACTTGTTTTCTTGTTTGAATGGTTTTTGAGAAGTCAGATTTATTTCTTATCTTTGTTCCTTTATAAGTAAGGTGTTTCTTTCCCCCCTCTGGCTCCTTTCAAAATTTTTTCTTTATCTTTGATTTTTCTTTAGTTTGAATATGATACAGTATACATAGGCATAGCTTTTGGGGCATTTACCATGCTTGGTGGTCTGTGAGCTTCCTGAACTTGTGATTTGGCGTCTGACATTAATCTGAGGCAAATTCTCAGTCACTGTTGCTTCACACATTGCTTCTGTTCATTTGTCTCTTCTCCTTTGGTATTCCCTATGGCATGTATGCTACCCTTCTTGTCCCACAGTTCTCGGATATTCTGTCCTTTCTTCTTCAGTCGTCTTTATCTTTGCTTTTTCAGTTTTGGGAGTTTCCATCGACAGATCTTCAAGCTTGAGATTCTTTCGTTAGCCGTATCCCGTTTACTAACAAGCCCATAGAAGGGATACTTTCTTTCTGTTACAATATTTTTGATCTCTAGCATTTTTTTTTTATTCTTTCTTAGAATTTCTTTCTCTCAGCTTACATTACCTATTTTGTCTTTCATGTCTTTTTTTGTTAGAGCCTTTGGCATATAAATCATAGGTTTAAAAAATTTCTGATCTGATAATTCCAGAATTCTGGCTATATCTGACTGGTTCTGATACTTGTTCAATCTCTTCAAACTGTGTTTTTGTGTTTTAGCATCTCTTGAAATTTTTTTCTTGAGAGCCAGACATGATGTTCTGAGTAAAATAAACTGTGATAAATAGGCCTTTAGTGGATTGGTGGGAAGGTACAGGGGGAGTCCTGTAGTCTTATGAGTAGGTTGTAATCTTTTAGTGAGCCTGTGTTCTTGAACTCTGAACTTCACAATATTTCTTGGATTATTTTTCCCCTTATGTGGGACATGATGATTAGAGGGGGCTGCTTTGTGTATTTTCCTTCCCTTAGGTCACTTGGGTTCTGATAAAATCTCAATAGTTTAGGCTCTGGTAAATTAGTTTCTCTTGTGGGCAGTCCTTGTTAGAAAGAACAGAATGCTTGCCTGGCCGGGCGTGGCTCAGCAGTTGAGCATCGACCTAGGATCCAGGAGATCGGGGTTCGATTCCCGGTCAGGGCATGTGCCTGGTTTGCGGGCTAGGCAGCCGATCAATGACTCTCTCATCATTGATGTTTCTATCTCTCTCTCTCCCCGTCCTTTCCTCTCTCTGAAATTAATAAAGATATGTTTTAAAAAAAAAAAAAAAGAACAGAATTCTCTGGTGTATTTTAAATTATTTTTTTTTCTAATCACCCCCTCTCCTGTCCCTTCCAAGCTGGAAACATGACAGGATTTTTCTCCTATCTTCACTGTGAGAACCTGATAGGGTTCCTGGAGGTAAAACTGACTACCTGCTCCCACCCCGAGTTTTTAACTCTCAGATTCATCTCTAATGAACCTTCAGTGATGTATCAGTTATAGTGAGGTTTTTCTATCCCAGCACTGGTTTCTGCAGAGGTTTCTCCTTGTGGATTTCTACCCCAGGAAGTTGTGATTTTTCCCTATCTTAGTCTCTCCAATTTGGGGGTAGTGGTTTGTTCTGTGACCTTACTTCTCTGATGGATCTAAATAAAGTTGTTGATTTTTTTACTTTGTCTAGCTTTTTACTTGTTGCTAGCACAGAGTGACAACTTCCAACTCCTTATATGCCAGAAACTGGAAGTTGGATGAGGGCCTTAAAATGAGTATAGTTCTGGGAAAATAGGGTGGTTGGTTACTCTACTTGGGAGTAAAGAAACCTGAGGTCTTGTCTTGGCTCTGCTGAACCCCTTTGTTTTAGAGCTTCAGTTTCCTTTTGTATGAAAAGAGAGAGGATTGACAATGGGCTTCCTTCCAGCTACCTTTTCATTTCATAGGATCTGATTTCATTTATGCCAGGTGGTGTTAAGGAAAGGCACCTGGACTTAAAATAATAGAGTCCCCTTGGTAGGAGATGAAACATAATTCTCTTGTTAAATATCTTTTTTTTTTTCCTTTCTTTTGACTTGGAATAATCTTGGTTTGGAAGGCACAGTGACCCTGTGCTCTCATAGAAAGGGCTCCCTGCTGCTTTCACCCATTATAATGTTTGTTACGCAGCAGGGAGTTTTCTTCATTTGACACCATCTATTGGACAACAGAACATTCCTTGTTAAAGACAGATGTAGGATTTTCTGTCCCTTGTGGTTGAATTTCACTTAAAGGATTCAAAGTATAATAGGAGTGAAGTGAGGGCATGGTGTGAACTTCTGTCCTGGACTGTGAGACTAGGACACAAATCTTAGAATGGCCACTGGTTTATTTCTTTCCAAATACCTTTTAGTCTCTGCTCCTCCAGTTATTCCAGAACCCCTGATTTTCCCAGTAACATAATCAGAAATATTAAGCACACCATCTTCCTAAATCTGCAGCAGAGAAATAGCTAGACAATTTTTATGAAATTGTAATGTCCCCACTTGACCCAAACCCTAATTTCCTGAAGTGTAATTCTAGTTTGAAGAATTGCCTGATTTATTTTAAAATTGAATTTTGCTGTCAGAGAAGCTGTCAGTACTTACTGTTGGCATTGTTATTTTTCTTTATATATTTTAGTCTTAGCTCTTGAGTATAAAAAGCCCTTTCCCTCATTCCCTTCCATGAACTGAGTTTCAACCGTGTAACCAGACTGTACAATTGTGCCTTGGTTTAAGGCTTCACAGGGAAGTGGAAGGTGTTGCGGGCTCATTGTCTCTTCTTATAAATGAGAGATTTTCCCGTGACAAATAAACATAGGGAGAAGTTAAACAATTCTAAATGGTAGAAAGGGCCTTTAAGAGGTCTGCTCCAACTCTCTATCCACTGTCAGGACCATATTCAAGTCATTTCAGATAGAAAAAGAGGTGTTACAATGTCTTTTGGGAATCATTTTATTCTCAAGAGGGTCTGGTAGAAGGTCTTTAATTTCAAGCCAATTTGGTCAACAACTATAGAGGACAACATTATGTAACAGGTATGGTTTCAAGTACTTTCAAGACAGTGATGAGCAGGGCAGGTGAATAAATAAGAAAATCAGGCATATGTTCTGTCAAGGAATGAAAGCAGGGACGTGATAGAAAAACCAAGGGGTTGATAACAACTTGAGAGGGAACAGTTGGGTTAGGAAAGTAGTGATATTTAAGACAAGATCTGGATGACAATCATTTAGATTCTATCCTACAGACAGCTGGGAACTAGCAAAGGTGCCTCAACTGGGTGACCACAGTATAGTGTAATCAATAACCTGTTACCACACTAGGTAAGTGTACATGCCTTATTTTCTTAAAAGAAACTCTGTGAGGTGACTATTATTCCCATTTTACACATAAGAACACTGAGGTTAGGAAGTCCCCAATGACCTGAGGAGACCTGCAGTCCCTTATTCCTATTGATTTCAAACATTGATATTCCTTTCCTTAACTCAAGGTCACACAGGTAGTCAAAGGAACTGGCCTTTCACACACGTTGGCTGTTTGACCTTGGGTACCTTTGGAACCAGTTCGTCCATCTGTAGATAGATGTGCCCTTAAGAGACCTCACAGATCTCAGGTATTCTGAGTTGGAAATTCATCCATATACGGTTTCCCTTTTAGGCCCCCTAGTAGAGGATGGCCATATGGAGCCCTCTGGCTCACTTTCTGAGTTGTCTTCTTGAGTTAGGGGACGATAAAATGGGAGGCCAGTTCTCCTGCAGGCCTGAGGGAAAATCGGGCTGCTCGGGGCCTGCTGAGGTCTTGCCAGCCGGCGTGGGATGCCCAGCCTCTTTGGAGCACCCACATTCCATCTGGTCCTTGAAATAGACAGGTCCCCTCACATTTAATCTCCCCTCACCACCATCCTCATTATAGTGGGTTCAACACACTCACCTACTAGGCTGTTTATTAAAAGCGATGAGTAAAAAATAAATCTTTGTTCATTTCTCAAAAAATAGGTCAAACGTGCCGGAATCTGCTATCTTGTTATTTAATCTTCAGCTATTAACTCTCGTCTATTTTGCAACCTCCCATGGGGAGCCTCAATGAGAAGGGATGTTTTATAGCTTGAAATGCGTGTTTGATGATCTCTGCTTCATTAAATTGGAATAGAACCCACCATTTGTTCTTCTAATAGATACTTGAACAACACACCATGTATTAGCACTCTTGGTTACAGTTTTTCTTTGAGACACCTAAACAGAAATAGGTCAAGGCTTCTAAGGTTTGTTTCACCCTCCTGCCCCCAAACACGAGGGAGTTTTCTGGGCCTATTTTCAATAGGTGTGGGAGACTCAGCCCTGTGCCTCGGAACAATGGCTCTGCCTGAGAGATTTACAACCCCGCAGCTCCTGTGCTATTTGGGGGAAGGGAGGGTGCTTGGTGATTACTTAAAACATTTTTTATTGTAGTAAGATGCAGATAATATAATATTCACCACTTAACCATTTTTATGTGTACAGTTCAACGGCGTTAGATACATTCATAGTGTGCAGTCATTACCACCATTCATCTCTGTAACTCTTTTCATCTTGCAAAACTGAAGCTCTATACCCATTAAACAATAACCCTCAATTCCCCTTCTCCCAAGGCCCTGACAGCCGCCATTCTATATTCTGTCTCTAGGCTTTTGACTATTCTATGTAGCTCATGTAAGTGGAATCATACACTATTTGTCTTCTTTGTGACTGGCTTATTTCACTTCACATGTCCTCAGGGTTCATCCGTGCTGTAACATATGTCAGAATCTCCTTCCTCTTTAAGGCTGCAAATATTCCATTGTATGTACGCACCATATTTTGCTCATCAGTGGACACTTGGGCCGCTTCCACCTTTTGGTGCTGTGAGTAATGCAGCTATGGGCATGGGTGTGCAAAAGCCTGTTTGAGCCCCTGCTGCCAAGTTTTTGGGTGTGTGTCCAGAGGTGGAATTGTTGGGTCATGTGATAATTCTATTTTTAATTCTTTTAGGAGCTGCCACACTGTTTTCCAGTTGTATTATTTTACTGAATTTATGTATAACTATTTTTATTGCTCCAGTTTTAGTGATACATAGGTCATTATATATTCAAATATTTTAAGGAAAAATTTACCTTAAAACATTCTTTGTAACTTCCCCTTTTAATCCTTATCAGTAGATCTTCGTTTGGAATCCTCTAAGACTTGTCTTTTGTTCCCACATCCAACATGAGGAAACAGTGCCAACTCACACATCCAGAACCCTAGCCCACTTCTTGCCTCTTCTGCTTGCCCGCCTCGCCGGCCTGTCCTTCCCACAGCAGCCAGACAGTCCTTGAATCTAATCAGATCACGGCACTGCTCGCTCAAAATTCTCCTACGGCTTTTCCCGTTTCATAAAATCCAAAGGCCTTGCAGTGGCCCCCGGGTCCTCCGGGAACTTGCCCCCTGTTCCGAACTCACTCACCTCCTCCGGCAGCCACACCCGCGTCCCTGCTGTCCTTGAGCACACAGGGCAGGGCACCTTCCTCAGCACCTCTGCACTCAATGCTGCTGCTCCCCGGAGCCCCTCATTGCTGCTGCCCCCCCCAACCCCTGCTTCATGGCTTCGTTCCTTGTTTTCTTACTGTGCTCAGATCACCTGCTCCAAACCACCTTTCGGGATGGCTATTTACACATTTAAACTAGCACCCTCCCCAATCTCGTCCCACCCTCTTGCCCTTGCTCGAGTTTCTTCATAGTCTTCTCCCCATCATCACATTTGTCTGCTTCTACCTCCACCAAAATGTGAGCTCTGAGAAATATTCCCTTGTTTGTTTAATTCTGTATCCCAGAGCCCTAAGCAGGGCCCAGCACGTGTAGGCGTCCCTATGTGGTTGTTCCTGAAGGCCTGCTCTTATCTGCATTTCCATGTAGTAGCAATGCAGCTGCAGGGGATCAATGGGCGGGAGGGACATCTGCAATACTATCAACAATAAATTTAAAAAATTAAGCAGTTTAGCAGGCAAAGCAAGAAAGAAAAAGAAAAGAAAGAAAGAAAAGAAAGAAAGAAAGAAAGAAAGAGAGAGAGAGAGAGAGAGAGAGAGAGAGAGAGAGAGAGAGAGAGAGAGAGAAAGAAAGAAAGAAAGAAAGAAAGAAAGAAAGAAAGAAAGAAAGAAAGAAAGAAAGAAAGAAAGAAAGAAAGAAAGAAAGAAAAGAAAGAAAGAAAGAAAGAAAGAAAGAAAGAAAGAAAGAAAAGAAAAGAAAAGAGAAGGCCCCGGAGATTTTCCTAGCTTACCAAATGGGTTCCAGTTTAATTACTTTGGGCATTTTACTTAATCTGAGCCTCAGTTTCCTCATCTGAAAAGTGGGGATGAGTAATAACACCTGTTTCATAGAGCTATAGTTGAGGACTTAATGAGACAGCCCACGTGACGTGCTAGGCTCTGTATCTGCACACAGTTGATGTTGATATTCTTTCGGTTTCTGCTTTTCTTTTTTTTGCTTGATCTTGTTTCATGTACACAATAGTGACTATCACTTTTTAGAGAGACACTATCTCTATCCTAGTGATCTGTGGCACTTGGCTTAGCCATTCCCGGGGTGGATGGTTCCAGAAATTTGCACTTTTCATTCACCGTTGTTAATATAACCACTTGGGATATAGTCTTTTATTTGGATTGCTTGGTGAAAGGTGTGGAGGCGGTTGTCTGGTTCTTTTTTTTTTTAAATCCTCACCCAAAGATATTTTTTTTCCCATTGATTTTTAGAGAGAGAGGAAGGGAGGGAGGGAGAGAGAGAGAGAGAGGAAGCATTGACGTGAGAGAGACACATAGATTGGTCGCCTCCTGCTAGTGTCCCAACTGGGGCTGGGAAGAGAACCTGCAACCCAGGTACAGGCCCTTGACTGGAAATCGAACCTGTGACCCTTTGGTGCAGGGGTGGGGGGGTGGGGGGTTGTTGACGCTCTTAACCACAGAGCCACACAGGCCAGGGTGTCTGGTTCTTTCTTCATTTGGCCGACCCCACGCTCCCAGCCCACTTCCAATCACACCAGCTCAACACAAGCACTCTTGCTTGTGGTTTTCCTGGTCAGATTGGAAGGTGAAAAAGGGCAAAGTTTTCTGTGCAGGAACTAGACGTAGAGGAAAGAGGAGGGGCTTTGTGGCTAGTCAGACTTGGATTAGAGTAATGGTGCTGATACTGTTGTGCTCTGGGCTCTTAGTCCAGTTATTTAACCTCTTTGAACTTCAGGCTTCTTGTTTAACAAAGAAGATTGAAATGACCTACCTCAAAGGGTTGCAGTGAGGAGTGGAGTTACTGTCTAGTATAGGTCCTGGCACATAGTAGGTGCACAGAAAGTGTATATCAATGTTCTTTATAGGCAGATGGTCTCCGCCCTGTAAGGGGTTGGCTAATGGCGGGAGGAGGGTAAAATGTTAAGGTTGAGTACTAACATTGGGATTCAGTCTTAGCAAGTGAAAGTTGGTCTAGTTTCTTTGTGCATTGAAAGGTTGGTTTCCTCCCCACAACTTCTCTTTCCTGAGATGATCTGACTTGATTAAAACATTATCAGTGGAAAAAACTCCCTTTTCTGTCTAGCATAACCCTTCCTTTTATGGCCTAGCAGTTGGAGCCTGTGCCCTTAGGTGCCTCTTGCTCAAGACTGCTGAGCTGGTTGGTGGCTAGCATGAAAACACAGGCCATGGCAACTTCCAGCCTGGCTGCCCCTCCTGTGAGAATAAACCTCCAGGTTTAAGCCCAGAATGACCATGCAAGTTGTTCTTCCCTCCCCCCCCTCCGCCGTATTTATTTTAGAGCTTAGAGAAAATTCAAAGTCTGAATTATAGAGGTTTCCAATGCATGACACTTGGGGAAGGGGGCAGGTGGGAAAGTTAATTGCTCTGAGGAGAGGTGAGATTTGTAAATATTGTTGAGTGTAAGGTGAGAGGGAAAACCAGGAAAGTGAGAGAGAGAGAGGGTAATTAAAGGAATGACAAAGAGAGGACTACAGTGGTACCTTGGTTTTCGAACATCTCCATTGACAAACATTTTGGTTTACAAATGCGGTAAACCCAGAAGGAAATGCTTCGGTTTTCGAACCCGCCTCGGAAGCCGAACAGGCCACAGGGCTTTTGCTGAGGGCAAGATCCTGAGGCCCAGCTGCTGGCTGTGGGTCCCTCGGTTTTCGAACATTTCAGAACTTGGAATGGATTACATTCGAAAACCTGGGTACCACTGTATTTATAACAGTATAAGAGAGTGGGTAAATTTAGAGACAGATCTGGGTGCTGAGGTTTCAAATAAAAAAATAGTTTTTTGGCCTGGACATTTTAATTTAAAATTTTTACTATATTAGTATTAGAAGCCCATGTAAAGCTGACTTAAGGGAAGGAAGGAAGGAAGGAAGGAAGGGAGGGAGGGAGGGAGGAAGGAAGGAAGGGAGGAAGGGAGGAAGGGAGGAAGGGAGGGAGGGAGGAAGGGAGGAAGGAAGGATATGCTGACAGATGCACCTGCTTGCTCACCATCTCTCAGCTCTGCTTCTCTCCCTGTTGGCCTCATTCAGAGTCTCTTCAAAGATACTAGCAAGATGGGCTCCCCTGACTCTGGGCTTATCTTCTGTCATCTTAATATCAGCTGTGAAAGGAGGAGCCCTTCTCTTTCCTAATATTTCTAACAAAAAGCACTGGAATGGAGCTTTGTTGGCCAGGCTTGGGCCAGGTGCCCGTCCTGAGTTACTACACCGCGGTCAGGGGAGTTATGTGCTGGCTGGTCAGGCTGGGGTCATTTTCCTATCTCAGGAGCTAGGGTGTGCCACCTGCCCCCCGAATCATACGGGCTGAGAGAAGGGAGGAGGTGCTTCTTCAAAGGAAAATCAGGGCGTATTTAGCAGAAGAAAGAAAAATATACGGGGCAGGCAAAAGCCACAGACCTCTGCTCCATTTTTCGTGATGTTTACTCACCTGAACGCTTCTCTCTGTGCAAATGAAAGGACCCCCGTGAGTGGCTTATGCCAGGCGAAAATGCCCAATCTTCATAGAAATATAATTATACTGTGTCACCTTTTATAATTTTCCTACAACCTTTGTACATACCACAAATAGGGGAATTATACAAGACTATTGAATTTTAGTTCAATAAAGGATTTGTACCACCTGAATTACACCTTTACACAAGATAGGATACATTAACTTAATTACTGTTGGATTCAATAACATAGGCCATTGCCCTGGGAGTTTATCTTGTATTGTACCCAGAGAGAAACGGGGCATCATTTCTAAAGGCAGTCAATTTCCAATTATCCATGCTAATGGAAGAACACAGCATGCTGAGACTCTAAATACAGTGTCTGTTTGGTTTCGGGAGTGGACATGGTTTTTTATTTTTCTTTCTGACTTATTTGTTTTGCTTGGGCTCAGGTAGCACTAAAAAGACTGCATTATCTGGGCCTACACTTTCTCCCCCACCCCCACCCCTTACTTTATGAAATATGTGAGTAGATTTTATTTTATTTTTTGAATGTTAATTTTTTAACTTTTTCACTTTGAACTAATTTTAGACTTATAGGACAGTTGCAAAAATAGTACAAAGGGTTCCCTTATATTCTTTACCCAGCTTATCTTAATGTTAACATCATACATATCCATGGTACAAACCCAAGAAACTAACATTGGTATAATACTATGAACCAAACTATAGACTTTATTTAAATTTCACTAGTTTTCTACCAATGTCCTTTTTCTGTTCCAGAATCTCACATTTATTTGTTGTTTATCTTTAGTCTCCTCTAATTTTTTAACAGTTCCTCACTTTTTCTTATTTTTCATAATCTTGATGTTTCTGAGGAATATAGATCATTATTCTGCAAAATGTTCCTCAATTTGGGTTTGTCTGATGTTTTCTCATGTTTCAAGTAAGGTTGTGCATTTTTCGGCAAGAAAACCAAGGACATTAGTTATGTTTCTCTTGCGCTTCATATCAAGAGGCCCCTGATGTCAGCAGTCTCGTTACTGCTGATGTTGACTTTCATCTTTTGGTTAAGGTGGCTTCTGATAGGTTTCTCCACTGTGAAGTTACTATCTCCCTTTTGTAGTTAATCAATATTCTTGAGGGAGATACTTTGAGACTCTTCATGTCCTGTTTCTCTTCAGACTTTAATTCGCTAATTTTACCACCCATTGGTGGATCTCATCTGCAATGATTACTGTAGTGTTGGACTAATGATGATATTCTCTGTCTCTCTTTCCTTCTATGTTTACTAATTGGAGTTCTACTGTAAAGAAGAGTTGTCTATACTCATTCATTCATATCAATATGGAATCACGGATATTTATTTTATTGTATTTGTTAAATCCAATTCAGTCATTGTTTATTTTGTTTCCAAAATTTTTCCACCTTTGGCCATTAGGAGCTCCTTCAGATTGGACCCTGTCCTTATGATAAGCCCACATCTTTTAGCACTTCCTTGCTTCCAAGCCCATCTCCTATTTTCCCTGCTCTAGCCCTGCAATCACCTACTTCTTAAGGAGCCCTAGTTTCTTTTATTGGAGAATAGTGTTTAGAAACCAAGAGCTGGGTACTAGCTAAGCTCATTGCTATTGGGGTGTGAATATTCTACACCCTCTCAGTAGACAGGGCTAGGAAATTTACGTATGTGTCCTAGCCCATGCATTTACATACATCTATATTTCTTGCACAGTGGGCTGATGTATGGAGTGGCCATGGCAGCAGAGAGGAAGGCTATTCATAGCCCCAACCACATGGACTCCTTTTCCCTAAGGTTGATTTAACTACTGCCACAGCGGGATATTGGGCCTGCCAGAAACAGAAATCATTGCTGAACCCTTTATATATCAGACCTCTTCCCACTTGGAATGGGCGGCATTTCATTCTGACTGGGACTGGCTCATATTCTGGGTTGAGATTTGCCCTTCGCTGCCTGCAGTGTCTCAGCCAACACCAGTAGCAAATAAAAGGATCAAGTCAGTGTTTATGTCCTGACATGGGATACCACCTAACATTGCCTTGGACCAGGGACCCATTTCATGGCGAAGGTGATCTGGCAGTGAGCGCATCTCCATGGGATCCAGTGCTCCTTTTGTAGGCTGTACCACCCTGAAGCTGCTGGCCCGATTAAGGACTGAAGCCACCTCTTAAAGGTGTAGCGGAGGTGTCAGCTCAGAGTGATATCCTGCAAGGATGGGGCAGCATCTTTTAGGCTGAGCATATGTCTTGAACCAATGGCCATTATGTGGTGCTGTGTCCCCAGCAGACAGAATACGTGGGTCTGAGAACCAGAGTGCAGGAAGGAGCATCCCTGCGCACCAGCACTCTCAGTAGCCCATCTGGAGGGCTTGCGCTTCCCGTTTACGCCTTCAGCATGTCCAGGTGGAGATCCTGGGCCCCGGGGGGGATGCTCCCACCAATGGCTTTAGGAGAAGCCGTTCCACTGAACTTAAACTATGGCTGCTGCCTTGTCACTTTGGGCTCCTCATCTCACACCAGAAGGGGCCAGCAAGGACAGAAAGGAGTAAGCGACCCTCATCATCAGGGGAAAGTAGGACTGCTGCTATGTGACAGTGGTGAGGAGAAACACGTTTTGCATCAGATGATCCCCTGAGGTTTCTTGGTACTTCTGTGGCCGATTATAGCTGTCAGTGGGCAAATACAGCAGCCGTGGCCTGGTGATCAGGGGCTCACACTCTTTATGGATAGAGGTGTGGACTGCCTCACCGGGGAAGTCACCCACACTGGCGAGGTGCTGGCCAAAGGCAGGGGAAGGACAAGCATCAGTCATGACTTCAAGACCAAGTGCAGCAGCTAAGTAACCCTCCTCTTACGTGATTTCCCAGAGCGTAACCTATGGGAATCCCAGGGAAGCTGTGGATGGGTGGGGTGGCCTTAACATGAGGAGCAGGTGGGTATGAGTGGTTGCCCTTCTCAGGAGACCTACCCTTGGCAGAGATACCTGGAGAGGTTCTACACCCACATAACTACTCCCACCCCCCTCCCAGCAGTCAGCAGGCAACGCCACGGGGAAACAAAGACCAGCCCCTCATGGGGCACCAACAGGGGTACAACTCTCTGTCTCAGAGCTCCCTGTGGGACCAGGCCAAGGCTGTTCTGCAGGGGCCACAGCTGTGCTTGGCTTTCTGTTCTGTGTGTTCCTGTTCCCTCTGCTCCCAGTCTCCCCATAGCGCTTTCTCAACAAATCACTTTCTCAGGAATCCTTGTCTCAGGCACTGTTTCTAGAGAACCAGCCTAGGATAATACTGATTTATTATTATTATTCAATTCATGTCATAAGTTCCTGGCTATTAGATATTCCAAACAACGCAATGTTTAATGGCCACACAATGCCCTATTATACAAATGTAGTTTATTTAAACTACCCTTCCGTTTCTAGACATTTAGATTGTTGCTGAGTTTTCACTAATATGCATAATGCTGAGAAGAACATTATTGTTAAATCTTTATAAACATTCTTAATTATCTTATCAGGTCAAATTCCTATGGGTAAAGTTACAAAGTCAAAGGTCACAACCATTTTATGGCTGTTAATATAAATATCATGGCCTCCAAGAGGATCGTGGCAGTTTATCAGCTCCTCATATCTGCCAACTAGAGAAAAATGATTTAAAAAATATTTTTATTACAGAATTGTGCACTTGAAACCTATATAATTTTATTAAACAATGTCACCCCAGTAAATTTTATAAAAAAATCAAATAAAGTGATGTTTACTTATATGAATCAAAAAAATCTTGGCAGAACCTCTCCTGCATGTGGGGTCCCTGGCTCTCTTATGTATGCACGGATGCCATGCATTCGTGTGTATTAAATTTGGCTATTATCTCTTGCTAAAAAAAGCCTTTACAAATTTGATAGGTGATCTATTATTTTAATTTGCTTTATTTTGGTTACTAGGCAGGTGACTTGTGTATAGTTTGGCCATTTGTATTTCTTTGGTGAATTGCTTGCTCCACTCTCCCACTGATGTATCCTTTCCCTCGTTAATTTGTTTGAACTCTCTGTAGTTGATTCAAAGTGTAGGGAACCTTAATTGTTAATGCCAAGGGCACCTCATGCCTCCTTGGAGGAGAGGTGCTGTAGCCCTCTCCCCTCGTTACAGGAGAGGAAAAACGTAGTACCAGGAATGGCTAGGAAAATACGGCATCAATTGGGTCTCATGGCTTCCAATCTAATTCTCTCTCCACCACCTTCATCCGAAGTGAGGACTGAAAAGAATCGACAGAATAGTTGCTGTTGGCCAGTCCCCGTGACGCGGAGGAACGAGGCTCCGGATCTTCTCGTGAATACTGCTTAACGTTAACTAATTACTTAGGGCGTGCCCGGTGTGGTTCGAAGCACTGTGTGTATACGATATTATCTTCTCCGAATCCTGATAGGGGTGTGCTATGATTATCTCCATTCTCTAAGTAAGGACACTGAAGTAGGTAGAGAGTGAAGAACTTGTGGAAATCACACAGGCATTAAGTGGCAGAGCTGAGGTCCAGGCCCAAGTCTCTCACTCCAGAGTCTATGCTCTTCCTTTAAGATACACTGTTTATGTTACACCCCAGGTTAAGATATCTTTGGAAGAACCCACAGTTCCAACCTCACAGAGCCACTGCTAGTCCCTGGTGCGTTTTCTTTCACCCTTCCTCCCTGCTAAAGATTCTGTACATCCAATTCTATAACTTGATCTTTTAATTTTATTTTTACTTTCTATGTTTCTCCATTTTGCTTCATGGATTTCACAGCCATCACTTTAATGACCCGCATAATATTCCTTTGTTGGGCAGATGCTGAGCCGAATTTAGTGTTCCCCCACTGAAGATCCGGGGAGGATTTCTGGGGACCCCTGCTGCCTCCCCTACAGCTCTCCCTGGCTTGATAACTCCCTCTTCACTTTATGACTTTAGTGAAATGATACAAATTTAACTTGCAGATTGCCCGAGGATGCCTTTCCTGTTTGAGGCATCTGTAAGTTATATGCGACTATGGGTGCAGCCGGGCAAATTCTTCCTAACACTTTGACTTTAAGAAAACTCCAGCGGAGAGGAGTGTGTAGGCGATTAAAACGTCTTCTCTGAGACTAAGTTTCTCAGGCTGTAAAGGGGTGAACGGGCCTGCTTACGTGAGCCTTGTACGGGAGACTTTAATAAGAAATCACGTGGTAAGCTGAGAGCAGCTCATAGGATAATGACGCTGCCCGATCACATTTATGGTGCTTCTCATGTGCAGACATTAGGCGCTGCGGGTTTACACACCTCTTAATCTTCCCCATAGCCCTTTAAAGAAGGCACACTGTTGTTATCTGCACTTTACAAGCAAGAGGATGAATCTAGAGGGGTTTGAACCTCCAAGGGTCACCAGGGTCTCGGTGCTTTGTGCAGCTAGCACGGGGATGGAGTTGCATCTTCCCACTGATCTGTCAAGGCCTCTGGGCTGGTCTCGCCTTGAGATGATGCCTTGCTAGTGTCCTTCATTCCTGGGGGCTTGGGCTGGTACAGTGTAGTGTGTAGGACTTTACTGAGCCTTCTACATTCCATTTGGGGAGTTTTGGTGGGAAATATTTACAGGAAGTTTGGTTTTGATTCAAGCCTCCATCTCCCCAACGCAGGAACCAGCATCACTCCCAAGCTGAGCGCCTTCCAAAGGCAGAGGTCTGGTGTTGCCCCTGAGAGGGAAGGAGGCCCTGCCAGCCTGTTTCCGATCTCTGCGGGGTGTGTGCGGACTGATGCCCAAGCGTGGGTGCATTTATCTTCTTTAGATGGACACAGAGGTAATGAGAAAAAGAAGAGGAACTTGGACGGCTTTTCTGGGAAAGGAAAATTGTCTTCAAGTCTCTGAGGGCTTGTTACTCAGTCAGCAGAAATTGGGTGTCTTCCTGTTTTCCACCTCAGAGCAGATTGTAAGGGGAAGAGAGGCAGCCCTGCATCTAGGTGAGGACATGGCCTCAGGAGCCAGGATGCCTGGGTTCAGATTCCTTTTAATCCTGAGCAAGCCACTGAACCTCTCCCAACCCCAGAGTCCCTACCATAAAGCCGGAGGACTGAGGTATTTAGGTCGTGGGGTTGGGCAAGGAACTTTTAATTTAACAAGCAGGCACTTACGTGGCACCGTTGTGTATAAGACACTGTTCTAAGTACGTTACAAATAGAAATGTGTTTAATCCTCTTGATTACCTATGAAGGAGGCGCTGCTCTGTTTTATTGATTCTCAGGTGTGTGCTGTTTTAAATTCTCTGAAATGGGATGCATCTGACAGCCGGTGGGTCTCACACACTCAGGGGATTGTTTCAGCCACTGGAGAATTGGGAAGATGTTCCAGGCAGACGGATGCCCGAGTTCTTCAGGAACCGTCAGGAGGAATGAAGCAAAGCTGAACTTCCAGCTGGGCCAGCCAGCTTGTCTCCAGTGCTGCAAGCAGGTGTTGAAGTCTTTCCTGTTAGAGTAAGGTCCACGAGGGCAGGGGCTGTGTGTGTCCCATTCCCCTGCTGTGTCCCCAGCATCGTCTAGCCTGGCACGGAGGGCCTGCGGATTGTTGAATAGTTAAATGAAGATCCTGAGGTTGCCTACCCCAGAGCAACCCCAGCCCTTCCTTCTCACTCCCAGTGTCTTTTCACAAAAACATCAGTCCCTGGAAGTCTCTCCCCATGACGCCTGGCCCCCTAGACTTTAGCTGGACGACCACAGAGGTGGGTCAAGACCTTGCTTCCCCAGGCGTCTCGTGAGCAGCCATCCCTGTTAGAGGCAGAGGCGGTGTAAATATTCCTGGGTGGGGCCCGAGCGTGTGGCCGGTGGCCGCCGAATGCTACTTGACATTCCGCAATGACGAGGTTGCACCATCCTCATGGACTCGGGTCACAGCAAGTCCTTCGGTACCATGTTCAGTGAGTCACCGTTGTCAGTGCCTTTGGAAGCATCTACAATCACAGTTGTAAATAAGTAGTGTGATTTCCCATTTAACATCTTGCCGACTAGACCCAGTCATACTCCCATGGGAGCAGACACTAAATCTCACGGGTGCAACATATACTGTGAATAAATGAGCTAGTGGCAGCTCCTTCATATCAAAAGGTGACTTTCCGCTGGTGTGAAGTTTAGCGTGGGAGGCAGGGGAACAGAGGGCAGCGAGGGAGGTGGCAGCCAGTGGAGTGGCATCACGGGTCACGGTGGGACCTTTGACATCAGGAAGTGCTGGGTTCAAGTCTGGCTCTCGATTTACTCACTGAGGGGACCTGGATGAGGGATAGCACAACTCTGGGACTTACTGTCTTCATCTGTGAAATGGGGCTTGTCTCAGCCTACTTCATGGGGGGCTGTCGTGAAGATGACGTCAGATAACACAGGACTGCGGCATTTGACACACAGTTGTGCTCTGTGAACATCAGTGAATGTTACTGGTATTGTTACCCCCACGATTTTCCCTCCATGGTCAGAATTCTCCCTCTGCTATGCCCCTGGGTAGTTGCTTGGCCATTAGGCTTTCCTGACAGTTATCTTTTATCTATTTGTAAAGTATTACTTGCTTAAAATCAATTCATCCCAAGCTGGGTTGCCCGTTTGCCATGGTTCTGCATGGGGGGAAGAAAGCAAGAAAGTATGTGTGGGAGGTGGGGCTGGCTGTGGGGGATGTGGGTAGATGGACTGAGCACTGCTGAATACATATATATAATCAATAGGGGAAATCGACGTGCTCATAAAAGTTACAGGCCCTGCTGGGCGAGCTGTTTCCAATTGTGTCAAGAAATGCATCTATTTCATTTTCCTCTTCTTGGCGCCAGGATATGTTGCAATATCACCCTCAAACCTGCAGAATAGCCTAGGAGTGGAGAGATCACGTCCCTCACCTTCCATCTACAGAGTGTTTTGGGGTTAAGATATTAGCATAAACCTGGGAGCTTCTTTGCTTCTAAGGGAAGGAAATAAATACATTGAGCCATGAGCATTCACTGATTCAGTCAATATTTATTGTGTACCTTCTATGTACCTGGTACTTTTTAAAGCACTGTGGGGCCCAGCCGGGCATGGCTCAGTGGTTGAGCATTGGTCTAGGATTCAGGAGATCGAGGTTCGATTCCCCGTCGGGGCACATGCCTGGTTGCGGGCTCGATTCCCAGTCAGGGGTGTGCAGGAGGCAGCCGATCAATGACTCTCATCATTGATGTTTCTCTCTCTCTCTCCCACTTTCTTCCTCTCTCTGAAATCAATAAAGATATGTTAAAAAAAAAAAAAAAGCACTATGGGTTCAGTAGCAAACGAGAGAGACACCTACCTGGACCCTGTCCTTGTCCCCCTGAATGTCTAGTGGGAGATGGACATCACACAGCTATGCTGAGTGCCACAGGTTGTCAGGGTTAGGAGAGCCTTTTCCGAGGACTTGGAGTGAAGCTGTGACCTGAAGGGTGAGTGGGCACTGGTGGAGGAGGGCAGGGAGGGAGGCGAGCGTCCCTGCTGTAGGGACACAAATGGCCCTGAGGTGCAGGGGGCAGGTGATCAGAGGGGGGTAAGGAGGGATGATGTGTGAAAGAGAGGGAACTGGCAGCCCCTGGGCTTAGCAGGGTACACAGGTAGTCATGGGGAGGTACCTGATAGTAAGGAGAGAGCAGTGATCACATTCGTACTGAGAAAGAACCACTCTGGCGCCTGTGTGGAGAATGAACGGCCAGCCCAGGAGCAGAGACCCTTGTAAGGGCTTTGTCACATGCAGGTGAGAGGCAGGGAAGTGGACTCTACAGTGGGGAAGAGCGAGTGGGACTGGAAATGTTGCAAAGGTAGCCTTGGCGTCTTGGTGATTCACTGAAAGTGGGGCCTGAGGAGGAGGTCGGGATGGCACTGGCATTTTGGGGGGGTGGTGGTGGTGGTTTTCCTGAGGGGGGGCATGGGACCAGAGCAGGTTTGGCTGAGGGATGCAGCACAAGCATTCAGTTTTGGACACACTGAATTCAAAGTGCCAGCGAGACAGCCAAATGGAGATGCCATGCAGCAGGTAGATATATGAGTTTGCAGCTAAAAATAAATCTGGGTTGATGACAAGGTAAATATTATAGGCACCTCTTTTATCAGCTGGAGCCGTGCAGGTGAACCACATTCTAGCCAGCACAGCGTCCCGAGGGGGGCTTCACCGCGGACTCTCACGCCTAGAGTCATCTTTCCCTCTCGCCTCGACCCTCGGCAATTCATCTGACCCTTTGTGCTCCCTGATCCCCTGCATAAAATGGCGATAGTTACGTCCGCCTCAGACTACCCAGCAGTTCATGTTTGAGGATCTATTAAACCAAAAATAAATCACGTAGGGCTCTTTGGAAAGAAGAACTATGTTAAAACAAGGAGTTATTACAGTTCTGCGTAAGCCAATGAAAAGCAGAAATACAGCCCCAAGGCTCAGTATTGATTTTGGTCCTGGGTGCTTCCCGCAGCCAAATAAATCTGACATTTCTCCCCTCAAGTGCTGGCTGAGTTGATGGCAGGTCTCCAGCTCCCAGCCTCCTTACCCCTGTTCCAAGGTTACATCCTTTCTCTGCTTGGGCCAGATCCCGTTCCCTCACACCTGCCCGTGGCGCTCTGGCTGCTCTTTCCACCCAGTAGGTGGTTGCAGGGAAGATTCCAGTTGTAAGGCTGAAGCTTGGCCAAGAGCAGATGCCCTCTGATTAAATTGGGGATAGGCCCTGCCAAAAAAAAGCAAAGCTTGGATCTGTAGAACAAGGGATTTAAGGGCAACCAAAGGAACCATCTCCAGACAGAGTTTTCAAACTTAAGACTACATTAAGGGTTATGGAGTTTGTTTCATTCATCCATTCAACTACTGGATGAATATTTATCAAGTGCCCATTGAACATCAGGGTCTGAGATAAGCCTGGGGCTACAAGAGTAAAAAAGACAATGTGTTTGCCCTCCTGGAATTAATATTCAAATTGGGGACAAGAGGGACAAAAGAACAAAAGACTCTTAAGGGAACAACTGGGTGTAAGTACAGAGTAGAGATGTGGCTGGAATGTGGAGTGGTCAGGGAAGGCTTCAATGTGGTGGTGTCATTGGAGCTGAGATCTGTTGGCCAGGCGGGAGCTAACCTGTGAAGAGCAGGGAGAGGGCCATTCTAGGCAGAGGGCCCAGCCATGGGGAGGACCTGAGGTGAGAACATGCTTGGCGTGTGTGCAAAACCATGACAAGGAGTGGCCAGAGCCCAGGAAATGAAAGGGAGGGGAAGAGACAAGATGCCTCAGGGCTTTACCAGTCATGAGAAGGAGATGGGATTTTTGTTTTTGTGTCAGGGAGAGCCATTGAAAGGTTTTATGCAAGGAAGTTATTTCTGTTTTAAAAAGATTACTCTCACCCCTGAGTGGTTAATGGGTTGGAAGGGAAAGGAAAGAATCAAGGAAACCCAGCCAGCGCAGCCCTCAGGGTGAGAAGCAGCGGCCAAGTGGCCGGTGGTGCCCGTGGAGGTGGAGAGAATTGGATGGACTGGAGGGTGTTTGGAAGAGGGATGGATCCTCTTGCTGCTAGACTGGAAGTGAGGGGGGAGGGAAATGGAGGGACTGAAGATGACTCATAGGTTTCTGGGTTTTGCAGTCACATGGATGGAGATACATCTGCTGCAACAGGGATGACTCAGAGCACAGGTCTGTTTAACACAGCCGGGGGACATATGGAGAAGTCAAGTATGAAGTTGGACGCATGGCTGGAAGTCCACAGATACTCTGGACTAGAAATACAACTGGAGAATCTCAGCACAGGACTGGATGTGACCGCCCAGGGAAAGGGTTCAGACAGACAGAGCAGAGGGCAGGGGCCTGTGCCCTGAGAAGCTCTGGTACATAACTGGGAATGAAACCAGGAGGTATGGTGTCACAGGAGCCTATCTTCTCAGAGGCCACGTAGAGGAGGAATGAGGGCTGCCCATTCGATTTGGAGACTTGGAGAAGGTTGCTGATGGTGAGAAGTCACTTCTGTTAGAGAGGGTGAAGGCAGATTGGGATGGGTGGAAGAATGAATGGGAGCTGAGGAGGCTGAAATGATATCTGGGGACAACTGTTTGGAGAAATTTTGCCATCAAACTGGGCAGAGAAATGGGAATTAGCTGCTTCTTTGGGCTTTCTTTGAAAGTAAACACTCTCTCCATCATTTCTAAACACTCTCTCCTGCTCTGACATACTTGGAACATGAACTGAGATACCTAGAGTAGCCCCATGACAAAATAAACCGTGGATGACGTGTAGTCCCCAGTATACAGCTGTGACTCCACTCCTTTTTCTCCCTCTCAAGAATGCTTCTAGGAGCCCTGGCAGGGTAGCTCAGTTGGTTATAGATCGCCCTGATAGGCCAACGTTGTGGGTCTGACCCCTGGTCAGGGCACATACAAGAATCACCAATGAATGCATAAATAAGTGGAGCAACAAACTGGTGTTTCTTTCTTTCTGTCTAAAATCAATAATAAAAAAGAAAGAATGCATCTAGGAATGTAAATCAGTCAGAGTTATGTCGGGATAAGCATCTGCTACTTTCTAGAAAAAATTTTAGTCCAACGGCTACACATTAAACTACACACAACCAAACTATTTGCAGTATAGCTTACAACTGACCACATCACACATGTCGGGGCATGTTGGCTGAGGAGTGTGGCTTCAGACCATGATTGGGTGCTGTTCATTCATTCATTCATTCATTCATTCATCAAATATTTTCTGAGCACCTGCTGTGTGTTAGGAGCTTGGTGCTGGGTACTGGGAGCGGCAGTGAACAAGCCAAACGTGGCCTCTGCCCTGAGAGCTCCAGCCAGGTGGGGAGCATAGACGTGGAGTGATTTCAAGTGCAGTGAGCTTGCAGCTAGAGAAGCACTGTGTTCTCAAGGAGAGTGTTGCTGGAGTCCTGGCTTGGTCCACTGGCTCCAAGAGTTACTCTGAAGAGGTCCAGGTGAATGAGCTAGGGGACAATTAATGAGGCCTGTGTTGGGGGTGGCTGTGGACAGTGGCCTGGCAGAAGTGAACCCCCAGTTCTGGAGGGTCCCCACCTCCACGGAGATCCACACCAAGGCCAGCCTGTCCAGGAAGTCAGGGAAGGAGGGAGTGGCATGAGAGGCAGCAGCAGGAGCTGGTGCTTGGTCTTTATCAGGAAAGCAACGTGGAGAGAGTTAAGTGTGCGCCTAGGGGAGAGGGGTGAGTGTGTCGGATTTGTTCTAAAAGACTGTGGACCGGGGTGTGGTTGTACAAGAGAAAGGCAGCTGGTAAGTGTCACCTATATGCAGACAGGGGGAACTGCATTAATTGCCTTCCAACCCAATTGGACCAGACAAGGCTGAGAGTTTGGAACGTGAATGGGGATGGATGGTAAGGCCAGCCTCCTGCTTGTGTGTCCTGTCCCTGAAGCCTGGTCCAGTTTCCCCCTTCCCTCTAGGAAAACCCTACAGGCCAGTTCAGCAGACAAGGACTTCTGTGCAGAACACCCAGGTATACCCCACAGGGCCAATGTGGGGACACAAGGACGTAGAAATGATGGAAACGGAGACCAGGGCGGCTGTCTTAAGGGACTGGCAGCAGTGGGCATGGTATGGAGCAAGGAGTGCAGAGGCCGGGTGGGTGCACGGCCTGGGATGGGCGGTGCAGACATTCACTCAGCACAGGGAGACCCTCCTGAAGAAGGCTGATTCAGCAAGTCTGGGGGAGTGAGCCAGGAACCCCTATTTTAAGGAGCCTCCCTCCTTCCCCCACCAAAGTGAATCTAACTTGGGTGGCCCGACGACCTTCCTTCGAGAATGCCTCAGTGCTGGTTGGCTCCTGGGCCGTGTGTCCTCCGTCCCCTCGGCTGTCGCTCACCAGCTTGGGCCTGAAAGCTTGCTTCAGTCCTGCGTGGGGACGCGGGTCACCACAGCCCGGCCTGTGCCGGACCCGGGGCAGGGGGCTGTCGCCGGGCGGCCGCCAGGGGTCGCCAGAGGCCTCGGCTCGCGCGCTCGGGCCCCTCCGCCGGCGGACGCCGCGCCCGAGCGAGCGGGGAGCGAGGGAGCCAGAGCGCTGCGGGCTCACAAAGCGGCCGGACGCGCGGCGGCGGGCGGCGGGCGGCGGGCGGCGGGCGGCGGGCGGCGGGCGGCCCGTCAGCTTTCCCGGCGACCGCGCCACAGGAGCTCGAGCAAGTCGGACGCGGCGACCCGGGCCGGCCCCCAAGGTACGTGCCCGCCGAACCCCGCGCCCCAACTTGGCGTAGTTGGGACCTCCCCGCGACCACCTAGGGGCTGGCAGGGTCAGGGGCCTCGGGGCACCTCCGCGCACCCCTCTTGCCTAAGCGGCAGGGTGGGCGAGGGGGGACCCAGCCGCGGTACCCCCCTCCCCGCGCCCGATTCTGCCCGAGCCTGGACTGCTGCTCGGAGCCCTGCGCGCCCCCTCTTTACCTCAGAGCTCCGGGCGCCGTCCGCGGGAGTGCGGCGGGCGCATCCAGGGCTCCCCGTTTCTGTGCAGGGGTGCTGCAGCCTCCCGTTTGAGAGTACCGGTGTCTGGGGCACCCAGAGAATAGCTGACAGGGGTCCCCTGTAGTTTGCCAGCAGACCCTAATTTGTGACGCAGCCTCTTCATTTGTAACCGAGTCCCCCCCTTACCCCCCCCCAGCTCCTCAGCGAGGTCCCTCGGTCTCGGGGTCCTCGACAGGCGCCCGGGGTGCGAGGGGGGACCCTGCCCGCCGTGAGATCCCCGCGCCCGGGCCGGGCGGGCGGAGGGGCGCCAGCCCGGGGCCCGCGCGGGGCCGGCCGTCGCCCTGCCTCCGCTCACCGCCCGCGCCCTGCCCCGCAGATGCCGGCGGTCGCGGCGCTCGCGGCGGTGGCGGCCGCGTGGTGCTTCCTGCAGGTCGAGAGCCGGCACCTGGACGCGCTGGCGGGCGGCGCGGGCCCCAACGGCAATTTCCTAGACAATGACCAGTGGCTGAGCACCGTCTCCCAGTACGACCGCGACAAGTACTGGAACCGCTTTCGAGACGTGAGTTCCGCCCCGGCCCCGCGCGCGCGAGGGCCTCTGTGAGAGGGGTGGGTGGGGGTGTCTCGGGGTGGGGGGTTGGGGTGGGGAGGGGACGGCGCAGAACCCCCCCAGCAGCCTGTGGGTCCCGGGTTCCTGGGCTGCGTCTTGCTCGAGAAGAACTTTAAAGAGAACTTCGAAGGCTTGATTCTCTTTGCCTGTTACCTGCGGCCCAGGTGTGCGTATTGCAGGGCTGGGGGAGGTGACTGAGCCAAACGTCGTAGGAGCAGTGAGCAGCTGCGGAGAGAGGGGCTCCCCGAGCTTCTGAATTCTCCTAACGTTGTTGGTTGGCTTTGCCAAGCCCCCTAGAGAACCTGCTTGGGGCAGCAGTGATTTGGACCATTTCTAGGGTGTGCCAGAAGATTCTCAGCTGCAGAGGTTAGGCTTGGGGGTGAGCCCAGCTTATTTGTTAGGGAGCCAGGTGTTCCAGGTGCTCCGGCTGTTTGGAGGGACATGGGCCTGATAAAATGGTGGGCGCAGGAGAGTGGGGTGTTTTTGACCTTTGGCATCTTTAGAGGAAGGGAAAGAGAGCAGGGAGCTTATGGAGTTGGTTCCCTGCCCTGCGGAGGAGCCTGGGTGGCAGAGGGTTGCTCCTCTGGGGGAACCCTGGAAGGGTTATTCCTGGGAACCTAGAGCACATCTACTACCTGTTTCTGCCCGGAGGCTGCCTGCTGCTCCCCAGGTATGCCCCAGAGGATGCAGGGGCAAGAGGCACCTGGTACAGCCTTTCCAGCAGATGGCATCCCCTCTGTGCTGTGGGAGCTGCTGCCAGCTCTTTCATAGGCTGCCCCAGGTGGCTGGGGCTGGGCACTTCTAGATAGATGAGTAGGAAAGAAGTTTTATGATGTTTAACATAGGAATGCCTGCCTTTGAGAGAGACTCACACCTCAGAGCCTCTGTTCTTGTGGGTGGGCACAGGGCTCTTGGAGGTGGGAGATGTGTGGGAGTCACCCTCCTTCAGCCCCATTCTGGGAATCCCCATCCCTTGTAGGGGTAGAGCCTGAGGATTCCAGTGAATCCAGATGTTTCATTGTCCTTTCCAAAGAGCATGTCTCCAGGTCCCACTCCAGAGGAACAGTGTGCCCATAGCCTTGAGTCAGCACTTAGTTCTCTCCTTTCTATTCCTTTCCCTACTCCTGCTAGTTGACTGTGGGCTGCTTCTCTTTGAAAGGTGCTTTCAAACACTTTTAATAAGCCTCCACAGTTTATTTGGGGGTCTTAATTTTGCATCAGATATTCTTCCTGCTCCTCCCACCCACCCATGAGGTTCCTGCCATTCTTACCCCTGTCCCTGCCCTGCCCTGTTACCATCTTCAGTCCCTTCTGTTCGGCACTGAGGAGCCCTTCACTGACTACCTTTGCCTGTGGCTGAAAAAGATGTCCAAAAGATGTCCCAAAGGAACTTCCATTCATGGACTCACATAGAGTAGAAATAATTTTTTTGTTTGTTTCTTTTATCATAACATTTTAGAGTTGAGGAACAGAGCAGATGCTTAATTCTGCTAGAAATGAGAGAACTGGGCCAGGTGTAGAGGAGAAGGGGCCCCTTTGTAGATGGCTTGGTTTGTGTGGCAGCTGGGTCAGATTGAGAGCAGTTGTGGTCTTAGAGATGTGGAAAGGTTTAGTGTGCTTTTGTGCCTGTTCAAGGGTTTCTAGTCTCATTGTACCATAAACATGACATTATTCTTATTTCCCATTTACCTTTCAATTTTTAAAAATTGGACTTTTCTTCATTTCCCATCTTTCCTGAAAATGGTGATATTTTTTATCCTTGGATCAGTGTTTTCCAAACCTGAGTGATCATGACACTCACCTGGGGTGCTTGTTAAATTATAGCACCCAGCTTTCCCCCTGGAGATTCTGGTTCCGCATTTCTGGGATGAGTGCTGGACACCTATATTTTAAGCATTCTAGGTAATTCTTATGATGTTTAGGAAACACTGCCTTAAATATTGTAAAAATATCCAAAGTGTAACAAAAAGAGAAAAGCTTCTCTGTTCAAATGTGCTGCTTTTTTGTTTCTGGAGTAACTTCAGGTATAAAACCAGTATTTTAAGCAGCATATATTCTTTGAAAATGAAAATGTAACCCATAATAACATTAAAAAATCTTAAAATGTTAAAAAATCCCAAACATCTTCAATTACAATCATTTTATATGCTTCATGGGGTCCTCTGATGCTAGTCATGGATCAGACATAATTTAATGCCATTAACCTCTTTAAAGTGTGAAACTCAAACTAGATAATCTTTTAGGCCAAGTCCAAGTGTCTTCATGTGGGTCATTTACTTGGAATGTCCACAAAGCCACAGTCCCCTGGGACCAGGGAGTAAAGGTTGCTTCCTATAGAAACCAGCTGTTCAGTGGACAATAGACGAAGCCCCAGCTAGTGCAGTTACTCAGCCAGTCTGATAGTTTCCACTGAGTGAGGCCTTGCTTGAGGTTGACAGAACTCATCTTCTCTGCTTTTGTTTTAGTTGTTTTGTTGCCGCTACCAATGACTTTGAAAGACTGCCCTGAGATTATTGTTACGATGTTTGTCAGTTTTTGAACATCATTGTGAAAGAAACCTTCTTGCACTTCCCCTAACTCATCACTCTTCTGCACTTGGGGGAGAGATATTTGGAAGTAATTTTTGAACTTGTAAAACGAAAAAGTAAGGACTCCCATTAGAGAGCTGATGATACCCATTGGTGGTGTTATTGGGCTAACTTGGAAATAGAAATGATGGCGTCTGTGTGCTCCACGCTCCCAGGCCTGTACGTGTGCTGTGACATTGCCAGAGGTGTCCTGATACTTGGTACTTACCTCTTTGAAGTGGTTCTGTTGCTGTAGGTACACAGAGAACTGTATCTCCTTTCCAGAAGTAAACATTTCAGAATTTCTCCGTGTCTAATTACCTGGAGTGATGGATTGAGGAGCAACATACCATTCGTGTGTTAGGAGATGTTTGCTCTTTAAAAGTATTGGTAGTCTGTTAGGTTGGTCATCACGCTTTTTTTGTTAATGTAATTTATTTTTCAATTACAGAGTTTATCATGCTTGTTGTAAAGTCTAGCCATTGGGATGTTTGGGCCAGATGGAGACCCAGACTTTTGCACAAATACCGCATTAGGAGGAGGAGATGAGGAAGGATAGATGTCTGTATTTAGTTGTATAATAATTTCCCCCTTCCAGCTGTCATGCATTTAACTTCTCTGTGGTTTGAGGTTGAGGGGTCAAGATGCCACAGCCATTCTCCTGATTTTTTTTCTGAATCTTATTTGGCTTTCCATAACTATTCCTGTAAGGAAATTTTCCTCTGTTTGTTCTTACATTCATCTGTACGTTCATTCATTCCAACAGATATTTGACTGTCTGCCATGTGCTAGGGTGGTTGGCTCTAAGGGTGAGCAAGATAAATGCTGTTATCTCTTTACTCAGGTAACCTCTTATCTACTAGATGAAACCCTTTCTCTTACGCTGTCACACATTTCTTTCTTATGTTTTCTTTTCTAAATAAGTTTTTCTCATTTAAAAGTGCTGATTGTAATTAAAAATTAAAACAGTGCAGAAATAGATAATACCTACCAGTAATGAAGCTCCTAGTGTGTAGGACATTGGTTTGGTACTTTACATATATTATATCATTTAATTTATAACAATCCTAGGAGAGAAATATGATTCCTATCCCTGACTTACTGGGAGGTTAAGTCTCTTGCCCAAAGTTACAGGACTGGGCTGGAACCAGGAAGTCTGCTTCTAGACTCTCCCTATGCACAGTGGCCAGTCAGAAGTGGAGTGGATTTGGGGTGTGAGCCTCCACTGATAGCACATTGCAAGTTGTTCCTGCTTTATGTGGAAGGGTCACCAGTGAAGAACCCTAGAATGAGACAATATAGAATGGGAAGCCAGGTGGACACAGCTTATTGTAAGGGGTCACATCAGGGCCCATCTTCTGCTAATAATGAACTTCTGATTTGATTAAAATAATATTGTTGCTTACACCAAACACGACATTTTCTTTCTTTTGTACACGTACATGTGAAACTAGCCCTGACATTTAACTCCAGGATAATTACCTTTAGCAGGCTCAGAGAATCAGAAGTGTTGCTTTTGCTGGCATTTATGTTACTCTGGAGTGACCTGAGTCTGTAATTCTAATGAGACCACAAGGGCCATCCAAGTTCTTTCCCCTACACGCTTGGTGGGATTTGGTGGTCTCTGTAGCAGAACTGGGGTGTCAGTGAGCATCTGATCTGCTCATTTGATCTTAACAGCTCAGCTATAATGAGTTTCAAGGAGAAGTGGGGCTTAGTGATGGAATGGTGGCTGGCACAGTCGGTGGGGTTGGTGACAAGAGAGGTGGTATGGGTTAGTGGATCAGTCATTAATCTGTCACCACAGAAACTTGGCTTGTAATAGAGAATAGCAGAAAATCATTTTGATGAAACAGGTTCAAGGAGACTTAAATGAGTTTGTGATCCTGACTCTCTTTAATGAACCCACTCTCTTAAAGGCCCTGTATGAGATGACCACTGATAGAAATAATTATTTCACAGGAACCATTAGAAAGGGACACTCTGAAAGTGGATAGGCCTAAGACCATTTTTGTGTTCTCTGTCCCTACCTTCAGTTTGCCCTTGATGGAGAAAACCTCGTTCTTTCTGGCAAGGATGGAGGAGCTTCTTGTCACAGTTGACCTTCCCAGGCTGAGTTCCCCAGCTTCTCCCTGTCCTCCCTGGACCCTGCCCCCACAGTACTGCAGCTGAACCGGATGGCTGGGAGAATACAAACTGTCCTGTATGCTGATGAGAGTATTTTCGAAAGTAAGAAGTGGTCCCAAATGGACCAATGGACCTGTAATACTCTCCTACAGGGGTGGGACCTGATCATTAGCTGAACTATTGAATCTTGCTTGGGGAGACAAACTAATGTTAGTAATTGAGTATTTTATAATAAGTCATTTCTTACTCATTTACTCAATATAATATATTTCAAACCAAGCACAGTCAAAGCTCTTGAGGTTGAGCCACGTCACGGCGAAGAGCCCACTCACCCACTCTTAACCCGGATTCGCATTCCAGTCTTGCCAGACATAGGCTTGGGCCTTGGCTAGAGCACTGGTTTTCCCATCTGTAAAACTAGAGTGACCCTCCCTGCTTCGTGGGGCTTTGAGGGGGTCTGAGTAGGCTTATGGCACCAAGCAGATGCTCATGATCTTTCAGTGGCTAGTGTACCTGCTATTCTGATTTGCTTTCTGAGGGTTGCTTCTCTTAACTTCTACTCTGCGAGCATGAGTGAGTTGTTTGCACACAGCTACAGAGGTTGCTGTCTGTCTCATGTCTTAGAGAAATGTTGGGGAGGTCTATTCCATTATCCTCCAGGCTGTTCTCCGTTCCTTGCCAATCTGGAAGGCTCTGTGAAGTTCTGCGTGGTCTAGCCTCTGTTATTTTCCAGTTGCAGCTCCTAGCATAGAAGTCTTCCCCTTCATATTTCACGTCATCACTGGACCTCTCCTGATACCAGCAACTCTCATCATGATGTATCTGAGAGGAGGTGTGCGCCCAGCTGTGCCTGAAATCCTAGTTCTGTGAAGAGCTCCCTGGGGAGCCCTGTTATGCCAGCTAAGCCCTAATTGGTTTCACTTTTAACGTTAGGCTCTGATCCAGTTGCCTCCAGCCCATCTTCCAAGATAAAAACTTAGTCTTGTTCTGTAGAGTGGTCCTGGGCTTGCTTTGGGGTGACGGGCTTCTGCATCACTGCCCGTGGGGAAACTCCTGCGGGGTCTAGCAAATGCTTCTTGTTGGCTTTAGAATCAATAGGAAAATATTAGGAGGATCGGCCAGGCCTTTGTTCCTTCTATCACAGACACAACTCTTCAGTTCCACCTCATTACAGGCCATCGCAGGGCCTATAACTCACTGTAGCCGAAGCCGGTTAGCGTGGCTAGGAAAACCCTAACAATAACAAATAGTCAACACAGCGCGTGGTGGTCTGTTGGGGCAGAAATGCCAGCTACGTGCCAGGCCTTTGCTGGGTGAAGACAGACACAGTCTGCCTCCCCCTGGAGTTTACGATCTAGCATGGCAGAAAGATAAACGAGCACAAATAATCATTTAGGTACAGTTGAGAGAAGTGCTACAGGTAGAGATGGAGGTGCTCAGAGAATGTGGAGCGGGAAGGGAAGGGCTGCTGGGAAAGGCACTGGAGCTGAGGCCCGCTGGATGGCAGGAGCGGATGGAGAATGCTTGTGCTCCAGGCAGGGATTGGGAAGTGCAGGTCCAAAGGTCTTGAAGTGGGAAAGACCTCGATGTGTTTCCATCAGATGTGTTTTCCCTAGGAGTCCCTTAAGTAGCAAGGTCTTTTTCTCAGTTCATTTAAAAAGCACGCTTTGCACATTTCCAATTTAACACACGTTTTGTGGGCAGGGGAATGAGTCATCTGTGACAAGTGGGGTAGGCAGATGGGCCAAGTACTTGGAGGGATGGCCTGGTCTTTTGTCCCTACCCCACTTTGTGCTTCTGTGCTGTCTTCTAAGCTTCCAGCTGCGTTGTGTAAATATCCCTCGCCCCACTTTCCTCTTTCAGGAAAGACTTCCTAGCCCTCTAGTGATGGGGCCCATGAGTTCCCTTCCCTCTGCGGTCAAGTGTCCTGGGCTGTAGAGCTCCTACAATTCCCAGTACTGTCTAGAGATAAGGGCACCATAGAGTTTCTTGGACAGAGTGATGATTTGTGAATTTCATCTTTCAGAAACGAGGCTCGTATATATGGGCTGCTCTTTGCCCCCCTCCATGCCCCCCTCCCATACTACCATTGCTGGAAGCTGGGGATGAAACCCAACATTTCTGTCCTCAAGGGTCACACATCGGGGGAGATGACATGCATGTGTTTCTGCAGCACCCGTCAGAGTGCTGAATAGTAAGTATATGCATTTCATGGCCCCAGGGCCTGGGTCCTCCAAAACTTGACTGTGACAGGCATGAGGATAATGTTTTTTTTCTGGAGAGGAAGGAAGTTGCGTTCACAGACGAGTGATGTGAAGCGTTGGAGACCCTCCTGGAGGGATAACACTGCTGTCCAAATTAACTAGATTGGGTTGCTTTTCTGTGCAAATATGTCCCTTAGGTGACACTCTCCCTTGATCCTTAAAAATAAACTTCTCTTTGGCCCAAGGGGGAAGGGAGGGAGGAAGGACATATTATACAGTTATTTGTAATAATTTGCAAACTCTCCCTGGGTGATCTTCTACACGTCACACTACAGAAGGCATTGTCAGTATTCCCAACACAATTCTGTGGTGGGTGAGCAGGCGTTTATCCAGTCTGTTGGTGCTTGTGATTGGAACGGGAGGCAGAACTTGCCACAGGTGTTCCAGGCAATCTTGGCACAGAGAAAACATGGAGAAGGCAGATATGCTGAGGGCAGGAGCCTCTATCTTTTTGGCTCCTCTCTACCCTTTCTGTCCTACCATATAGATGGATTCAGTCACTCAGTTCTGAGAAAGGCCCGGCTATGTTGAGATGACCAGCCTTGGCCAAGGCGAAAAGGGAAGATGCCCAGAGCAAGGTGCTAGAACCACGGTTCTCAGACTTCCATCTTTCCAGTCTTGAACAGTCACTGTTGGGGCTTGTTCACAGTGTGGATTTCAGTCTCCTCATCTAGAGCATAGTCTCTAATAGGCCAAGGTGGCACCCAGGAACCTGCATTTTAAATAAGCGGTCCAGGTGATTCCAATGCAGGTGGTTCTCAGACTGTATTTTCAGAAAAATCCTGGAGAATTATTATTCATGCCAAATAGCCAACATCATTAGCTCCAATGAATAAGAAAATTTTAGACAAAATGAGTATTTTATCTTATAGTAAATTATCATGTGTGCATTGTTTCTCCTTTGTCAGCAGGGCTACCATTGACATCAATGGAAAGAAAGGCCTTGCTTTCCAGTGTGTGTATCTGCATAGGTCTCAGCAGTAGTCATCGTCACGAGGTGCTGCTGGAGTAAAGGAGCATTTGACTCTTGACTGGCTTCTAGGGCATTAGGGACATTTGTTCACACAAGCACAGCGAAGTTGATGTGGGACCATTTACATGACAAAGTCCTTGGGGGTCATCTCCACACAACTTCCTGTCTCCAAAGAGACCTGAACCCAGCCAACTCTGCTCTGACTTTGCATCTTCAGCAGAATTGATATGTTTTGTGTACAGATCAACTGAAGGAAACTGACTGTGACATTGGCTTTAGTTTATAGAGAAGTGGGTGTTGAAGCCGAGGTGGTGCTGAGAGCATGTGATAGATGAGCAATGGTAGGTGTAATATAGATTGCTTGCTCTCATAGGAGGTGTTCCCTGGGCACAGAGATGCAGATACTGGCAGTTGGAAGCACAGAGAAGGTCTGTGGGATATGGGCTGGACAGTGACACTACCTGTAACTCTCTTTTTGGCATATTAAATTCTTTTGCTTGATAGGGCAGATAATTTTGGAAAAATCAGGACACCAAAAGCAAAGACTCATTAACATTTAGAAAGTTTATGAGGCTCAACAAGACATGGAGGTATTTCATGTTCTAAAGCCATTTCATTGCCCACTGAACAAACTCTCAAACTTTGCTTTACCCCACGTTGTTGAATTTCCTCTAATTAATGGTACCTAAAATTGATAAAATCATTGCCAAGTGGGAGAGAGAAAACAGTTAAGTGTATTTAACAGACTTGTTTGGCTATTTGGGGTCTTCCTGTAGCCCCATTGCTGAGGGACAATTGGGTAGTTTCTGGGTCTTTCAGTGCTCATTTAACGTGCCAGTTCCTTTGTGACTTCGGTGGGCTTCCTTGGTTGGTGTCCAACACTTTTATTTGGCCAAGACATCACTTCCTATATGGGCCAGCAAGCCTTGCTGTGATTTGTCGTGGTCTATAACCTTTGAGAAGTCAGTCATCTTGAAGGAGGCTTATGTCACTCAGTGAATAAGAGGAAAAAATGCTAAAAGGTAAAATGAGGCTGTTTTTTACTGGTTTTAGATGAATTGTGTGCTGTGAATTTTTTTATATGACAGGGTTGGTGGTTTAAAATTTTCTTCCTACCTCAGACGGACCTCTGTATGTGTTTAAAAAATTTTTTTTTCTTTTCTTTGTTTCTGTGGTCATCCTGGACCTAGATCCTTCCCTTTCTAGTATCCAGACCTTGGCACACAGACTCAGTAGTTATGTTTGTTTGTTCATGTTCGTACATTGACACCACAGACACTTATTGGCCAGGCTACTATGGACCAGGCCCTGTCTTCTGGAGCCTACAGACATTTTGTCTGACACAGGTGAAAAAGAAGGGATGCTTCGTTGTCAGGGACCTATTGGGGGTTGCTCTGCAAAGGATAAGGCCTGGTCCACAAAAGAACCTGAGCAGTCCTCCCAAGCTAGAGGCATTGTGACCTGAGCCACGTCTTGGCAGGGAGGTAGCACAGCATTCATCTCTACCTCTACCTGGCAGTCAGGCTACTTCAGCTTCCCTCCACCATCACTGACATACCTGGGCAATCTGTGCTGTTCAGGGACCCAGACACTGCCAGCAGGAGGGTGCTGGGCTGTGTCGTTGAGGGGGAGCATTTAGACAAGTCAGAATGTGATGAATGCTGAGTGTGGTGAGTTTAGCGTTGTCAAGGCTCCAGGTCAAGGCTTGTAGTGAGTGGTGAGAGAATCACAAAAAAGTTTCCCTGTCTTCAGTGGCCCTGGATCAGTAGGGAGTACATTTCATTGAAGTAGGACATATGTAGAGGGAAGGGTACCAATCATAAATGTACTGCTTGTATACTTTCACAAGTGAACACACCCACACAGGTCAAGAGGCAGTCTTATCAGCATTTGAGAAGTCTGTCCTGTGTCCCTTGCGGTCACTGCTTGTCCCTCTCCCAGGTAAGGACTCTGACTTAGAACACTATAGATTACTTCTGCCTGCTTTTATACTTCTATAGTGGAATCATAAGGATTTTTTTTGGGGGGGGGGGGCATGGCCTGGCTTCTTTAGCTCCACATCAAATTTGTGTGCATTGTTGTGTGTGGCTGTAGTTTGTTCATTCTCATTAATGTGTGCATGTTCCATGGTGTATGTACCTGTTTTATTGTGGAAGGATGTTTGTGTAGTGTCCAGGTGTTGACTATTATAGAATAGCACTTTCTCAGGCATGTCTTTTGGTCAACCTATGCATGAGTTTTTTTCTAGTACATACCTTGGTGTAGAATCCATTGGCTATAAGATAGGTGACTGTTCGGCTTTTAGAGATGCGACTAGTTTTCCCAAGTGGTTGTGCCAGTTACTCTCTCACCACTAGTGTATGAAACTTCACTGGGAACAACACTATTGTTTTACCTCCCTACATTCTAACTTGTACATTCAATTCAACAAAATGTATTGAGCACCTATTACATATCAGACAGTTTGTCTACTCTTACGGAGCCGATGTTCTAGTGGGGGGAAGAAAACAATACAGAGATTAAGATACAACAGTTGGTTGTAAGTTCTGTAGACCAAAATAGACTAGGGTAACTTGATGGGGAAAGAATAGTGCCTTCAATAAGTGGTGCTGGGAAAACTGGATATTCACATACAAAATGATGAAATTGGGCCCCTTCTTACACCACTCACAAAAATTATTTTGAAATGGATTCTAAAACTCCTAGAAGAAGACATTAGGAAAAAGCTCCTTGACATCGGTCTTGGCAATAATTTTTTTTTGGATATGATACAAAAAGTATAAGCAACAAAAATAAAAATAAGCAAGTGGGACCATATCAAACTAAAAAGCTTCTGCACAGCAAAAGAAACAACAAAACATAAAGGCAATCTACAAAATGGGAGAAAATATTGGCAAACCATATGTCTGATAAGGGGTTATTATCCAAAATATATGAAGGCCCAGCCGGTCATGGCTCAGCAGTTGAGCATCGACCTAGGATCCAGGTGATCAGGGTTCGATTCCCGGTCAGGGCACATGCCCGGGTTGCGGGCTGCAGCCGATCAATGACTCTTTCATCATTGATGTTTCTATCTCTCTCTCTCCCTCTCCCTTCTCTCTGAAATCAATAAAGATATATTTAAAAAAAACCATATATATATATGAAGAACTCATACAACTTAATAGCAAAAACCCAAATAACTTGATTTTAAAAATGGACAAAGGACTTGGATAGACATTTTTTCAAAAAAAGTATACAAATGGCCAATAGGTACATGAAAAGATGCTCACCATCACTAATCACCAGGGGACTGCAAATCAACCCCACAGTGAGATACCACCACCTACTTGTTAGAATAACTGTTACAAAAAAGACAAGCGAGAAATACTAACAGGCATGTGGGGATGAGGGGACCCTTTGTGCACTGTTGGTGGGAATGTAAATTGGTGCAACCACTATGGAAAACTGTGTGAAGGTTCTTCAAAAAATTAAAAATCAAACTACCATAAGGTCTAGCGATCTCTCTTCTGGGTCTATATCCAAAGGAAATGATGATCACTATCTCAAAGAGATATCTGTGTTCACTGAAGCATATTCACAGCAGCCGAGACATGGAAACAATTGTCACTTGATGGAGGGCTGACAAAGAAAATGTACACCTCCCCCCCACACAATGGAATATTATTCAGTCATTAAAAGAAGGAAATCCTGCTATTTGCAACAACATGGGTGGACCTTGAGGGCATTATGCTAAAGGAAATAAGTCAGAGAAAGACAAATACTGTATAATTTCACTTATATATGGAATCTGAAAAAGCTGACTCATAGAAGCATAGAATAGATTGGTATTTGCCTGTGAGTGTAGGGGGGTGGGGAGTTGGTGGAAATGAGAATATTTTGATCAAAGGGTACAAACTTTCAGTTATATGGTGAATAAGTTCTGGGGATCTAATGTACAGCATGTTGACATTAGTTAACAGTGTATGGTATACTTGAAAGTTGCTAAGAAATGAAATCTCAGATGATCTCACCATATCAACAACAGCAACAAGATGGTAATTATGTGTGGTGTGAAGGATGTGTTAGCCTTACCTTGGTAATCATTTTGCAATATATACGCGCATTAAACCAACACATTGTACACTTTAAACTTACAGTGTTGTATGTCAGTGACATCTCAATAAAGTGGGAGGAAAAATCAGGACAGAGAGAACATGGAAGGGATGTGTTCATGCCTTAGCTGTGGGTTTACCGTTATTCTTTTGAGTTTAAATTGTTCTTTTCCCAATTAAAAGGAATAGACAATTTAAACAGAGAATTCAGAAGCTGCAGAAAAAGAGAAATAAATCACTTCCTTCCAGCATGCAGTCATTGTTAACGCTGTTTTTGGGGGTCTGTTTGCTTCCAGAAGACTTTTGAATGCCAAAGTTTTTATTTTCATGGTTGATATTATGCTGCTGATATGATTTGGTCGGTCTCTCTCTCTCTCTTTTTTAATGATAGAGCATAAACATTTTAGCATAGCACGATGCTTTTCTTTGTAAATGACATTTTAATGGTGTATATTAGTCTAGTGAATGTATATACTACAATATACCAAACTGAAATGTCTGACAGTAGACGATTGGTTGTTTCCATTTTCCCTTATTCTAAATAATTACATGATGGATGTTTTGAGCACATCAGACTTTCTATAGTTAGAATCATTCCCCAGAAATAGAAGTACATGATGTGCTGGCACGTGCATTTTAAAGACCACTGCTGTGTGTTACCTCGTCCTGACTCTGCCCCAGAAGTATGGACTGTATGCCTTCCTGCACCCTTGCCCGCATTGGCTGACAGTGATTTTTTTTGGTAAAGGAGAACGTGACAGGAATATGGCCTGCCAAGTAAGTCAACAAAGGTAGGATGACACATGCACGCGTCCTGCCTGGGAGGAGTGTTTCTCTGATCCCTCTTGATTTTGTCAGGGAAATGGATATGAGAGGACCTGCAGCTCACCCCAAGTTGGGAGCAGAAGCCGCTGCCCTTTCTCACTTTTCCACCTGGCCTTGTGAACGCTTTGTAGAGCCTGTCCTCTGAAGAGCCCTTTGAATTCGTTGTGGAGATATTGATGAATCCTCGTTTGTAATGAGGAGCAGAAGCAGATGCTCCGAGCCAGATTTCGCGTCCAATTGCTGCTGACGGCTCCCCTGCCGCTGTACAATGTATAGATTCTTTAATGCCCTTGTGGTGGAGGAGGGTGAGCGGAGATCATTAAAAACCAGCTCCATCCGCACCTCAGCGGTAAAGTGGTTTCTCCTGTCGAATACAGACAAGGCCTGGGCCCACATCTCAGTCTTCATTTGTGTTCAAGACACCAGCCTGATTTTCACTGCCCAGCGTTTCCTTCCACTGCTCTCACTACAGGCCTGTCTCGTGCACTCACCTCAGAGGAGGCAGGGAGAAGGGTTTCCCCTGGCTACTGGCTCAGCATCATGGACAGGATGGAAAACAGTGGTTCTCTGGGGCTTCAGCACTTTGGGAGCTCTCTGCAGGCCCACCAATGGAAGGTTTTGCCCCAGGGGACACTGGCAATGTCTAGAGACAGTTTTGGTTGCTGGGACTGAGGGTGGGGTGCTACTGGCATCTAGTGAACCAAAGCTAGGGATACAGCTAAACATCCTACAATGCCCGGGACAGCTGCTCTCCCCTTCCTCAAATGTCAGTAGTGCCAAGGTTGAGAAATGCTGGCCTAGAGATACGGGTGCTGCTTTTATGATTATCATTTTTTATTTTTATTTTTTTTAGTGCAAGCTGTAATCCAGGTGGATGAAATTGAGAGTGAGGGGCACATAATGAGCCATTCTTTTTGTTGTTCATTTAAGAAATAATTGTGGGTACTGCCCTCAGCTATGGGACACAGCCATAAACAAAACAGACAAAACGCTCTGCCATCACAGAGCTTGCATTCTGGGGCACAAGCTTCTCTTACTCTAGACTTTTCCAGAGCCAAGAGAAGGGAGGATTGACCAGATATACACATTAATCTTTATAGCCTCAGAAAATCTGATGCCTCATTGCAGCCAATCAAATATAATAAAAACCATATAATTTTTATTTATTTTTGCTAAGACAAACAGCCCCAGGGAGTTGCTGTGTGAGATATTGCGTATTTACCTGGGAGTCCTAGTAAATCGGCTGCTCTGTGAATCATAGGGGCTGTTTGATTTTGTTTCCCTGAGGGGTGGGAAATGCAGCATAAAAATATTTCTGTTCCCAGAAGAGCTGACAGTCTCCAGATGGATGGATGGTTACTCTCCCTGAATCTTGTTTCCCAGTCCTCTGGGTAGGAGCCGCTATTTCCAGCACGATGATCCTTGTTCACAGCTCGCTTCTTTCTCACATACTGCACAGCACATTTTAATGCTCCACTCCTCCAGATTCTGTTGGGGTGACAGCCAGTGCCACATGGCTCTGAATGGGGAACCTGTTCCTCACACTAAGCCTGGGTTTGCCTGTTGGAGGCGCACCTGGCTTGTGAGCTCCTCTAACCCAGGACACTGGCTTGTGAATCCTGGACTCTCTGAGGCTGCCAGGTGTTCCATAGAGACTTGAGGATGAACTGGGGGCCTTTTCTCTCCCCCTGTGTCATTTCAGCACCTTTCCCTGGGAAGGGAAAGGGGGGGCCCAGCCCATAAGAAAGTGGTTGAGCCCATTTAGCCTCCCAGCGGATATCAAGCTGTTCCTTGCGGTGGGAGTAGTGGGTGAGTCCACACTGAGCCCACACAGTGGTGGAGATGGGGAAAGTAACGTCTCTTACCTGTTTGGATGTTTCTGTAGCTTCTGTTCATGGATGTGAAACTTTAGTTCAGGGTTACAGGGTGCAGTGTGCTCTCTGCTCCATGGAACACCCTTGGGCATTTCCACCGTGTCCCCTCCCCACTTAAAGACCACTGTTCCTTGTCTCCTTTATTCTGCACCCTCCTCAAGCCCCACCAGTTCCTGTCTCTAATGGCCAGCAGGGGTTGCTGTCCTGCCCTGTCTGGTCTCACTCCTGGGGGAGGTCAGATGTCTTGGGCATGGGTACATGTGGAGACAACATCTTCTTTTTGGTCTGGTCTGAAAGCTCTTGTCCACTTTGAAGATGGACTTCGCATCAACAGAGCTCTGTGGCGACGCTAAGCTAAAAGTGCCTTTCTCCTTTTTACCCTTGAGCTAAATCAAAAGGCCCACTGAGTTCTTGGGCACATGTTTAGGGGGTGTGGAGGAGAGAGAAGAAACCAGTATCGCCACCCCTGCCTCTCCACAGCGTTCCTATAGACCGGAGCTGACTTTACCATTCTGTTACTAGTTGACACCCAAACGAATCTTTTGCAGTAATTTTTAGATATTTTTCTTCATAGTTTTACAATTTTACACTCTTCTGTGCTCTCCTCACCCAACACATAGTGGGGAGGTGTTTGTATAGCACATAAAACTGACCCGCAGAGTAGCTGAGCATCTGCAGAGGTAACAGAGATGTTGATGCACAGGCAGGAAGCTCAGGTTTGCCATGTGGACAAGGGGAACAGGTGAGAATCGCCATTCCTCCAATTATTTTGGTTAAGTAAATTGTTGAGTTTGAGAGAGACTAGGTCATCTTAATTACTGAAAGCCTGTGTGCTGTGTGTGGTGCCAGCCCAGGATGTGGAAATGTAAGACTAAATCTTGGCCCTAAGGAACCGATGCTCTTCTTGGGTAAACAGGTAAACACAATTGTAACATGGGATGTGAGTGAATGCAGGGAGCAGAGGACTCTGTGGGGACCCCTGTGTGGATCTTCTGATCCCACTGGAGTGTTCAGGGAGGCTTGTAGGGAGAAGGAAGCCTGCTCCGACTCACCATGGCTTTTGGGGAAGATCGATGAGAAGGGCAAGAGGAAGGCCATTGTGCGTAGAGAAGTTTCTGCAGAAGAATCTGTCGCCCAGATACATTCCTGGGCCCCACACAGCCAAGGCCTTGTTTCAGGTCCCATTCACAGATGCACAGTCAAGCAGCCAAAGGATTTCCAAAGGAATCCCGGGCTTCCTTTTATGTTTCAAAGCATGTTAGAGAAGCCCTGATTCATGGCCCACACCGCCGTTCTCAAAAGCTCTCTTGTCATTTGGTCTGTGTGTTGCTCAGGAGTCTCGTATAGGACAACCCCATGCAACTCATCTCCTTACCTCCACCCCCCAGCCATTTGTTATGCAGCTTGATTAGTTTCTCCTGGGGAAAGACCTCCCATTTCTGCCTGGCTTCCTAAGTGTCTTCCTGCTTCTTGACCTCTAGGCTGGAAAAAGACAGAACTGTTCTTTAGGGGGCAAGGGGTGTGAGTAACATGGGACGGGAAGATGGGGAACCTGTACCTATAATGAACCTCCTCCCTGTCACACCCGTGACCCACATTTTGGCTATCCAGTGTACACCCCTCTCAGGAGTGCTGGTAGAGTTCTGCTTCACTTCTCTGGGACACAGTGATTTCAGATACCCTAATCCTCTGTCTCCCAGAAGGCTGTCTACTCTTTGTGCAGAGGAAAACAGCTGTGTCTCTAAAAGAGGAGGAAGGCCACATAATAGGGTTAGTATGCTGTGGCTGGTAGAGCTGGTTAGAGCTCATTGTCCTGGGGCCATATTGATTGTCTTTGGAGAATTACTTCAGTGATGTGTGTGTTATAAGGAGAGCAAATGTGAACAGCTGCAGCTCTCCGAGACCAGTCAAAACATATGTCCCCGTTTACCAAACACGTATGGGCAGCCAGCTTATTGAGAAGTTTCAATTCGGGAAATAAACACGAGTCAGTTTTGTTTATTTTTAATTGCTGCTTTCCCTTAATAGCATTTTGGGCAGATTCCATAGTTTTTTCATCATCTTTAGCATTAAAACTAAGTCCAGTTGAGTTTAAAATTTCCGTCTCATGTCGGACTTGGACTTTTCTCTTGCCCTTCGCCTGCATGGTCTAAACTTGAGGCTTGAAGAGCGTGTGGTGCTGAGTGTACAATACAAGCTCTGGAGGGCCAGGTGGGGGCCTGACTGCCACATAACTCCTTGCAGCGGTGCTTTGACTCCATATTGACCTCTTGCTTCCCATTCCCTTTTTATCAGTAAGGGTAGGTGAGGTTATGCTGTGGTAACAACTCCAGAAGTCATAGTTTTGACTTAAAACAAGGAAGGCTTATGTCTCCCTCATGCTACACATCTCTCATGGGTTGGTAGGGGGTCTGATCTGTGTTGTCCCCAGGACTACAGGCTGATGGAGCTTCATCTCCATGTGTTCACAGTCACTGTGGCAGGGTGAAGCGTGTGCAGCAGAGCCTTGCCTTAGCAACTCAGTGTATCTTCTTAAATGAAACACCTTTCTTTGAGCAAAGGAAGCCACAGATTGCACATCAGTGGGACAGTTAGGGTGATCCTACCATGTACCTGAAAGAAGTCACATGGTTGGCTAATGACATTGATAACATCCCAAGAGCATCCTCTCTTGGATGTCCACCTGTCCGTCAGCCTTATGCTAATAAGGTCCTCTCACCTGGCGGGGATCCTGTGGAGGGATACACGCAAGATGACTCCAGTTGAGTTGCCTTCTATGTTCTTTTGTTTCCTAAACTCACCTCCAAGATTATTGCCCTTCTAAACGGTGGGAGGCAATGCTCCCCCAGTGCCGCCCTTTCTCTCCTTTTAAAAGCCCATCCTATTGAATTTTTTCTTCTTTGTTCAGTTAGCAACAGGACAGCTTACCAAGCCCACTGCCTGAGAAGATTTCCAGTTGGCGAAACAAATATTCCCTTCTTGTCCGTGGCCTCAGTTTTTAAAGCCTTCTCCTGTAATACCCTCTTAAATTGCACTTCAGAGGGAACCTTCCATGTTCCAAAAGGCTCATGGCCACTTTCTTCCCTCTCCAGTCCTCCTCTTGTACAGACTGGGGAGCAGGTGAGATGCGTGTGGGGTAGTGGTGGGATCAGTTCTGCCCTTTATGAAGCAGTGTATGTAAGAATCATTCTCTAACATCTGGAAGCTTGTTGCCTGACACTTTTTAAAAAATATATATATAGGAATTTGGTGCCAAACTTCGGTCTTAGTCAAGTTTGGGGGGCAATATACGTAGCACTCAAACACCACACTCCCGATATAAGGGGCCTAGACCTCTGCTGGCAGCATAGTAGCTCATTGATAAATAGGAAATCTTACTAGTACATTCTGATTTAAAAATCCTCTCAACTTGCTATGTAGCTTATGTTGGTTAGAACTGGAGCCTTTGCTGAATGCAAAGTTCTTTTCCTGTTCAAATTAACTAGGGGCTTGAGAGAGAGTGTGTTTGATTTCTTAACACAAACATTTCTTTGGGTCATTTAGTTTAAGTTCCATTTAAAGTGGAACCAGTGATTATTTCATATCTGAGTGTCCCTGATATGACTTGGATGATTATTTTTAAATTCCCTCCCTGGGATACAGACACCAGTCTTGTCTCCTGGAGACTTTGCTTCTAGCACTCCTGTTTGGTTTTTGTGATCTATGTGGATGACTTTAGCTCACTAACCTGTGCTCCAGCAATAACAACAGTGGATAGTTATTGAGACTCAGTGTGTGCCAGGCGCTGGCCTAGGACACTCTCCTCACCCTTTTTCTTTATGTAACTCCCTCTTCTCCCTGTGCATGTGTCCCCCCCCATCCCCACAGTCGTAGGCACTCAGTAAGCATTTACTGGAATGACAAAAGAACAAGCCAGTGTGTCTGACCTGCAAACTGTGTTTACACCTCTCAGTTCCATCGTGGTTGCTGCTGGCTGCCTGAGGGGACAGGAGATTTGGGGGCTGTGACAGATGCCTTAGCCAGCTCCTCTCCCATCCCCCTTTTTGAGGAAGCGGGTTTCCTTTTCCAAGACTAAAGTTAAATTGGTGCTTCTTAAACTTTACTGTGTATATAGAGGGTGGGGCAAAAGTAGGTTTACAGTTTGTATGGAAAATAATACAATACTTAATAAATGACAATTCAAGAATAAATCCTGTGTTTAGCATACTTACAACTGTAAACCTACTTGTGCCCCACCCTGTATTCCAGAAGCCAGAAGCCAGGGCCTAGAATCCCTCTGCACATAAAGTTAGTTCCCAGCACAAGGCCTTGGGACTTCATGGCCTAAACCCAGAATGATCTTACACAACATCAGCCTTTTCTCCAAAACATTGTACATTCTGTTCTGTTGCATTTTTAGGTCTATAGATAGATGAGATAAATTGGAACATAAGCTTAAAAGGCTTTATTGCTGTTTTAAATACTCAAAATGCCACACTCTGCCACAGACAGATCAGAGTCATGTGGCTAAATGTGCAAACAATTACCCAATTTAATTTCATCTTGCGGAAGTTGAAAAACAAGCTGTAATCATGGTCATTGGTGTTCATTTTATTCCAAAAGCTGCCATCTTTTATGTTCCCGATTGGACTTTGTTCTTGGCCACAAGAGGAGTGGGCTTCCACGCCAAGCATGCTAATTCACAGGGCAGTGGGAGGGCATGCCTGAGTAAGGCAACAGCTGCATCTCTCCTGAAGGCACTTTTTCTACTCCCTAAAGAGACAGGGTCTAAGCTGAGCCGCTGCCCAAATCCTCATGTTGGCCTGTCGGTCACACCCCACTGCATTGAGCCCTGGAAGTCCATCGAGTCAGGAACCCAGGTCTTTAGGTGAGGGAGGAGCCCAAAGCTATTCCAGGTTATGTTCTACCTTTAGCACAAGCTCCCGGACCCTGCTCCCAGTGCTCTGCCAAGACCTGGGACAGGCTACTCAACCTCTTTGCCTCATTTTCTCATCTGTAAATTAGAGATAATAATAGAACCTACATCACAGACTTGACATGAAGTGTTTAGCAAAAGACCTGGCATATATTAAGTTCCCCTGGTCGTCATTAATATTATCTAATTACCTAAAAGAGAAACTCTGTGTATTAGTTATTTAGGACTGTATGACAGATTACCTCAAAGCTTAATGTCTTAAAACAACAAGCATTTATTATCTCACAGTTTCTACGTGCAGGAATCAGAGCACAGTTTAGCTCAGTGACTCTGCCTCCGGGTTTCTCACAGGCTGCAAGCAAGGTGTCACCTGAAGGCTCAGCTGAGGGAGGATCCACTTCCAAGTTCACTCACGTGGTTGTTGGCTGGACCTAGTTTCTCAATGGCCATGGGCTGAGGGTCTTTGGTCCTCGTTAGCCAGTGACCAGAGCCTCCCTCAGTTCCTTGCACATGGCCTGGGCCTCTTACAGCGTGGCAGGGGGCTTCCATCAGAGCAGGCAGACAGAACACAAGAGGGCACCCAAGATGGAAGCAACATTCTCTTTGTAAACTAACTTCAGAAGTGACATCCCATATGTTTGCCATATTCTGTCTGTTAGAAATGAGCCATCAGGCCCTACTCACTCTCGGGTGGGGAGGGGGGAGTACACAAAGGCATGGACACACAAGGAGACGAATACAATACCAGGAGATAGGGATTATCAAGGACCCTCTTTGAGCTCTCCCTATTACAATCTGAAAAGCCAAAATCTCCACAGAGAGCTTCCCATTCCTCCTCTCCTTTCCACACTATCTGAGTACCTGTTCCGTGCAAGCTCTGCACAGAGGCTCTGGGAATATATTAAAGAGCAGAGATGGGCCTTTGCTTTCACGAAGCTGATAACCCAGCAGGGGAAACAGACATTAAAGCATTAAGACAAATTATTATTGAATTAGAGTTGTGACAGGTGCTATGATGAAAAAGTACATCATGTAAAATTGCAGGAAGAATGTAATCCATGCAGGATCCACGTCAGGCCTCCCTGAGGAAGGGAGCCAGGCTGAGACTGAAGAGTTAACCAGGCAGAGGGCAGGGCTGGGAAAGAGAGTAAGGGTCCCGACACAAAGGGATGGACTACAGGAAGGCTCTGAGGTTGGACATACCCTGCACATGGCACGCTCTGTAAATGGAAGGACGGAGGCAGAACAGCGTCCAAGCAGCATTAAACCGGAAAGTGTCTAATGGGCCCCTGTTCTCAACTAAATTAAATTCACAAAATGCAATTCAGGTATGCTGGCCCTCATGATTTTGGTGAGATCTACAAATGAAAGACCACATAAACAGTTAATAAAAACCCATTTTGGTCTCAATCTTCCAGACCCTCAGACTTCCAGTGTCTTGGGGGGCTTAGGGTTATTTTAATAATATACTCAGGCTTCTGTATGGGAACAATACCCCTAATGCAAGTCATATCTCATTCTGATGAATTATTGCTAACCCAAAAGCACTCAGAACAATAAAGACGCCTTCTCATTCCATTTCATTAAATTCAGTCAAATTTTTTTTATAAATAATGCTGCTAAATGACTCCTGGAGTTAAAGAGAACTGAGAACGCTGATCCATGGCAGAAGTAGATATTAACCCTCAAAAACAGACCCAGAAACAGATGCAACCCCGTGGGGGTTTAAATAAAAACTCACCTCCCAGGCATTCAAATATTGCTCGATGCCCTCCCTTGCTTACCAGCAAGCTGCTGGTTCAAGTGTCAAACAGCCACAAAAGGACACATTTCAGTATGTCTAAAACCCAATACATTTGTACAGGAAAAGAAATTAATGATCTGGGCTAAGATACTTATGACAAATGGCCTACACTGTAATTCTATTGACGCTGTGAATACCCCTGTTACATTGCTGGTAGTCAGTACAGACATAATCATGCAATTAAAGTTTGGGCGTTGGTGACACTTATTTCTTATGCTCAAAAATTGAGTGTCACCTGTAAGCCAGCTCTGGGAACAGCACACCTCCAGCCCCACTTCCCTCAGATGTAACACCAGGATGGAATGAATCCCAAGAGGAACCCAGACAGAACAAAGCTGAGGTGATGAACGTTGTACGCTTTCCTGGGAAGGAAGGTGGAGTGGAATGAGACGAGGGATGCCTACAAATAGTCCCTCCAACAGGTTGTCCAGTCACCTACATCATCACAGTGTCATCCGTGGTAAAGGGAGAAAGGGAGTCAGGAATGACAGACCAGGAGGAAACAACGCAGTGGAAGGAAAGCCGGATAAGCTTCTGAAGTGGCTTTAGGAAACCACAGGAGGCTGGAGTGTCCCGAATTTAGTTTGTTGCCTGGCAAACCAAGCCTCTGGCTGGGAGTCAAAAGAACTGGATTCCAGCCTCAACTAATTAGCTCTTCAGCTTTTAGCAAACATCTTCAATCAAGCAGCTAGCAAGTGATTATTGAGTAGCTATGTGGGCAGTGCTGAACAGGCCGTGGGCTTGACAGAGGAGGTTAAGGCTCCATTGCTGCCCTCAAGGAACTTAACACATTACCTTAAGGCAAAAAACAAATGTGTAATTAAACCTTCCAGAACCCACCAGGAAGGACTTATGTTATCCAGGCCTCTGTGAGTTGGGAGCCGAAATTTTAAGTACAGGAGCTCTTCACAGTTAAGTGCTTTTAAGATGGAGTCTTTCAGAAATATACTTTCTTAGCATTTCCAAAGTTTTTCAAAGAAAAAACTCCACTGAGTCTGCTGGGTGTCAGTAAGAATGATAGAAAACAGATGTTGGAAGTTCTCATGGTCAATAAGTTTGGAAAATGGGTGAAAAATTAAGTAGGTTTCTTTGCTATAGAACTTCTCAAAGCCTATAAAAAACGAGTGTGCCCCATGAGCGCCCAATGGGGGGTGTGACATACTTCTCCAGGGAAGCCTTTTCTCACTCGGGCTCTGTGCCATGTACACTGGTAAGATTGTGCTGGGCACGTCCCCCAGCTCAGAATGGGCTCCTCATGGACCTGACTCACTGGGATGGGCTGCTGATGGGGCTGAACAGAAAATGCCTCCCTCCACTGGCCACCCTTGGCACAGTGAGCTGTGTTACAGTGGCAGCTCTGGACAGCACCCAGCCGTGCCCCGTGACTGACTGTGCTACGGTCGCTTCCAGAGCCGCACAGCCTTGATACTGAGTCTGGACCCCAGGGGCTGGCTGTGAATACCTTTCAGACCTAGAATGCTCCACGTGCTGCTTCACTGCAGGCCACCCTCCCTCTGAAAGCCCCACCCCCTTTAGGAAAATTCCAGGCCTCACTGACCTTTTCCTGCTCCGCTTCGAGCACAGATGGTCTGCAAGATGTTCTTGGCCCTTACCTGGGGACTGCCTGTGATGCTCGCTGTGTTTCTTTTGTGACTACTGTCCTCTCTGACCACTTCTTTATGGAAGGATCTGTGGGTGCATCCTCAGCTAAACAATTCATTCCACAAGGGCAGAGGCTTTCTATCTCCCTATGGCACTGAGAACACAAGCTTTTAAATTTTTGCTGATTGATCAAGGAAAAAAAGTTAAAGAAAAATGCAAGGTATCGTTATGAAAAGAGGTCAGCCAGGCTTGGTCAGCCGCCCGCATTGTCCCTTCTGAGATAAGAACTATGCTGTTTGTCTTACCCCTGGGCACGTGTGGAGGCGAGGCTGTCCCCTTGCTGTGAGGAAGCCAAACTCAGACAGTGGTAGAAGAGGCCACAGGTATGTCTGGAAAAGGATCTGAAGTGGTGGCTGCTGAGCATGTGTCCCTAAGGCCCCAGCAGGCCCTGACTGGGGGTCACCATGCGCCAGATCCAGTTTGGTGCCTGCTGCCCAAGAAGCCATGCTCGCTGCAGTGTTTGGAGACTGCTGTGGTCTAGGCTCGCAGGCAGAGAGAAGAAATCTGCCTGATTAAAGTCATTGTTGAATCACCAACAATGAACAGCAATGAGGATCTGCCTGGAGGAAGCTGCCTGGGGGTCTGATGGAAATTCTCCAGCCTCTTGGGAGGCAGTGTAGCAAGACAGGAGCATGGGCCTGGAGACAGACCACCCAGGTCTGAATCATGGCTTTTCTAGAGATTAGCCAGCTGTCCTTGGGCAACTTGGTTAACATACTGAGCCTCAGTCTCCTCATATGTAAATTGGGTTGAAACAGCTCCTTTTTCATAAGGTTGTTGTGAGACTGTATAACTGCATGAAGTGCTTAGCCACTAGGGACATAGTAAATGCTCACTGAACCTTGGCCCTTATTAATCACCACTCCCGCTAACTGCTTTGTGCAAAGCTTACCCCTGCTCACCTCTCCAACCCAGGCTGAGATCTGCACAGCCACATGGGCTGATCCTGGACTGATCTATGCAAAAAAGAAAAATTACTTTTCACACAGAGTGGTGAATTTTGCTGCCTTCCTCACCAAACTAAAATACTCCCCAAAGTCAACTTACTTGTTTACTCTCTTGCTTTGCCACTTAATAGCTGCAAGAACTTGGGCAGCTTCCTCAGCTGTAAAAATGCAGATGCTAATAGCACTGCCGTTGTTGCCATTGTTACAAAGGTTAAATGGGGATATATGTCAGGTGACCAGCACATCACTATTACTATCTGTGTGGCGCTATTTGCCCTACAGGAGAAAGATCCACCACTGCTGCTCTTTCTGCCCTAGTGGATTGGGCAGAAACAAGCATTGCTGGCTCCTGGGGACCAGCTAGGGACCAGCAGCCAGTAGATGGGATCCAGGGCAAAAGGCAGCCAAGCTGGGGAGGGCAGCTTCACAGCTGCAAGAAAAAAGGCATCTCCTCGCAGCAGGGAAATAAGAGGCTGAGAACAAGGGATCAAGGAACCCTGCAGCCTGGCGATCAGCACAGAGGGAATCGTGTGCCCACGGGCTCTGAGGGCACGGGAATAATGGGGCAGAGTGATGTGTCCAGGCAGATTGGGCAGGAGGCGGGAGGAAAGCAGCTGAGGGGGTGAGCAGAAAGAAATGATGAAACGTTCCTCAGGCTGTAAGCCGTGATCCTGGGGTCGGGCTTGCTCCACGGAGGAAATTATCTGGAGAGCAGCTTGCCGAGGACTCACTGCCATGAATTAACGGGAGAACTTACTTGGCATGCTAATGGGGGCAGGGGACCTGGTTCAAGCGCTGCCAGCAGACCACGTGCACACTCAGAGTGGACCTCAGGAGCGGGACATTCAGGAATGGTTGGATCTGGGCTGCAGTTCTTCAGAGACAGAGTTCCTGGTCAGACAGGGGATATCCTTGGCTCCGCCTTCCCTTTTGACACCCCCATTACCACGTTGTCTAGAAAGAAGGGAGAGATGCCAGGAAAAAAGGACCCCAAACCTTAAAAGCATGTAGGAGATGATAATGTAGGAAAAATACAAACCTCTCAGTTATACAAAAAATAGTTAATGCAAATTAACACCTCACCGAGATTTCATGTTTCACCCATTAGGACAAAAATCCCAAAGGTGCTAACCCAGCCTGCTTACTAGCTGGAACGAGGCAGGCACTCACGCACATTGCTGGCGGCATATTCATTGGGGCACCTGTGGGAGGGGACTGTAGTTTGGCAATACCTGTTGCCATTACCAATGCCTATACGTGTGCACAAGCAAACCCACAGATGCTGCTGCACAGGAGGGAAATGAGGTTTCCATAAGATCATTCATTGCAGCATTGTTTTTAATAGAAAAGCATAGATACAACTCCAGTTTCCACCAGTAGAAGACTAGGTAGATAAAGTAGACCCAGGCAGTGGACTATATGTAACTTAAAACAAAAAGAGGACTTGACTTGATAAAAATGGGCAAAATCTGTAAACAGATTATGGAAAAAGACAAATATATGAAAAGATGCGCAGCCTCCCTTGTTATAAGAGAGATGCAGATTAAAACTACACTGTGATACCTTTTATTACTTCCCTTAGTTGCAAAAATTTGAAAGCTGCATCTCATATTCTGTCAGCAGGGCCGTGGGGAAGCTGCACTGTTATGTGTCGCTGGTTGGAGTGCCAAGTGTTGATCCCGTGGAGGGGGGTTTAACGCTGTCTCACACAACTACATGTGCTTTTACTCTGACCCAGCAATCCCACTTCCAGGAATGTACCCCAAAGATATAACTCCACAAATATAAAACAACAGATGCCTGAAGTTACTCACCTGCATGAATGTGCCAGAAAATGTTGAAACAGCTCGATTCCCAGCCACAGGAGATTAGCTAAATAGACTACTATAAATCCACATGGTGGAAAAATCCTGCAGCCGTATTAGAGAATGAGAAAGATCTTTATCATCTGCTATGGGCTCTTTCCAGGATATACTGTTAAGTGGAAAAAGCCAGGTGGAACAGTGCATGTGATACATACACAGATGAAATAAAAACATACACATATATACTCTTTATAGAAAGAAATGGAAATAAACTAGAAGCTAATGAAAACGGTCACCTATAGGAGGTAGATACCAGGAGAGGATGGCAATAGGGAGTAAGATTTCTAAGACTTTCGTTATAGTTTTGATTTTGAACATGTAAATATTTTACATTTTCAATAAATTTTTAAATGACAAAAATGCAAACTCTAAAGTTGAATACAAACACTAATAAACCTAAATGTATATTAAAAAGGTAACAAAATCACTTAGAAAATAAGAATTTGTTCAAGAATTTGAATACACTATTCTGACTATAAGCCCTTAGGGACATAGTTTAAGGACAAAAGAAACTGCGAAGAACTTTAGTTTGTAGGTTTGTTGTGTGTGGTAACATTAGCGCTGTAATTCCTAGACTCTTATGTGTATATGGGAGAATAAAATAAATGAGTGACTGTTGATGTAATTGGGAATCAGGGTTCTCATCGTGGGAAAAACAGAGAGGTTTACGGTGTCTAGCAGTTAGATTTAAATGGAAAGTATCAGCACGAGCTCATAATTTACATAATTCCTACCTCCATGCACTTAAAGAGTCTAAAAATAATGACAAGTCCCCGTAGTGACAAGCACATTCAGCACCCAGACTTTGGTTTCTAAATGCCAGTTCCCATTAGAGGAAACAGGGACCTTCTGAATAAATGTCTGATTCCGGGACTGGGGAGGAAGGAGTACAGGGTAAGCCTGGCACATCTTGTAATGCCAGAAAGCAGGAGAGTGCCTGCAGGGTCCAAGAGCAAGCTTGAGTGGATCCTGCAGTCAGTCTCGAAACAGTCGGAGCATCAAGAGGAATGATCATGACAACACATTGAATGAGAACACACTGAATTTTTAAAAATTCATGTGTCTGCAGTGCCGTAGTGTTATAAAAAGGTGGGGGAGGGATGAAGCTCTTCTTTACTGAAAAATAATAGCTGAAACAAATAGAAAGAATACAGTCGGCAAATCAGCACTTTCCAGTCCCCAGTGTAATAATTGATCAGGCATGGACCACCAATGGGTGCCAAAACCATCCATTGGGTGACAGGTTATTCACATGGTCTCAAAATTCTATCCCATGGGTTATTTATTGAGTACAAAGGGCACAGTGAGGAATCTGGCAGACTCCACCTTAACCTAGTCATCAAACTAAGCATATCCAGTAGGGAAACAAATTGGCGTTAGGTGCTTTATATGGTACACCGGCAAGTACATAACGTCATCCATGTAGCCTTCCTTCAAAAATGTCTAACTGTGACGAAGCAATCGGACAAATAGAGATTGTGGGATGTTCAGTAGAACAAATGGCCTCAACTCTTCAAATATGTCCTGAACCAAAAAGGTGGAGAACTTTTTTTCTAGATAAAAGATGACATGGCAACCGAATTCAATATGCAATACCTGGCTAGGTCCTGGAATGAAAAAAAAGAAAGCTATACATGATCTTTTTAGAAAGTAGGAGAAATTGTAATGTAGACCAGATAACAGTATTGTATTAATGGTAAATTTCTTGGGCCTGATAATTTTGTTATTTAAAATGTAAGGTTGTTAGGAAATGTATCAGCTGGTTTCTTAAAAATAAAGAATGAAGGAGTTTTTTATGTTCTAATATTTTTAAAAGTCTCTTCAGAATGTTTTACATCAAGAAGGCCAGGCCAGATAGAGATCGGTGTA